>NC_037335.1:69332467-69635498 GCF_002263795.3 Bos taurus | reverse complement strand
TAGCCAGGACATGGAAGCAACCTAGATGTCCATCAGCAGATGAATGGATAAGAAAGCTATGGTACATATACACAATGGAGTATTACTCAGCCATTAAAAAGAATACATGTGAATCAGTTCTAATGAGGTGGATGAAACTGGAGCCTATTATACAGAGTGAAGTAAGCCAGAAGGAAAAACACCAACACAGTATACTAACGCATATATATGGAATTTAGAAAGATGGTAACAATAACCCTATGTACGAGACAGCAAAAGAGACAGTGATGTATAAACAGTCTTATGGACTCTGTGGGAGAGGGAGAGGGTGGGAAGATTTGGGAGAATGGCATTGAAACATGTAAAATAGCATGTATGAAACAAGCTGCCAGTCCAGGTTCAATGCACGATACTGGATGCTTGGGGCTAGTGCACTGGGACGACCCAGAGGGATGGTATAGGGAGGGAGGAGGGAGGAGGGTTCAGGATGGGGAACACATGTATACCTGTGGCAGATTCATTTTGATATTTGGCAAAACTAATACAATTATGTAAAGTTTAAAAATAAAATTAAAAAAAAAAAGAGGAAACCATTTAAATATATACCGCATGTGAGTATGTGCATGCACATATACATAGACCAAAAAAACTAAAGGTTATATACCAAAATGTTAACAGTGGTTATAGGTATTCTGATATAGCATGACTACAGATGAACATTTTTCTTCTTTGGCTTAAGTTTTCTACATCTTCAAATAATATTTAATAACATGAACACATGTTCAAGATACAATAATACATGAAAAACAAGATGCAAAACCATATATAGTATAAGCACAATTTTATAAGAAAAGATTCACTCTCACAGTAAAAAAAGTTTATGGAAACAAAATATACTGAAAATAATACTATCTTTTTTTATGTGCCTAAAATAAATCACTAAGATATTATCTTTGGGCAATGAAACTACTGATGTTTTTATTCCCTTCTTTACATTTTCTACGATATCCACATTTTCCTTATAGACTTTCCACTACTTTTGTTTAAAAAAAAAAAGAAAAACAATTTTGGGACTTCCTTGATGGTCCAATGGTTAAGGATCTGCCTGGCAATGCAAGGGACACTGGTTTGATTCCTGGTCTGGGAAAATCCCACATGCCTGGGGGTATCTAAACCTGTGCACCACAACTACTGAGCCCATGTGCTGCAAGTGCTGAAGCCTGCATGCTCTAGAGCCCATGCTCTGCAACAAGAGAAGCCACTGTAAGGAGAAGCCTGTGCACCACAACAAAGAGTAGGCCCGCTTGCTGCAACTAGAGAAAGCCTGCGCGTAGCAACAAAGGTCCACCACAGCCAAAAAATAAGATAAATATTAAAAAAAAATTTTAACAAGGAGTCAGTTCAGAGGGAAAGAGAACAAAAGACAGAATCAATTATTAGTATTTTAGGTATAACCTAGAGAGAAAAGTAAAAAAGCAATAAAAGCTAGTATTTACTGAACACGTGCTAGGTGTCAAATATTATGCTAATGATTTTACCATGTAATTCTGTTAACTCAATATCATCTTTATTTAACAGATAAAGAAACTATGAGATGCTAAGCAATTTGTTTCAAGTAACCAACAAGGCAAGAGGCAGAACTGAGGTTCAAAGCCAAGGACTCCACCAACTCATGCTGCCTCTGCACTGTCTCACACTGCATAAAATACAATGGAGTGGACTCAGGCAAACTGCAGGCAGAAAGGGCCACGTGAAAATTAAAATGTACAAGTCTGAGACTTTATGCCTATGAAAACAACAACAGTAATACATTCAAAGAAACACAAGTTAATCATTGGGAAAGAAAAACTTGCAGAGGGGGTAGAAAAAGACATAGAACGTTAAGAGTAATTTGGGCTGGAAAACTAAAAATGAGGTAAATTTTGAGGGTCAATATTCCTTTTGCTTGACTGGAAAGTAACAGCTCAGATCCTGGGAAATACAGAAGAAAATCTGTAAGAGCTAATAGCAAATTAAGTCAAGGAAATTCAATTATGACTAGGACCAAATAAAAAGTATAATAATAAAGCAAAAACTGTAAAATAAAGACAAGATAGGAAGTTATCACCTAGTCTCAGAAAGCTCTTAATTCTTTGTAATGATATTTCCTACCATCATATCTTCCAGTTTACCTTATGTACATCTTTCTGCAGATAGAGTCCCCAACGTGTCAGTTCATTGTTAGCTGTCTCATTTTTCGAAATTCTCTGTAGCAAGCATTCCAAAGCACTATGGTGCTGTTTGGGGCTCAGGTTGATCTGCTGGGTCAAATCCTGAATAGAATCAAAATGGAGATACTAAGCTATTACTTCTCTAGTATGAGATTAAAGAAACCCCAATGCAGAGAACATTTCCATAGAAAAATCTTTTTCCCACTAAAATCTGTAGAAATTTTAAAGTGTCTCCAAGGACTTTATTATAATAGCTCATGAAAGTGAATGAAGTATAAGGTTAAAATTTTAGCCATAAAAGAATTTTTTTTAATTGAAGTATAGTTGATTTACAATGTTGTGTTCATTTCTGCTGTAGAGCAAAGTGATTCAGTTACACACACACATAGATACAAAGTATTTAAAATTGTCACTGTTTCTTTCTCATGACATCTAAATCTTATTCTCTTTCTCAAAGCCATGTAAGGAGACTTGACTATACCTATTAAACATCGGGGCAGAAAAATGCCCTATGCCAGGCACGCAGGCAAACGTAAAACACATCTGGTCTTATACTTCATGTCATATGATACTAGTCAGTTAATGTCACTATAAAACACTTGTTTGGTCCAGGGTGTAACCCATAATAGGTGTTTTCTAAATATTTATTGTTGAATGAACATCTAATGGGATGAAGATTCAGAATCATGCAAGTGAATTCTTTCTTTAGCTTCTGGAACTAATGAACTGTGTGGCTGTTGCTCCCTGCGTGGCAGTCATTAGGGCAGTGAGTCTATGGGGCTATATAGATAGCTCTGTGATCATAAAGTCATTAGGTAACTGGGAGTTGTAAGGAAGAGCTTTGACCTACATACTGAAAGCAGAAGTATCAGAAGGTAAACATGAAAGAACTCTCTTATAGGAATTCACTTTAGCTCTTTACGATGTTACTAAAAACAATTCATGGCATCTCAGACAAGCCCAGGGGTCCAAAACTGGGACAGACAAGGACTGAGACAGAGGCAGAAGAGCAGCATGCAGGTGGAAAGACCCAAGCGGACAGTATGGAGGTGGAGCCCTCAGCGTCTGGACCCTCGCTACTGCACACACCTCTGCCTCCCAGCTACTGTGCCCTACGTGAGACCTCCAGGACGCCCAAGCACCACAGCATGAACTTCTATCCTCTAATTTCTCTCTCCAACTTGCTGACTTTTTGCTACATTATTTCCTCCATCCCTTCAAATAAACTGAAGGCTTACAGAAATGTTAGAAAAATTCAGTGCTCTCAAAGAACATCATTTATGGTCACATGACGAGCCTACAGTCCCCCATCAGATTGGGGAGGGTGATGCTAGAACTATTTGTATCCTTTTACCTTATAATCCAGTCGTTCTACTATTGTAACAACATTCCAAAGAAAGCTCTGGTCAGCTCTTTCCCAGTGTGTGGGAAGAGACACATATCACGCTTATGGAGAGGAAAAATGAACCTGCCCAGGTGATGATGCAAATCTGGCCCAATGCAAGCCATATCTCTATCAAAATGGTCTTGGGTTCAAAGCAGGCCCTTCTCACCTTCATGGCTCTGAAGTCCTTCTTCATCTTTTCAGGGATTCCAGTCATGAAGGAAAGCTCAGGGAGCAGCAGGATTTCACTTTTTAGCAACTTGGAGGAGAGAACAGAGGGAAAGCAAGGCAGTCAAAGAGGATCCTGTTCCTCTGACTGGTATAAGACTTTAGCAGGCCCAAACTGGTCCCACAGGGGTATAACAGGCACTCTTAGGAACATAAGACCCCAGAGAAGAGGGCAGGAAACACGACCAGTGTTTTATCCTTTTCTCACTTGGGTCACAATTGGTCACAACTGGTTGCACTAGGTAAAGAGAAAAATATTAAAACTGTCAAAAGCAGAGGGAAAACTAGAAAAACTAGAACTGTTTTTTCACTTGGGCCTCCAAGTAAGTAGGTGGATATCACACAATATATCCTATCAAGCTGGTGCCTCTGTCTCATCTTAACCTATTTTGATCTTCAGTCTCCACTCTGAAGACAGAGGAGTTAGGTGTCAAGGTATTTTTCCCTGGTCCCTAACCCTGTTAAAATGTCTCCAGCTTCTCTAAATGGACCCAGTGTTTCAATCTTCTTTAGCAGTCAATTCTCCTTATTCCTAATCTAACTCATTCTTTGGATGTTTAGTTTCTCACTAAGGGGTCTTTAAGAGTACCTCTGGGTATAGGAGACAGACAAAGAATGCACAGCTTTCCCTAACCACACTGTAATCATAGCCTCATGGCTCCCAGAGCCATGAAGAAGGTGAAGAGTGGCTGATGGGTAGAGAATCTGGCTGGAAGCATCAGCCTGACATGCACCACCACCACCACCACTCACCATCCCTTGGTTATTCTGTCTCTCACTGGGCCTGTGGATCAGCAGTGGCTGGTCCTCTTCCTTTACTGTGATCCCATAGTTTTTGCTAGAGCAGAACAGAGGCAGGAAGAAACTGTCAGTAGCAGCATCACCATTCTTACTGCAACACAGTCTGAGCGTTAACCAGGACTGAGGTATACTATTTGTATTATACCCTTGTCAAAGATCCATCATAAACTCACCAGAGTACATTCATAACTGGAAAAAGCAGACTCAAGTTAATGCAATTAAATAGAGAGGAAACAGGATAACAGCCCAGGAAAGAAATTCTTTAAAAACTGAATCAGGCCAACAAACAAAAAAATAAAAATAAAAATCTTCATCAGGCCAAAGGGCTTAGGTAACAAGAAAGGCAAAATGACAGTCAAATGATTAATGACTTGAATTTAATCTCTCCAACCAGACTTCGAACCAAAACAGAAAAGGAAACATAATTTTAAAGCTCTGAGATTATGAAATAACTTGCAAAAAGTACTAAAGGAAATAAAACTGTAAGGGTAGCAAATTCAGGTCAAATCCCACAAACAAACTCGTCAATCTTGGGTGCATTACCAATCCAATTACTTTTGACGTGTCCTGCTACATGTCACTCTTACTGGAGAACGATAGACCACGCACCAACCTGCAAGCCCAAGCCCAGTCTCCTTCCTCTACCTGTAGTAGTCCAAGAATGTAATCTCCGTCCCATCAGACATGATGAAGCTATCTTTTGGAGTCTTATTCCAATCCACATCATCAATACGATAGGTACGATTGTTATATCGGGTTATAACAATATTGCCAACCAGAAGCTTAGTGCACTCATCCTGGAAGTTTTCTTTGTTCTGCAAGTACATGGTGTGCCTTGGGAAAGAGACAAAAGACCTCTGGATCATATGGAGTATACACAGAGCAACATGAAAGGGACAGGGGATGCCTGTAAGTACTTGAGGGTTCCAAATGCCAACACCTAGTTCAAAAAGGCTCCAGCTGTCTCTTTTAGGAGACAGAACTCTCATATCTCTTTTTAAAATGCCCCCCAAAAAGAGTGAAAAGATAAAAATAAAAACAACTGAAAATTGACAAAATCCACTACAGTCCTTAAAATAAGGTACTCTAATCATCAGAATAATCTGTATCATCATTATTAGGAGGCAGTCTACACAGGAACAACAGAACATTCTTAAAACTATATTTCTAGCTGAAGGAAGAAATTACAACTATTGGAGGACCACACTCATGAGGCAAAGAGGTGAAAAAAGGTCCTTGAAGATGAAGATGATCAGTGGAGGCTGAAGACAGACAGGGACCAGATACTAATTTCCTTGTGGGTCAGAGCATGGACTCTTCTGTGGGCCAGTATCACCCAGAGTATACTCCTTAGGAACACTGGTCCCTTGAGAAGTCTTGAGGGGGTGAAAAAGGTTCTACGATCAAAAAAATTGAGTCCATTTTTCAAATTATAACCCCTTCTCAGAGTTTCACAACATACATTACCACATCAGACTGCTACAGAAAGAGAAACATGTTGAGTTTCATTCACCTACAATTTACGAATAAACCCAGACTCCTCCCTCCCTTTTCCCTTTTAGTCCCTTGAACAACTATCACCATTCTAGGTGATTAGTATCCTGCTGGACTTGCTGCAGTTCAGTGATGAAAAACCATGAGAAACTTGAAATAGTTCACACTGACTACAGACGCTGGAGCCAAAACCTCGGTTCAAATCTTGGCTCTGCCACTTACCAGCATATGAGATTTTGAGCAAGTAACTTAACCTTGTGTTTCAGTTTCCTTGTGTCAAAGTGGATCAGAACAAACTGCCTAACTCACTGTTGCTGAATAGAACTCCATGACTTTATTCATGTAAAGCACTGAGAATACACTGTGTTTTGAAATAAGATTAGAGATTTTATCACAGATCATTTCATGAATCTTTGCTTCCTATTTACATAGCTTTATTCAACAATACAACTATTTTAAAAAAATATTTTTAAGTCAAACTCTTCAACTGTGTTAATGGTTACATAACAGTATTTCACTAAGTGGACGGTACATTAATTCACTGGTCTTTCACTTTTTTAGTAGTAGTTCTATTGTTTCACTCTTACAAATAACTGACTGAACATCTTTTACAAAGATTCTTCTATACTTAAACTGTATCCTTGAGACAGATTTCCTATAAATGAATACCAGACCACCTGACCTGCCTCTTGAGAAATCTGTATGCAGGTCAGGAAGCAACAGTTAGAACTGGACATGGAACAACAGACTGGTTCCAAATAGGAAAAGGAGTACATTAAGGATGTATTTTGTCACCCTACTTATTTAACTTCTATGCAGAGTACATCATGAGAAACGCTGGGCTGGAAGAAGCACAAGTGGGAATCAAGATTGCCAGGAGAAATATCAATAACCTCAGATATGCAGATGACACCACCTTTATGGCAGAAAGTGAAGAAGAACTAAAGAGCCTCTTGAGGAAAATGAAAGAGGAGAGTGAAAAAGTTGACTTAAAGCTCAACATTCAGAAAACGAAGATCATGGCATCTGGTCCCATCACTTCATGGGAAATAGATGGGGAAACAGTGGAAACAGTGTCAGACTTTATTTTTTTGGGCTCCAAAATCACTGCAGATGGTGACTGCAGCTATGAAATTAAAAGACACTTACTCCTTGGAAGGAAAGTTATGACCAACTTAGTGGCACCCCACGCCTGGGGAATCCCATGGACGGGGGAGCCTGGTGGCCTGCAGTCCATGGGGTCGCTAGGAGTCGGGCGTGACTGGGCGACTTCACTTTCACTTTCATGCACTGGAGGCAACCCACTCCAGTGTTCTTGCCTGGAGAATCCCAGGGATGGGGGAGCCTGGTGGGCTGCCGTCTATGGGGTTGCACAGAGGCGGACACGATTGAAGCGACTTAGCAGCAGCAGCAGCAGCAGACAGCATATTAAAAAGCAGAGACGTTACTTTGCCAACAAAGGTCTGTCTAGTCAAAGCTATGGTTTTTCCAGTGGTCATGTATGGATGTGAGAGTTGAACTATAAAGAAAGCTGAGCACCAAAGAATTGATGCTTTTGAACTGTGGTGTTGGAGAAGACTCTTGAGAGCCCCTTGGACTGCAAGGAGACCCAACCAGTCCATCCTAAAGGAAATCAGTCCTGAGTGTTCATTGGAAGGACTGATGTTGAAGCTGAAACTCCAATACTTTGGCCACCTGATGCGAATAACTGACTCATTTGAAAGGACCCTGATGCTGGGAAAGATTGAAGGCAGGAGGAAAAGGGGAGAACAGAGGATGAGATGGTTGGATTGCATCACCAACTCAATGGACGAGTTTGAGTAAACCCCAAGAGTTGGTGATGGACAGAAAGGCCTGGTATGCTGCAGTCCATGGTGTCGCAATGAGTCAGACACGACTGAGCAACTGAACTGAACTGAAAAACCAGTGAATTATTCACTTAAAAAGGGCTAATTTTATGGCACATTAATTATACCTCAATAATAAAAACTGAAATTAAAAAAAGACTTCTCATTATGGCAGTATGAAGACGTCAGCAATTCTTTTCTATTAATATGCTGCTGCTGCTTAGTCACTTCAGTCGTGTCCGACTCCGTGTGACCCTATGGACTGTAGCCTGCCAGGCTCCTCTGTCCATGGATATTCTCCATGCAAGAATACTAGAGTGGGTTGCCATGCCCTTCTCCAAGGGATTTTCCCAACCCAGGGATCAAACCTGGATATCCTGCATTGCAGGCAGATTCTTTATTATCTGAGCCACCAGGAAAGCCCTTCTATTAATAAAAGTACATTCAGACAACTAACGGAAAATATGATGACAAATCAACAAACAAGGAATAGTCTCAATACAGAAATAGAAACTGTAAAATAAATAGCACAAAAAAGGAGAAAGAAGAAAGGGAGGGAGAGAGAAGGGGAAGAGAGAGGAGAGGGAGGGGAGAGGGGAGAGGAAACTGTAGAGTTGGAAACAATAATGAAAATGAAACACTGATTAAGATGAACTCACCAGCAGATTTGAGATGGCAGTATAAATAGCCTACAACATAGAGTAATATAAACTGCTCAATGCAAAGAAGACAGAGAAAGATATTAAATATAAATGACACAAAATCCTGTGAGACAATGTCAAGATCCCAACCTAGAAATGAGAGTACCAGAAGGAGGACAAGAGAGTAAAAACAAATATTAAAAAAAACAGCACTCTAAAATTTCCCAAATTTGATGAAAATGGTAACTTATAAATCCATAACATCAATGAATCTCAAGTGTGATAAACACAGTAAGTACCACACTTTAGTTCAGTTCAGTTCAGTTGCTCAGTTGTGTCCGACTCTTTGCGATCCCATGAATTGCAGCACGCCAGGCCTCACTGTCCATCACCAACTCCAGGAGTTCACCCAGACTCACGTCCATTGAGTCAGTGATGCCATCCAGCCATCTCATCCTCTGTCATCCCCTTCTCCTCCTGCCCCCAATCCCTCCCAGCATCAGAGTCATTTCCAATGAGTCAACTCCTTGCATGAGGTGGCCGAAGTATTGGAGTTTCAGCTTCAGCATCATTCCTTCCAAAGAAATCCCAGGTCTGATCCCCTTCAGAATGGATTGGCTTGGATCTCCTTGCAGTCCAAGGGACTCTCAAGAGTCTTCTCCAACATCAAAGTTCAAAAGCATCAATTCTTTGGCGCTCAGCTTTCTTCACAGTCCAACTCTCACATCCATACATGGCCATTGGAAAAACCACAGCCTTGACTAGATGGACCTTTGTTGGCAAAGTAATGTCTGTGCTTTTCAATATGCTATCTAGGTTGGTCATAACCTTTCTTCCAAGGAGTAAGCATCATTTAATTTCATGGCTGCAGTCACCATCTGCAGTGATATTGGAGCCAAAAAAAATAAAGTCTGACACTGTTTTCACTGTTTCCCCATCTATTTCCCATGAAGTGATGGGACCGGATGCCATGATCTTCGTTTTCTGAATGTTGAGCTTTAAGTCAACTTTTTCACTCTCCTCTTTCATTTTCCTCAAGAGGCTTTTTAGTTCCTCTTCACTTTCTGCCATAAAGATGGTGTCATTTGCATATCTGAAGTTATTGATATTTCTCCCGGCAATCTTGATTCCCGCTTGTGCTTCTTCCAGCCCAGCGTTTCTCATGATGTACTCTGCATAGAAGTTAAATAAGCAGGGTGACAATATACAGCCTTGACATACTCCTTTTCCTATTTGGAACCAGTCTGTTGTTCCATGTCCAGTTCTAACTGTTGCTCCTGACCTGCATATAGGTTTCTCAAGAGGCAGGTCAGGTGGTCTGGTATTCTCATCTCTTTCAGAATTTTCCACAGTTTATTGTGATCCACACAGTCAAAGGCTTTGGCATAGTCAATAAAGCAGAAATAGATGTTTTTCTGGAACTCTCTTGCTTTTTCCATGATCCAGCGAATGTTGGCAATTTGATCTCTGGTTCCTCTGCCTTTTCTAAAACCAGCTTGAACATCTGGAAGTTCATGGTTCACATTCTGCTGAAGCCTGGCTTGGAGAATTTTTAGCATTACTTTACTAGCGTGTGAGATGAGTGCAATTGTGCGGTAGTTTGAGCATTCTTTGGCATTGCCTTTCTTTGGGATTGGAATGAAAACTGACCTTTTCCAGTCCTGTGGCCACTGCCGAGTTTTCCAAATTTGCTGGCATATTGAGTCCAGCACTTTCACAGCATCATCTTTCAGAGTTTGAAATAGCTCAACTGGAATTCCATCACCTCCACCAGCTTTGTTCGTAGTGATGCTTTCTAAGGCCCACTTGACTTCATATTCCAGGATGTCTGGCTCTAGGTGAGTGATCACACCATCGTGATTATCTTGCTCGTGAAGATCTTTTTGTACAGTTCTTCTGTGTATTCTTGCCACCTCTTCTTAATATCTTCTGCTTCTGTTAGGTCCATACCATTTCTGTCCTTTCTCGAGCCCATCTTTGCATGAAATGTTCCCTTGGTATCTTTAACTTTCTTGAAGAGATCTCTAGTCTTTCCCATTCTGTTGTTTTCCTCTATTTCTTTGAATTGATCAATGAGGAAGGCTTTCTTATCTCTTCTTGCTACCTACACATGGACAAACCCAAAGCCAAAGAGAATATCTTGACAATGGTAAGAGAAAAGTGATGCATCATATACAGAAGAACAACAATATAGTTAAAAACCTACTTTCCGTCTCAAACTATGGAGACCAGAAGGTAGTGTAATGACATGTTCAAAGGGCAGAAAAAAAAAACAACACAACTCTCTAGCAAGAAAACTGTATCCTAGGAAACCATTTTTCTTTTTCTTTTTAGCCATGCCTCACAGCTTTTGGGATTTTAGTTCCCCAACCAGGGATCAAACCTGGGCCCTTGGCATGACAGCATGGAGTTTTAAACACTGGAATGGCAGGGAATTTCCAACACTGCTTTTCAAAAGTGAAAATGAAGAAGCAAGTCACAAAGGACCATATACTGCATGATTCCATATATATATGAAATGTCCAGAAGAGGTAAATCTATAGTCACAGAAAGTAGGTTAGTGGTTGCCTAGAACTGTACAAAAAAGATCTTCATGAGCAAGATAATCATGATGGTGTGATCACTCACCTAGAGCCAGACATCCTGGAATGTGAAGTCAAGTGGGCCTTAGAAAGCATCACTACGAACAAAGCTTGTGGAGGTGATGAACTCCAGTTGAGCTATTTCAAATCCTGAAAGATGATGCTGTGAAAGTGCCTGCACTCAATATGCCAGCAAATTTGGAAAACTCAGCAGTGGCCACAGGCCTGGAAAAGGTCAGTTTTCATTCCAATCCCAAAGAAAGGCAATGCCAAAGAATGCTCAAACTACCGCACAATTGCACTCATCTCACACGCTAGTAAAGTAATGCTCAAAATTCTCCAAGCCAGGCTTCAGCAATATGTGAACTGTGAACTTCCTGATGTTCAAGCTGGTTTTAGAAAAGGCAGAGGAACCAGAGATCAAATTGCCAACATTCGCTGTATCATGGAAAAAGCAAAAGAGTTCCAGAAAAACATTTATTTCTGCTTTACTGACTATGCCAAAGCCTTTGATTGTGTGGATCACAATAAACTGTGGAAAATTCTGAAAGAGATGAGAATACCAGACCACCTGACCTGCCTCTTGAGAAACCTACATGCAGGTCAGGAAGCAACCGTTAGAACTGGACATGGAACAACAGACTGGTTCTAAATAGGAAAAGGAGTATGTCAAGGCTGTATATTGTCACCCTGTTTATTTAACTTCTATGCAGAGTACATCATGAGAAACCCTGGGCTGGAAGAAGCACAAGCGGGAATCAAGATTGCCAGGAGAAATATCAATAACCTCAGATATGCAAATGACACCACCCTTATGGCAGAAAGCGAAGAGGAACTAAAAAGCCTCTTGAGGAAAATGAAAGAGGAGAGTGAAAAAGTTGATTTAAAGCTCAACATTCAGAAAACGAAGATCATGGCATCTGGTCCCATCACTTCATGGGAAATAGATGGGGAAACAGTGGAAACAGTGTCAGACTTTATTTTTTTGGGCTCCAATATCACTGCAGATGGTGATTGCAGCCATGAAATTAAAAGACAGTCCTTGAAGGAAAGTTATGACCAACCTAGATAGCATATTGAAAAGCAGAGACATTACTTTGCCAACAAAGGTCCATCTAGTCAAGGTTATGGTTTTTCCAGTGTCCATGTATGGATGTGAGAGTTGGACTGTGAAGAAAGCTGAGCGCCAAAGAATTGATGCTTTTGAACTGTGGTATTGGAGAAGACTCTTGAGAGTCCCTTGGACTGCAAGGAGATCCAACCAGTCCATTCTGAAAGAGACCAGTCCTGGGTGTTCATTGGAAGGACTGATGCTAAAGCTGAAACTCC
Organism: Bos taurus; assembly: GCF_002263795.3. Lineage (NCBI taxonomy): Eukaryota > Metazoa > Chordata > Mammalia > Artiodactyla > Bovidae > Bos > Bos taurus. Next base: position 69,623,003 of record NC_037335.1, on the reverse strand, counting down.
AATACTTTGGCCACCTCATGCAAAGAGTTGACTCATTGGAAAAGACTCTGATGCTGGGAGGGATCGGCCGCAGGAGGAGAAGGGGACGACAGAAGGATGAGATGGCTGGATAGCATCACTGATTCGATGGACGTGAGTCTGGGTGAACTCAAGGAGTTGGTGATGGACAGGGAGGCCTGGTGTGCTGCAATTCATGGGGTGGCAAAGACTCGGACACGACTGAGCGACTTAACTGAACTGAACTGAGGGTGGGTAATAGATAAGGAGTAAAGGGTTTCTTTTGATTGGAATGGAAATGTTCTAAAACTGATTGTAGTGATGGTGCATAATGAATATACTAAAAGCCATTAATGTTATCCTTTAAATGAGAGAACTGTATGGTATACAGTTAAATCTCAATGAAGCTGTTTTAAGAAAATGAAAGATAAAATCATTCCCAGGTAAATAAAAACTAAGAGATCATGTTCCTGGAAGACTCTGCTCTACAGGAAATACTAACAGATAAATATTTTATCCCTCAGCATAAGAAAACAATACCAGATGGCAACTTGGAGTCACAGGAAGGAAGAATGTTGGCAACGATATATATGTCGGTAAATATAAAGTGACTATATGAATATACTTTTTCTTCATGTCTTAAAAAAATTGTAAGATTGTTTATTGTAAGACTGTTTAAAGCAACAACTAAAACATTGTACTGTTGTGTTTATAACATATATCCAGTTTGTGTCTCTGGGTATGTATTCATAAAGAGGAGAGAAATATGGAACTATGCTGGAGCAAAATTTCTATATTTTACTGGAATTAAGTATGCATTAATGTAAAATAGATTGTGATATGTGAAAGATACTGAAATACTTAGAACAAACACACATAGACACACACACAATTTACAGAGGAACTTAAATGGTACACTAAAAAATATTTAACACAGAAGAAGGCAATAAAGAAAAAAATGGAGGGGAAAAAAAAGACATGAGACAGACAGAAAACAAATAGCAAATGGCAGATATATAGCCAACAGTATAAATCCTAAGACTTAATAAATGTATTAAACAGGCCAATCCAAAAGCAGATTGTCAGACCGAGGAAAAAAAACAAAATCTAGATATACGCTGTCTACAAGATATACATTTTATTAATAACTCAAAGACATAAACAGGTTGGAAATAGAAGAACAGAAAATACATACCAAACAGTAACCATAAAAAAGCTAGATTGGCTACACTAACATCAGACAAAATAGACTTTAAGGCGATATTATTACTAAAGATGAAAAGGCACATTTCACAATGATAAAAGAGTTAATTCATCAATAAGATATAGTGATTATAAATATGTACATTTATCATAAGTATAGATGCATGTGTAGCCAAAGGCAAATACCTGAAGAAAAATTGACAAAGTGCAAAGAATTAAACAACTTGAAAAGATTTCAATATTCCTATCGTTGATACCACGAATAGAAAATTAGGAAAGATACAGAAGACTTGAACAACATTAGTAAACCAACTGAACTAAATGAGTACATAAAACAGTCCACCCAAAACAGCAGAATGCATATCCTTTTCAACTACAAAAGGAACTCCCAGGACAGATTCTATACTAGGCCATAAAACAAGTCTCAATAAAATTAAAACACCTGAAGTAATACAAAGTATGTTCTCCAAATACATCAGAATAAGACTAGAAAACAAAACAGAATAGGAAGTACCCAAATATCTGGAAATTAAACTGCAACCTCTAAATAATTCAAAGAAGGCAGTACAAAAGAAATTAGGAAGTACCTCAAACTGAAAGAAAGCAAAAAACCAATATCAAAAAATCATGAGTTATAGCTAATGCAGTGGTCAGAGGGAAGTTTACATCTTTAAATTATATGAGAAAGAAAGGTAGTAATAATCTTACATGTTTATGATAGAGGTGTCAGGTTAAATCAAGAAAGGACAGTGTTTTATGACTTATATGCAACAAAATGAATTTAGACCACTACCTCATATTGTCCACAAAAGTTAACTCGAACTGGATCACAGACCTAAACATAACAGTGGAAGAACAGTGCCTCCTAAAATAGCACAGAAAACCTTCATGACTTTGAGTTAGGGAATGATTTATTATATTTGAAAACAAAAATACAATCCATGAAAGAAAAAAAACTAATAATAGACAGTCAAATTAAAAATGTTTGATCCTTACAAGGATCCATTGATAAAAATGAAAAGATAAGCCACAGACTAAGAGAAAAAGTTTGCAGATCATGTATCTTGATATAGGGCTTATATTTCTCACTCATCAGAACTGTTACACACTCCATAAAAAAAAATTTAAAAATTGGTGAAAACTCTGAATACACATTTCATCAAAATAGATAAATGAATGGCAAATAAACACAGAAAAAGATGCTCAACATCATCTAGAGAAATGCAGATTAAAACCCACAACGATATTCTGTAATAACCTTAAATGGGAAAAGAAACTGAAAAGGAATAGATACATGTATAACTGAATCACTCTGCTGTTTGCCTGAAATGGACACAACATTGTTAATCAACTATATTCCAATATAAAATAAAAAATTTTAAAAACCCTTCAGTTCAGTTCAGTTGCTCAGTCGTCTCCGACTGTTTGCGACCCCATGAACTGCAGCACACCAGGCCTCCCTGTCCATCATCAACTCCCGGAGTTTACTCAAACTCATGTCCATCGAGTCGGTGATGCCATCTAGCCTTCTCATCCTCTGTTGTCCCCTTCTCCTCCTGTCCCCAGTCCCTCCCAGCATCAGGGTCTTTTCCAATGAGTCAACTCTTCGCATGAGGTGGCCAAAGTATTGGAGCTTCAGCTTTAGCATCAGTCCTTCCAATGAACACCCAGGACTTGTCTCCTTTAGGATGGACTGGTTGGATCTCCTTGCAGTCCAAGGGACTTCTCCAACACCACAGTTCAAAAGCATCAATTCTTTGGTGCTAAGCCTTCTTCACAGTCCAACTCTCACATCTATACATGACCACTGGAAAAACCATAGCCTTGACTAGATGCACCTTTGTTGGCAAAGTAGTATCTCTGTTTTTTACTATAAAAACACTTAGAAAGCATTAAAATTAAACACAGGATCTTCAATGTTCTCACCATAAAAAGAAATACCACAACAAAGTATTACTATGTACTGATTAGAATTTCTAATATTAAAAAACTGACTATATCAAGTGTTGGCAAGAACGTGGAACAAACAGAAATCTCATACATTTGCTGGTGGGAACATAAAATGGTACAGATACTTTGGAAAACAGTTTCTTAGAAAGCTAAATGTACACCTATCATTTGACCCACCATTTTACTTCCCAAGTATTACCTAACTAAGAGAAATCAAAGTATGTGTCCATGGAAAGACTTGTACCCTAATATTTACAGCAACTTTATGTGTAACAGCCAACAAGTGGAAACAACAGGTGAGTAGACTTTAAAAACCGTGGTATATTCATACAAAAGACTACTACTCAGCAATGAAAAATAACAAACTTTTGATACATACATCTACAACTAAGAATATACTGGGATTTCCCTGGCAGTCCAATGGTTAAGACTCCATACTCTCATGGCTGAGTGCCTGGGTTTAATTCCTGGTTGGGGAACCAAGATCCCACAAGCCATGTGGCACAGCCAAAAATAAAAAAGTTATATACTATACAATTCTATTTTTATAAAATTTTATAAAAAGCAAACTAATCTCTAGTGACACAGAGAAGATCAGTGTTCACTGCCCATGGAGCAGAGGAAGAATATGTTTCAAAGATAGAAAAATATGTCAAAATTCATCAAAGTGTAGACTTTTTTTTAAAACTTTTTATTTTTTATCTGGGTATAGCTGATTAAGGGCTTCCCAAGTGGTGCTAGTGGTAAAAAACCCAGTTGCCAATGCAAGAGGCGTAAGAGACACGGGTTCGATCCCTGGGTCAGGAAGATCCCCTGAATAAGAGAATGGCAATCCACTCCAGTATTCTTGTCTGGCGAATCCCATGGGCAGAGCAGCCTAGTGGGCTATGGTCCATAGGGTTGCAAAGAGTCAGACACAACTGAAACAACTTAGCACACACACACACAGCTGACTAACAAACAATACTGTGATAGTTTCTCGGGAACAGCAAAGGAGACAGTCATACATATACAAGAATTCATTCCCCTCAAACCTGCCTCCCAACCAAGCTGCCACATAACATTGAGCAGAGCTCTATAAAGTGTAGACTTTAAATGTGTGCAGTTTACTGAGAATCAGTTGTGTCTTTAACAGATCTGAAAAAAGAGAATAAAAGATCCAGAACTAGACTGAATTACAGATTAGGATTGCACATACAGTAATTACTGGTGGCATTTCCAATTAGTGAGAAAAAAAAATCATTAAAAAATGGACAGGACTTCCCCCATGGTACAGTGGACAGGAATTGGCCTGGCAATGCAGGGTTTGATCCCTGGTCTGGGAGGACTTCATATGCCTCAGGCAACTAAAGCCCATGCCCTCGAGTGCCTGCACGCTGCAATTACGGAGCCCATGTGCTGCAACTACAGAAGCCTGTGTGCCTAGAGTCCATGTTCTGCAACAAGAGAAGCTACCACAATGAGCAGCCCGTGAGTCACAACGAAGAGTAGCCCCTGCTCACTGCATCTAGAGAAAGCCTGTGCACAGCAATAAAGACCCAGCACAGTCAAAAGAGGAAAATGGACAGAAATAAATGAAAATATAACTTAATGAAATACAAATGCAGGTCTAAGAGGGAAGTTCATAGTGATACAGGTCTTTCTCAAGAAACAAGAAAAATCTCAAACAACCTAACCTACAACCTAAAAGGACTAGAAAAAGAAGAGCAAACAAAGCCCAAAGTCAGTAGAAGGAAGAAAATAATAAAGATCAGACAGGAAATAGAGATTAAAAAAACACAACAGAAAAAATCAATAAAACCAAGAGCTGTTTGTTTCTGAAAAGATAAACAAAATCAACAAACTCTTAGCCAGGCTCACCAAGAAGAGAGGACCCAAATAAACACAATACAAAATGAAGAATGAGAAGTAACAACACCACCACATACATACGCAAAATCGTCAGAGAATATTATTAACAGTTATATGCCAACAAATGGGACCATCCGTAAGAAACGGACAAGTTTCTGGTTAAAAGGGCATACTACTCAAAGCAAACTACAGGTTTATGCAATTCCTATCAAAATACTCAACATTTTTCACAGAAACAGAATAATCCTAAACCTTATATGAAACCATAAAAGACCCCAAATCACCCAAGCAATCTTGAGAAAAAAAGATTAAGATGGGGTATCACCCTCCCAGACTTGAGACTAAACACAAATCTATAGTAGTCAAACAGTGTGATACTGGCACAAAAAAAGACTATAGATCAATAAACACAGATCAGAGAGCCCAGAAATAAACCTATGCTGCTAGAGTCAGTTAATCTATGACAAAGAAAGCAAGAACATACAATGGAGAAATGACAGTCTCTTCAACAATGATGTTGGGGAAAGCTGAACAGTTACACAGAAAACAATGAAATTAGAACATTCTCTCACACTATAGACAAATTTTAATAAACTCAAAATGGTTTACAGATCTAAATGTAAGACATGACACCATAAAACGCCTAGAAGGGAACACAGGTGAAACTTTCTTTGACATAAACTGTAGCAGTATTTTCTTAGATCACTCTCCCAAGGCAAAAAAATAAATAAATTAAAGCAAAAAAAAAAAAAAAAAACAGGACCTAGACAAATTTAAAAGCTTTTGCACAGCAAAGGAAACCATCAACAATACAGATAGATAACCTACAGAATGGGAAAAAATATATCCAAACAATGCTACTGACAAGAGATTAATTTCTAAAATACACAAACAGCTCACAGAACTCAATATGAATAAAATAAACAACTCATTCAAAAAATAGGAGGAAGGTCTAAATAGACATTTCCTCAAAGAAGACATACAGATGTTTAACAGACACATGAAAAGATGTTCAAAATCGCTAATTATTAGAGAAATGCAAATCAAGGTTACAATAAGGTATCACCTTACTCGAGTCAGAATGGCCAGCATCAAAAAGTCTACAAATGTAAAGAAAAAGACACCCTCCTTTACACTGCTAAAGGGAAGGTAAAGTGGTTCTCCACTATGCAAAACAGTATGGAGGCTCCTAAAAATACTAAAAACAAAGCTACTATATGATCTGGCAATTCCACTCCTGGGTATGTATCCAGAAAAAAACAAACACTGTAATTCAAAAAGATACATGTACCCCACTGTTCATAGCAGCGCTATTGACAACAGTTAGGACTTGGAATCAACCCAAATTCTCATCAACAGATGATTAGTTTAAGAAGACGCAGTGTATATATACACAATGAAAAAATATTCAACCATTAAAAAATAATGAAATATTGATATCTGCAGCAACATGGATGTACCTACAGAATATTATACTTACTGAAGTAAATCAGACAAAGACAAATACTCTATAATATCAATTATATGTGGAATCTAAAAAAAATATACAAAGGAATCCATATACCAAACAGAAACAGACTCACAGACATAGAAAACAAACTTTCGGTTACCAAAGGGGAGAGAGGGGGAGAGGAACAAATTAGGAGTATGAGGTTAACAGATACAAACAACTATACAGATAAAAGATAAGTAACAAGGATTTAAGGACAGGGAGGCCTGGCGTGCTGCGATTCATGGGGTTGCAAAGAGTCAGACACGACTGACCAACTGATCTGATCTGATCTGATAGGGAATTATATCTAATATCTTGTGATAACTTATAATGGGATATATTAATAAACTGCAAAAAAAGAATTACTACGTTGTATACCTGAAACTAAATACTGTAAATCAACTATACTTCAATTTTTAAAAAAGAAAAGAAAAATATGGATAGAATAATTTCCTAACCATTTAAATAATTAAATTCTTTATGAATTTAAAATTATGTTAAAAATTAAACAATACAACTGGATGAACACATAGACAGTCTTATACTCTTGGGAATTAAAAATATCTCCACAAACCTCAGAACAATGGATTGTTCTGAATTGCAGTCATGGTAACAAGTAGTCATCTGCTGTGCTTAGTCCCCCAGTTGTGTCTGAGTCTTTGCGACCCCATGGACTGTAGCCCTCCAGGCTCCTCTGTCCATGGGATTCTCCACGCAAGAATACTGGAGTGGGCTGCCATGTCCTCCTCAACAAGTAATCATAAGAACCAATTTTAAACCTGCTTAATTATTTATATCAACTCACTTCAGAAAACACACTTTTGCAAGCCAACCCAACCACTGTCAACCCCGTTTCTGGAAATGAGGGAGTGAAGTGAAGTGAAGTTGCTCAGTCGTCTCCAACTCTTTGTTACCCCCTGGACAGTAGCCTAGTAGGCTCCTTCGTCCATGGGATTTCCAGACAAGAATACTGGAGTGGGTTGCCATTTCCTTCTCCAGGAGATCTTCCCAACCCAGAGATTGTAGGCAGACACTTTACTGTCTGAGCCACCAGGGAAATGAAGGAATGACAGTCCAATAAGCATCCCATAAGAATTTAATTATTTAAATGGTTGGGAAATTATTCTATCCATATTTTTCTTTTTTTAAAATTGAGTTGGTTCAATCAATCAACAAAACTCTCATCTGAACAACAGTGCTTTTATAGACAATGTTGACCTACTTGGTCAGTTGCAAGTCTGCAGTCCTGAACTACACGCTTCTCAAATACAGTACTCTATATGAAATCAACAGTCTCTTACTGGTGTAAGTAGAAAACCAGCTTTCTCTAAGAGGTCTCATCATCCTTTGACAATTCTGGACGTCTCACCAAGATAACTGTGAAAACTCTTCCCAGGCAGCATTCCAGGCAGTCTCAAACCAACAGATGCACTCACTGGGCCCCCAATCTGGGCCCCCCATGCTTAACTCCACTTATCCTTCAGGTCTGCTGCCAAGACAGTAAATCCCAAAACCAGCTGAGGTCTGACTAGTTTCATTAGACTCCAACTGCTTTAATAACATTGGCCTTTCAGTTTACAAATGCATTATCTGGTATATAATTAGATTGAGGTCTTTGTACAAGGTCTTTAGGCTTTCTGTTTTGAAGATATACTATTTGAAAATATTTTTGATATTAAGTTGACTATTCTTCACTTGCTTATTTTGCTTTTGCTATTACGTGTCAATATGCATAAAGTCTTCATTTGTTTTTGTTTTCTCCTGGACTTCCCTGTCTCTGTTCAATGTGTGAGGGAGTGTTCTACAATGAATGGACAGAGACTTAAGCCAGATAAATCTTGAAACCAAGCCTATCTACACCTGAACATTATAGGTCCACTAGACCAGTGACGAATTTGTAAAAAAGCAATTTCTCAAAAGTCATGAAGGCATTCCTCGTCTTGTCAATTTGTAAGAGAAGGTCACTTTGTTTGTTTAGTTCAAATTCCAGGGTCAATGATAGTTGGGTCACTGATCTCATGGCCCCTTCCTATCTGTGGTTGGAACCTGAGATACGGTTCACAAACACACATCCTTCAATGACCTTAGCGCTTCTTTTTCTTGTTTGTCATGGGTTTGTTAATGTCAAAGTCTCAATGTCTCCCTGCTTTTGATATAAAAGACACACTACTATCCTAATCTTGCCGTTTCCTTGGTAAACGGGGGAAAATTTTTTTTCAGTTAAAGTTAAAATGCCCAAAGTGCACATGTGACATTCTCCAGTATAGATCATAAGCTAACTCATAAAACAAACCTCAATAAATATAAACGGATAAAAATACATAAGGCCTCTAACCACAATAGAATGAAATTAGAAATAACTGACAGAAAGAAATTTGGGAAATACACAAAACGTGGAAATTAAACAACATATTATCCTAGATAATCAATGGGTCAAACAAGACATTACAAGGGAAATCAGAAAATACTTTGAGTTCGATGAAAATGAAAACACAACATAATCAAACTTATGGGATACAGCTAAAGCAATATTTAGAAGGGAATTTATAGCTATAAATGCCTGTATTAAAAAGAAGAAATATCTCAAATAATTCTACCTTGAGACAATGGAAAAAGAAGAGCAAGTTAAACCTGAAACAAGCAGAAAATTAGATGACAAGGGACAGAGAGCCCATGAGTAGCTTCAGGATTGGGGCTGATCCCAGGAAAGTTCAAGGCATATCTAGAGGGTTGGAACTTTCAGCCCCACCCCTCCATTTCTGGGAAGGGGAGAGGGGCTGCAGATTGAACTTGACCACCAAAGACAAATAATCTAATCAATAATGCCTACGTAATGGAACCTCCATAAAAACCTCGGATAGGTTTGAGGGAGGTTCTAGATTGGTAGGGGCTTCCCTGGTGGTTCAGTTGGTAAAGAATCTGCCTGCAATGCACAAGACTGCCTGCAGGGGACCTAGGTTTGATGAACTCATGGACATGATGGGAGGGTGGGTGTGCCTGGAGAGTGTGCCCTATTCTCTACTGCCTCAAACTGCTCTTCCATTTGATTATTTCTAAGTTTGCACAGTTTATAATAAACCAGCAAGTTTTTTCAAAAAATTTAGAAATAAAGTAAGCAGAAGGAAGGAAATAATAAAAGAGTGAAAAGTAATGAAATAGGGATTATCAACAAAACCAAACGTTGGTTTAAGAGGTCAGCAACATTGACAATCCTTTAGCTAGACCACCGATGAAAACAAGGAGACCAGACTGCTAAAATCAGGAATAAAACAGGGGACTTCACTACTGGCCTCAAAGAAGCAAAAAGGATTATAAGAGAACACTTATTAGCAGTATGTCAACAAATTAGATCCCCTTAAATGAAATGGATAATTCCTAGAAAGCCACAAACTAATCCAAGAATAAAATAAAAACCTGAAGAAACCTCTAACAATACAACAAATTAGTAATTTAAAAACTGAACACAAAGAAAAATTCAAGCCCAGATGGCTTCACTGTTAAATTTCTATGAAGCATTCAAAGAAAACTGAATACTTATCCTTTACAACTCTTCAAAAAAAAAAAAAAAAAGAAAACAGGGAGAGAATACTTCCCATTTCTTTCTATAAGGTCAATACTACTCAGATAACAAAACGAGACAAAGGCATCACAAGTACAGATCAGTATCTCTTATGAATACAGACACAAAAATTCCTGACAAACTATAAGGAAACCAAATCCAGCAACATAAGAAAAGAATTACACGATATGACCAAGTAGATTCCAGCAATGTATAGTCAATTTAACATCCAAAAATCAATTTAAAAATCAGAATTTTTAAAGTGATCATCTCTACAGACACACAAAAAGCAGTCAACAAAATCCAATAGCCTTTCATGATAAAAAACTTTCAGCAAACTAAGAATAAAAGGGAACTTGCTCAACATGACAAAGGGTATCTTCAAAACCCGTAATTAACACTGTACTTAATGGTAAAAGACTGGATGTTTTCAGCCTTAAAATCAGAACAGGAAAAGATATCCACTCTCACCACTTTTATTCAGCTTTGTACTACAGGTCCTGGCAGGGCAATTGACAAGAAAAAAAATAAAAGACATCCATATTGGAAAGAAGAAGTAAAAATATCTCTATTTTCACATTATATGGTCTCTTGTATAGAAAATTTTGAGGTATATGTAAAGAAAATTAATAGAATAAATGAGTTCAAAGGGGCTGCAGGATAGAAGATCAGTATACAAAAATCAACTGTGCCTCTATACACTTACAAAGAACAATCCAAAAATGCAATTTAAAAATTCAATTTATAAAATCATTAAAAGACTAAAATATCTGTACTTAGGAATAAATGTGAAACTTACACTCTGAATCACTGCAAAATCACTCAAAATACTTACACTCAAAATCACTGCAAAATACACTCAAAATCACTGCAGATGGTGACTGCAGCCATGAAATTAAAAGATGCTCACTCCTTGGAAGGAAAGTTATGACCAACCTAGACAGCATATTGCAGATAGTGATTGCAACCATGAAATTAAAAGACACTTACTCCTTGGAAGGAAAGTTATGACCAACCTAGATAGCATATTCAAAAGCAGAGACGTTACTTTGTCAACAAAGGTCCGTCTCGTCAAGGCTATGGTTTCCCCAGTAGTCATGTATGGATGTGAGAGTTGGACTATAAAGAAAGCTGAGTGCCGAAGAATTGATGCTTTTGAACTGTGGTGTTGGAGAAGACTCTTGAGAGTCCTCTGGACTGCAAGGAGATCCAACCAGTCCACCCTAAAGGAGACCAGTCCTGGGTGTTCATTGGAAGGACTGATGCTGAAGCTGAAACTCCAATACTTTGGCCACCGGATGCGAAGGGCCGACTCATTTGAAAAGACCCTGATGTTGGGAAAGACTGAAGGCAGGAGGAGAAGGGGATGACAGAGGATGAGATGGTTGGATGGCATCACCGACTCAATGGACATGGTCTGGGTAGACCCCAGCAGTTGGTGATGGACAGGGAGGCCTGGAGTGCTGAAGTTCATGGGGTCGCAAAGAGTTGGACACGACTGAGCGACTGAACTGATTACACTCTGAAAACTACAAAACACTGTTGAAAGAAATTAAAGATCTAACTAAGTGGAAAAGCTCTTATGTTCCTAAATCAGAAGACAATATTGTTCAGATGGTAATACTCCTCAAATCAATCTGATTCAACATATCCCTATCAGAACCCCAGTTGATATACTGGTAGAATTTGACAAGCTGACTCTAAAATTCATATGAAGTGCAGGAGATCCAGAACTATCATAAGAAATCTTTAAAAAGAACAAGGTTAAACGACTCATATTTCCCAATTTCAAGACTTAACACAAAGTTACAGTAATGAGACAGTGTGGCACTTTATTAAAGACAGTCATAGACCAATGGAACAGAATTGAGAGTCCAGAAATAAATCCATGCGTTGAACTGATTATAAACAAGGATGCCAAGAACATTCAATGGAGGAAAGATCAGTTTTTTAAATAAATGGTACTGAAATAACTGGTTATCTTTATGCAAAAGAATGAAGTTGGACACCTACCTCATACCACACTGAAAATTTTATTCAAAACCTAAATGTAAGAGCTAAAACTATAAAACTATTCAAAGAAAACACAGAGGTAAATCTATATGACCTCAGATTTTTGCAATGGATTTTTACATGATACAGGAACACAAGCAGCAAAAGAAAAACAGATACACTGGACTTCATGAAATTGAAAACTTTTATGCTTCAAAGACTTTTGTACTTAAAGAAAGTAAAGAAAACCTACAGAATAAGAAAAAATTTCCAAATCATGTATCTGATAAAGAGACTTGTACCTTGAATATATAAATAAATCTTGCAACGTAATAAAAAGACAAATGATTCCACTTAAAAAGCAGGCAAAGTATCTGAATAGACATTTCTTCAAAGAAGACATACATATGGCCAATAAGCAGAGAGGCAGAGGAACCAGAGATCAAATTGCCAACATTCGCTGGATCATGAAAAAAGCAAGAGAGTTCCAGAAAAACATCTATTTCTGCTTTATTGACTATGCCAAAGCCTTTGACTGTGTGGATCACAATAAACTGTGGAAAATTCTGAAAGAGATGGGAATACCAGACCACCTGATCTGCCTCTTGAGAAATCTGTATGCAGGTCAGGAAGCAACAGTTAGAACTGGACATGGAACAACAGACTGGTTCCAAATAGGAAAAGGAGTACGTCAAGGCTGTATGTTGTCACCCTGCTTATTTAACTTATATGCAGAGTACATCATGAGAAACGCTGGGCTGGAGGAAGCACAAGCTGGAATCAAGATTGCTGGGAGAAATATCAATAACCTCAGATATGCAGATGACACTACCCGTATGGCAGAAAGTGAAGAGGAACTAAAGAGCCTCTTGATGAAAGTGAAAGTGAAAATTTTGGCTTAAAGCTCAACATTCAGAAAACAAAGATCATGGCATCTGGTCCCATCACTTCATGGGAAATAGATGGGGAAACAGTGGAAACAGTGTCAGATTTTATTTTGGGGGGCTCCAAAATCACTGCAGATGGTGACTGCAGCCATGAAATTAAAAGATGCTTACTCCTTGGAAGGAAAAGTTATGACCAACCTAGACATCATATTCAAAAGCAGAGACATTACTTTGCCAACAAAGGTCCATCTAGTCAAGGCTATGGTTTTTCCTGTGGTCATGTATGGATATGAGAGTTGGACTGTGAAGAAGGCTGAGCGCCAAAGAATTGATGCTTTTGAACTGTGGTGTTGGAGAAGACTCTTGAGAGTCCCTTGGACTGTAAGGAGATCCAACCAGTCCATTCTGAAGGAGATCAGCCCTGGGATTTCTGTGGAAGGAATGATGCTAAAGCTGAAACTCCAGTACTTTGGCCACCTCATGCGAAGAGTTGACTCATTGGAAAAGACTCTGATGCTGGGAGGGATTGGGGGCAGGAGGATAAGGGGACAACAGAGGATGAGATGGCTGGATGGCATCACTGACTCGATGGACGTGAGTCTGGGTGAACTCTGGGAGTTGGTGATGGACAGGGAGGCCTGGCATGCTGCGATTCATGGGGTCGCAGAGTCGGACACGACTGAGCGACTGAACTGGACTGAACTGAACTGAATAAGCACAGAAACATATTTTCTATATCATTAATCATCAGTGAAATGCAAATCAAAGCTACACCATTTCCAACCACTTGAATGATGAGAATCATAAAGACAGATAATACATGTTGGTGAGGATATGGACAAATCACAACCCTCACACACTGCTGATGGGAATGTAAAACGGTAGAGTCACTTTTGGAAAACAGTCTAGCAGTTCCTTAAATGGTGAACATAAAGTTAGCATATGATCCAGCAGTTCCACTCACAAGTATTTACAGAAAAGAAATTAAAACATAAGTCCACAGGAAACACTTGTGCCTGAAAGTTCATAGCAGTGTTATCTGCAATAGTTCTCTAGCGAAAACAACTCTAATGTCTGTCTCTAAACGAATGTGTATAAAAAAATAAGATATATATCCATTCAATGGAATATTATTCAGCCACTGAAAAGGAATGAAGTTCTGATACATATCACAACATGGATGAACCTTAAAAACATGCCAAATCAAAAATTATTACACATATATTACATGACCCTATTTATATAAAATATCCAGAATAGATCAATCTATAGATATACAAAGTATATTAGTTGTTGCCGAGGTCTGGGTGAAGATGAAGGAATTGAGAAGTGATAGCTAAGAGGTGCAGGATTTCTTTCTGAAGCCATGAAAATGTTCTACAGTTGATTGTACTGATGGATATACAACTATGTGACTTATATTAAGCCACAGTTAAAATAGGTACTGAATGTTGTGTGAATCATGTCTTAATAAATCTGTTAAAAAGGATCACACGTATTTATTACCTCACAGTTTCAAAGGGTCAGTAATTTGGGTGTGGCTTAGTTGAGTGTCTCTGGTTCAGGGTATTTCACAAGGCTGCAAGCAAGATGTCAACCAGGGCTACAGACATCTCAAAGCTCAAAGAAGGCTCTGATTCTAAGTTCACTTCACTGGGCTGCTCCACAACCTGGCAGCTGGTTTCCCCAGGGTGAGTGACCCAAGACAGCAAGAGAGAGTACCCAAGACAGATGCCACAGTCTTTTTATATCTCACCTCAGAAGTGACATCCATTGACATCAAAAGCAAAGGCAACAAAGGCAAAATTAACAAGTGGGACTACAACAAACCAAAAAGCTTCTGCACAGCAAAGGAAACAATCAACAAAATGAAAAGACAACTTATAGAATGTGAGAGAATATTTGCAGGTCACATACCTGATATGGGGTTAATACCCAAAATATGTAATAAACTCATACAACTCAACAACAGCAAAAAGAAAACAATATAATTAAAGAATGGGCAAAGGATTTGAAGAGCTATTTTTCCAAAGGCATACAAATGGTCAACAGGTACATGAAAAGGTGCTCACACCATTACTCATCAAGAAAATGCAAATCAAAACCACAATGAGATCACTTTACAGCTGTTAGAATGGCTATTATATACAGGAAGTAAGTATTAGTGAGGATGTGGTGAAAAGGGAACCCTTATACACTTGGGAGGCAATGTAAATTAGTGCAGCCACTGAAGAACAGTATGGAGGTTCCTCGAAAAACTAAAAATAGAACCACCATACGATTCAGCAATTCCACTTCTGGGTATTTATCTGAAGGAGATAAAAACACCAACTCAAAAAAGATACATGCACTCCCATGTTTGCTGCAGTATTATTTACAAAAGCCAAGACGTGGAAGCATCCTACGTGTCCACGAACAGACGAATGGAAAAAGAAACCATATTATTTAAACACACACACACATGAACATACAATGCAGTATTATTCAGCTATAAAGAAGGAAATCCTGCTATTTGGGACAACATGGATGGACCCTGAGGGTATTACACTAAGAGAAATAAATCAGACAAAGAAAGACAAATATATGATTTCATGTATGTATGAAATGGAAGGAAAGGAGGAACGGAGGAAAGAAGGAACCAAATCTTCAATTCATCCATACAGAGAACAGGCTGGTGGTTGCCAGAGGCAGGGGACAGGAAATAGATGAAATGGGTGAAGACAAGCAAAAGATACAAATTTCCAGTTATAAAATAAATACATCCTAGGAATGTAACATACAACATGGTGACTATAGTTAATAATAGTACACTGTGTATTCTAAAGCTGCTTTCAAATCTTAAAAAGTTTTCACCACAAGAAAAAAATTTGTAACTGTCTGGTAATGGATGCTAATGAGACTCAGTGATTTACTGTGGTGACCATTTCACAATATTTACATATATCATTACATAGTACACTTGAAATTAACACGACATTATATGTCAACTAATCACACTAGGACCACAGCCTTGTCTAACTCAATGAAACTAAGCCATGCCCGTGGGGCAACCCTAAATGGGTGGGTCATGGTGGAGAGATCTGACAGAATGTGGTCCGCTGGAGTAGAGAATGGCAAATCACTTCAGTATTCTTGCCTTGAGAACCCCATGAACAGTATGAAAAGGCAAAATGATAGGATACTGAAAGAGAAACTCCCCAGGTCAGTAGGTGCCCAATATGCTACTGGAGATCAGTGGAGAAATAACTCCAGAAAGAATGAAGGGATGGAGCCAAAGCAGAAAGAATACCCAGCTGTGGATGTGACTGGTGATAGAAGCAAGGTCCGATGCTGTAAAGAGCAATACTGCATAGGAACCTGGAATGTCAGGTCCATGAATCAAGGCAAATTGGAAGTGGTCAAACAAGAGATGGCGAGAGTGAACGTCGACATTCTAGGAATCAGCAAACTGAAATGGACTGGAATGGGTGAATTTAACTCAGATGACCATTATATCTACTACTGCAGGCAGGAATCCCTCAGAAGAAATGGAGTAGCCATCATGGTCAACAAAAGAGTCCGTAATGCGGTACTTGGATGCAATCTCAAAAACGACAGAATGATCTCTGTTCGTTTCCAAGGCAAACCATTCAATATCACAGTAATCCAAGTCTATGCCCCAAGCAGGAACGCTGAAGAAGCTGAACGGTTCTATGAAGACCTACAAGACCTTTTAGAACTAACACCTAAAAAAGATGTCCTTTTCATTATAGGGGACTGGAATGCAAAAGTAGGAAGTCAAGAAACACCTGGAGTAACAGGCAAATTTGGCCTTGGAGTACGGAATGAAGCAGGGCAAAGACTAATAGAGTTTTGCCAAGAAAATGCACTGGTCATAGCAAACACCCTCTTCCAACAACACAAGAGAAGACTCTACACATGGACATCACCAGATGGTCAACACCGAAATCAGACTGATTATATTCTTTGCAGCCAAAGATGGAGAAGCTCTATACAGTCAGCAAAAACAAGACCCGGAGCTGACTGTGGCTCAGACCATGAACTCCTTATTACCAAATTTAGACTGAAATTGAAGAAAGTAGGGAAAACCACTAGACCATTCAGGTATGACGTAAATCAAATCCCTTATGATTATACAGTGGAAGTGAGAAATAGATTTCAGGGCCTAGATCTGATAGATAGAGTGCCTGATGAACTATGGAATGAGGTTCGTGACATTGTACAGGAGACAGGGATCAAGACCATCCCCATGGAAAAGAAATGCAAAAAAGCAAAATGGCTGTCTGGGGAGGCCTTACAAATAGCTGTGAAAAGAAGAGAAGCGAAAAGCAAAGGAGAAAAGGAAAGAAATAAACATCTGAATTCAGAGTTCCAAAGAATAGCAAGAAGAGATAAGAAAGCCTTCTTCAGCGATCAATGCAAAGAAATAGAGGAAAACAACAGAATGGGAAAAACTAGAGATCTCTTCAAGAAAATCAGAGATACCAAAGGAACATTTCATGCAAAGATGGGCTCGATAAAGGACAGGAATGGTATGGATCTAACAGAAGCAGAAGATATTAAGAGATGGCAAGAATACACAGAAGAACTGTACAAAAAAGATCTTCACGATCCAGATAATCACAGTGGTGTGATCACTGACCTAGAGCCAGACATCCTGGAATGTGAAGTCAAGTGGGCCTTAGAAAGCATCACTACGAACAAAGCTAGTGGAGGTGATAGAATTCCAGTTGAGCTATTCCAAATCCTGAAAGATGATGCTGTGAAAGTGCTGCACTCAATATGCCAGCAAATTTGGAAAACTCAGCAGTGGCCACAGGACTGGAAAAGGTCAGTTTTCATTCCAATCCCAAAGAAAAGCAATGCCAAAGAATGCTCAAACTACCGCACAATTGAACTCATCTCACACGCTAGTAAAGTAATGCTCAAAATTCTCCAAGCCAGGCTTCAGCAGTATGTGAACCATGAACTTCCTGATGTTCAAGCTGGTTTTAGAAAAGGCAGAGGAACCAGAGATCAAATTGCCAACATCCACTGGATCATGGAAAAAGCAAGAGAGTTCCAGAAAAACATCTATTTCTGCTGTATTGCCTATGCCAAAGCCTTTGACTGTGTGGATCACAATAAACTGTGGAAAATTCTGAAAGAGATGGGAATACCAGACCACCTGACCTGCCTCTTAAGAAACCTACATGCAGGTCAGGAAGCAACCGTTAGAACTGGACATGGAACAACAGACTGGTTCCAAATAGGAAAAGGAGTACGTCAAGGCTGTATGTTGTCACCCTGCTTATTTAACTTATATGCAGAGTACATCATGAGAAATGCTGGACTGGAAGAACCACAAGCTGGAATCAAGACTGCCGGGAGAAATATCAATAACCTCAGATATGCAGATGACACTACACTTATGGCAGAAAGTGAAGAGGAACTAAAAAGCCTCTTGATGAAAGTGAAAGTGGAAAAGTTGGCTTAAAGCTCAACATTTAGAAAACGAAGATCATGGCATCCGGTCCCATCAGTTCATGGGAAATAGGTGGGGAAACAGTGGAAACAGTGTCAGATTTTATTTTTCTGGGCTCCAAAATCACTGCAGATGGTGACTGCAGCCATGAAATTTTTTAAAAGACACTTACTCCTTGGAAGGAAAGTTATGACCAGCCTAGATAGCATATTCAAAAGCAGAGACATTACTTTGCCAACAAAGGTTCGTCTAGTCAAGGCTATGGTTTTTCCTGTGGTCATGTACCGATGTGAGAGTTGGACTGTGAAGAAGGCTGAGTGTCGAAGAATTGATGCTTTTGAACTGTGGTGTTGGAGAAGACTCTTGAGAGTCCCTTGGACTGTAAGGAGATCCAACCAGTCCATTCTGAAGGAGATCAGCCCTGGGATTTCTTTGGAAGGAATGATGCTAAAGCTGAAACTCTAGTACTTTGGCCACCTCATGCGAAGAGTTGACTCATTGGAAAAGACTCTGATGCTGGGAGGGATTGGGGGCAAGAGAAGGGGACGACAGAGGATGAGCTGGCTGGATGGCATCACTGACTCGATGGACATAAGTTTGAGTGAACTCCGGGAGTTGGTGATGGACAGGGAGGCCTGGCGTGCTGCAATTCATGGGGTCGCAAAGAGTTAGACACAACTGAGTGACTGATCTGATCTCTGATATGTCAGCTACATCTCAGTTTTTTTAAAGTGATGTTCTATCTGATCCCTTCTGCCATATTCTCTTTTTTCACTGAAGTACAGTTGATTCACAGTGTTGTGTTAGTTTCAGGTATATAGCAAAGTGATTTAATTATATATATATATGTACTCTTTTTCAGATTCTTTTCTATTATAAATTATTATAAGATATTGAATATAGTTCCCTGTGATATACAGAGGATCTTTGTTGTTTATTTTGTAAATAGTATTGTGTATATGTTAATTTTAAACACCTAATTTATCCGTCTCCCTTTTCCCCTTTGGTTACCATATGCTATGCTATGCTATGCTAAGTCACTTCAGTCGTGTCCGACTCTGTGCAACCCCATAGACAGCAGCCCACCAGGCTCCCCCATCCCTGGGATTCTCCAGGCAAGAACACTGGAGTGGGTTGCCATTTCCTTCTCCAATGCATGAAAGTGAAAAGTGAAAGTGAAGTTCACTCAGTCGTGTCCGACTCTCAGCGACCCCATGGATTGCAGCCTAATAGGCTCCTCCGTCCATGGGATTTTCCAGGCAAGAGTACTGGAGTGGGGTGCCATTGTTGGTCACCATAAGTTTGTTTTTTCTGTCTATGAATCTATTTCCAGTTTGTAAGTAAGTTCATTTGTAAGTTTTTTTTAATATTTCACATACAAGTCATACCATATATTTGTCTTCCTCTAACTTACTTCATTTACTATGATAATCTCAAGGTCCATCTATGTCATTGCAAGGGGCATTATTTCATTCTTTTTTATGGGTGAGTAATAGTCCATTGTATATATATATATACTGTATCATCTTTATCCATTTATCTGTCAATGGATATCTAAGTTGTTTCCATGGGTTGTCTATTGTAAACAGTGCTGCTATGAACATTGGAGTAGATGTGTCATTTCAAATTAAAGAGTTTTCTCTTGATGTATGCCCAGGAATGGAATTGCTGGATCATATGATAGCTGTATATTTAGTTTTTTAGGGAACCTCCATACTCTCCATTGTGTCTACACCAATTTACATTCCCACCAACAATGTAGAGGAGGGTGCCTTTTGCTCCATACCATGTCCAGCATTTATTATTTGTAGAATTCTTGATGATGATCACTCTGACCAGAGTGAGGTGATATCTCATTGTAGTTCTGACTGCATTTCTCGAATGATTAGTGATTCTGAGCATCTTTTCTTGTATCTGTTGGCCATCTGTATGCCTTCTTTGGAGAAGTGTCTATTTAGGTCTTCTGCCCATTTTTTTGATTGGGCTGTTTGTTGCCACTTTTCATTCACTAGAAATAAGTCAGGGACTTCCCTGGTGGTCCAGTGGTAGAGAATCCACTTTTCAATGCAGGGGACACAGGCTCGATCCCTGGTCAGGGAACTGAGATCCCACATGTCGAGAAGCAACTAAGTCTCCAGGCCACAAGAAGAGAAGCCCACATGCTACAATAAATAGCCCCTGCGCTGCAACCAGAGACACTCCTGCACATCACAACTGGAGAAAGCCCATGCAATGCAATGAAGAGCTCACACACCACAACCAAGATCCAGCATAGCAAAAAAAAAAAGGAAGTCAATAAATCCAGCCCACACTCGAGGTGAGGGCTAAGCACTAGAAATACTGGGAAACCACATCTAGACACATTACAGGTATTCCTTGGAGACACTGCGATTAAGTTCAAGATGGCTACAATAAAGCAAGTCACACAAAATTTTTGGCTGCCTAGTGCATATAAGGTTTCCCTGGTGGCTCAGGTGGTAAAGAAGCCGCTTGCAATGTGGGAGACCTGGGTTCGATCCCTGGGTTGGGAAGATTCCCTGGAGGAGGAAATGGCAACCCACTCCAGAATTCTTGCCTGGAGAATCCCCATGGACAAAGGAGCCTGGAGGCTGTAGTCCATTGGGTTGCAGAGAGTCAGACATGAATGAGCGACTAAGCACAGCACAGCACAATGCATATAAAGGGCTTCCCAGGTGGCTCTGTGGTAAAGAACCCGCCTGCCAATGCAGGATATGAAGGCTCAATCCCTGGTAGAGAAGGTCCCCTGGAGAAGGGAATGGCAACCCATTCCAGTATTCTTGCCTGAGAAATCCCATGGACAGAGGAGCCTGGCAGGCTCCAGTCAAGGGGTAGCAGCGAGTCAGACATGACTGAGTGAGCAGAGCACAGTACATAATAAAGTTGAGTTTATACTACAGTGTAGTCCATTAACTATGCAACAGCATTATGACTAAAAATGTGACACATCTTAATTAAAAAAGACTTTATTGCTAAAAAATGCTAACCATCATCTGAGCCTTCAGCAAGTTGTACTCTTTCTGTAACAGTAACACCAAAGATCATAACAAATATAATCATGGTGCCCATACTTTTTTGATGCAGGACTGCCACAAAACTTTCATTTTGTAGAACACTATAATGCACTGCACAATAAAATGAGGTATACCTCCATAGTGAAACTGCTGAAAACTAAAGATAAAAAAAAAAAGAATACCTTAAAAAAAAGTAACACTGATAGTTGATTCATCAATAAAAATACTTAAAATACAAAATGTTTTCAGTGTATCGTGTAACAGTACCAAAACAATTGTGATAATCCTAACATCATACCAAGATAAGTTCCAGAAGGTTTAAAACACTGGAAATAAAAATAAAGCAAGTAGTAGACCTGGGTTCCATCCCTGGGTCAGGAAGATCCCCTGGAGAAGGGAATGGCAATCCACTCCAGTATTCTTGCCTGGAGAATTCCATGGACACAAGAGCCTGGTGGGCTACAGCCTAGGCGGTTACAAAGAGTCAGACATGACTTAGCAACTAACACTTTCACTCTTTCAGATCTTTCTAAGCAGAGAAACAAAGACAGAAACCATGAAGAAAAAGAGTGAATTCAAAGACATCTATTTTTATTTAACAAACATTCCTGAACACTTACTATAGGCTAGGAATAAACTCACTCTGGGTGTACCATGTGAGAAAAAGAAACATGGTCCCCACCATGAAGACAGAGTCGAGACAGAATAAACCATTACAAATTCATTCAAGAAAACCCAAGTCCTCGTCTCCCTCGCTCTCACAGCCCACATCCTGCTGGGAAATGAACTGGGCGCCGCTTTCAGGTCCTATCCAGGGGCCGGCCGCTGCTTGCTGCCACCACGCTGCCACGCCCGCCTCCCCACTGATTAGGACAGGAGTGTTCTGGCTAGTTCCCCACTTTGACCCCATCCCACCAAGCCTATTCGCCAAACAGTAAGGAGAGGGATCCTTCCACAACTCAAATCACACCATGCCACTCCTGCCCATATGCCCTATGTTTCGCCCACAGTAAAAGTGAAAATCTTCACAACAGACTTACCAAGCTCTACATCCTCAGTCCCTCCATCTACTCCATCTTCCCATTGCTCTCACCTCACTTGCCCTGTTCTAGCCAACCTGGTTTCTCTGTTGCTTCTTGAAGAGCCAGGCATACTTCTAACTTAGGTCTGTACCTCAGTTGTCCCTCTAACAAGAATGCCCTTAGCCTGTACCTTCACCTGGTTAACTCCCTCACCTGTTCCAAGTGTTGGTTCAACTGAGCTTGACATGCCACTTAAATGCCAGCTCTCCATCCCAATGCACCTCATTCCATGGACTCCTGATCTCTCCTACCCTGTGTTCTACCTATTTTTTCTTCCACAGCTCGCATCATTTCTAGTACACTACACTTATGTACTTATTGTACCCCTTGCAATTTACTTATCATGTTTTTTATTTACTATTTATCTCACCTGACTACAATGCAAACTCCATAAGAAGAGGGATCTTTGTTTTGTTAACTGCAAAGTCCCAAAACTCTGGCACAAACTGGAGTTCTATGAATCCATGTTGATGGAATGAATGAATTTATCCAATAAGCAAAGACTGATGAGCCTGATAAACCTAGCAGTTATACACAGCTGGTGAGAAAATAATGTAAGTTTTCTAGAGGTTAATCAATCAATATGTATTTAAATATATTATAGTAAATAGTTCAAGTCTAAAGTGTTTGGCCTTTCCATTAAGTAATTCCACTTCTAGGTACCCAAATAAAAAAAAAATTATAGATGCACAGATTTATGTATAAGGTAGGATTTCATATAGCCATTATAAATTGTACATATCCGTATTTACTACAGTAAATATTTACTACAGTAATATTTTGGTTTTTTTTTTTGTTTTTGAACAAGTGTTTTATTTATTTTTTACTTTATAATATTGTATTGGTTTTGCCATACATCAACATGAATCCGCCACAAGTGTACACGTGTTCCCCATCCTGAACCCCCCTCCCACCTCCCTCCCCATACCATCCCTCTGGGTCATCCCAGTGCACCAGCCCCAAGCTTCCTGTATCCTGCATCGAACTTGGACTGGCGATTCGTAATACTTTTAAACAAAAACTCAGGGTGTGTGTATATTACACCAAGTCTTCTCAACCAGAGACTTAGATACATTCCTCCTCAGTCTAAGCACAGCAGGTCTCTATTCAGATGTCTATCTTGGTAGGACTCAAGGAAAGAGCACATCCATTCAGTATCTTTAATCTGTTCTACAATTTAAAACCCCAAAAGAACAATGGGCTAAATGTGTATTTATTAGCAGCTACTACTGAACTTCTCAGAAAACTGTTAACCTGTTAAAGGCAGATTCCCCCCATCCATCCACTCACATGATGTCCAGCACAGAATCATTCCGAATGACCTTATGGGAGACATCCGCTAGCAGGAAAAGACCTCCGTCTGTCCTCCGGATGCTAGCTGCATAGCCCGGCCAGATCTGCAATCTGAAGACACAGATGGCCTTTACCCTGGGATGCTAAAAGAACCACAGATATTTCCATGCCCCCATTTGAGGCAATACTTTGGGCAGATACTGCCCCTCCCCAATAACAATGAGAAAGCAACAGGAAACAAATGAAGTCAGCATCACTATGAACTTAATAAAACACTTAATTAACTCACAAATTGTACCTGCTATCATAAAAAACTGATACAGTGATTGCAATGAAAATTTTCTCTGTAGAACGTTCAAAACTGAGGAAGAAGAAATCACCACCAACCTGTGTTGCTGCAGCACCATAGCACTTGTAGGGTCGTAGAAGTTTCTTCCCACAAGCTTCATATCTAAAAGTTTCATTACCCTGAAATAAAGAGCAAAGAATGAGTTTTCTAGTAGAAGATTTAAAAATAAATAAGTTCAAGTGCTCTTAGCTACATTTTCCTTTGGAAGCCTAAAAGGGCAGAAAGGCTGATGTTCTTTGCACAATATAGTGTTTATGTACAGAACACTCTTACCAAAAGGAAAATAAAAATTACCAAAGCATTTATCTCGCTGTATATGCAAATGATGGCAGCTTTTTCTCCTAACTAGGTAACCAAAAATCAAGTTGACTTCCCAAGCTCAATTTACATTACTTTACCCTATTAACTAAAAATAGCACAAGAGAGTCCATTTCTAAATTTGTGAGTATCAGTCTGGCACAGGAAGTTATGTTTGTTCCTAGCAGTTCAGCTTACTAAGTAGAAATCAGGTTTTGTGTTTTGTAAAAGAAGTGGTTTGGGAATAACAGTTTCATGAAAATTTGAGTTTTCAGAAGAGTAAAAATAAAAAATTATGAGCTGTCTATATCCAAACCTTCAAACGACCGAGAGATATTCTAGCAAAAATTTTTACACACTACCTCTTCATGTAGACCCATCACGGTGTTTAATGTAACATCATTAAATATACACCATCAACATTTGCTTTTAAAGTTCCTGAATGAATCAAAGGAACCCATTTCCTCTAGCCAACCACCTCAGATCTACTTTCATATACCCAAATCTGTCCAATCACCCAAGATAAGTTAGCCTTTAATGTCATGCATTTACTTATTAAATATTTCCAAACTCTCTATATACACACTGCAGTTTTAATACCATCCAAGGCTCCTGAAGAGCTCTGTTACAAAGACTGAGGTTAAAGAAAATAAGACTTCAGCCATCTCTCACCGACGGAACACAACATTGTAGAAGGGAATGCACAAGTCAGAACAGGGCTCCAGGATCTTTGTCAACTGAATCTTAATGGTGATCTCAGCACTGTCAGTTTTCCTTTGACTCTTTAACTCAAGAACCTAACAAATAAACATATGTATGTAAAAAGAAATGCCATTACCAAACCCTAATCTAATCCAACTTGTGTTCTAGAACACTAACATATCTTAATCATGTTTTATTTTTTTCTGTTACTTTGCTGTCCACACTAGACAAATCACAGCAGGACAAGCAGGGTTTACAAGAGGATTTGGTAAGAGACACCCAATGCAGAACTAGCAATAGAGCCTCATGATTTTGAAATCTTATAGTATTCTTTGTCACTGAGGTCAAAGGCTCCCAACCACTCCTCTTAAAGAAAGAAGAAACTAGAAAGAACTCATATATAAAAAGTTTCTCAGTTTGCAATTTCTTGATTGTAGAGAAGTCCGCCCTCCCTCTCACAATAGGTAAGTACAACTCAAATGTTCAGGGACACTATGATTTCCCACCACTCTGGCTTCGTCCCAAAATGCATTTCCTATTTGGTCTCACTTGCTGAAGCCTAACAGGTAGATAGAGAATGGATCCATCAAAAGCAGTGACATTTCCGGTGACAGCTTGATGGTCCTTCAACATGCCAAACCTCATGCTTTTGCACTCCACGTTGGGGCTAGAAAATAATAAAGAGGATTTTACTTCAGTATGACTTTACAGTAGGGCAGTAGGTTTGTTGGAGAAACAGTCACTTGTGACTACTGCTCCATCTAGTGGTCATACTAAACAATTCAAATATATCTATCTGATTAAAAGGATGGGAACACATGCACACTCGTGGTGGATTCAAGTCAATGTATGGCAAAACCAATACAATATTGTAAAGTAAAATAAATAATTAATTTTAAAAATAAATAAATAAAAATTCCCACCAAAAAAAAAAAAAAAGAACTCTGACCCAAGGCTCACTTAAAATAAAAACAATTCTCATTCAAACATAACTGCCTTAGCATGTCGGGGTACATTCTTTGAGAGTTTAGACCAGAGGGCCAAACAACTTCTACAGAAAGGTTTTACAAGCCATATGGTCTCTGCTGTAACTACTCATCTCTGCTAACATAGCACAAAAGCCTTATAGACCATAGGTAAACCAATAAGCAAGGCTACATTCTAGCAACACTTTATTATAGAAATAGGCAGTGGGTCAGATTTGCCTGGCAGGGCTGCCATAATCTGCTAATCCCTGATCCAACATCTGTAGAAATATACACTTTTTAAAAAATATATTTTTAAAAGACAGTATTTTAGTAAAACCATTTTTCGCTCAACAATTTCAACTTTTTATCAATTCATTGGCACAAATCTTAGTTTTGAAAAATTCCAATAGCTATTTTGTATGATGATTTTCCCATTAGATTACAATAATGCACAACCTTATCCTACAACTTCGAAGTTTAAACAAACCCAAGGCTAAAAAGGGTCAAGCGTGTTCAAGTATGTGAAGAAAGATAAAAACTACAAAAAGTTCAGGTGGTAATCCAGTACAGTCATTGCCAAAACTAAGCACTCACATGCTAACATCACATTTCAAAATGTTTCTTCAAAAAAAATCATATATTAATATACACAAGGCGTTATGCCCCAGACAACTTTTCAGTTAGTCTTTTTAGAGCCCTATCATGTCAAGGAATCCACAGGATGACCAGTCACTGTAGTGCATCCTCTAGGTATTCTCTCAAGGGCCTGGCATTCTCATCACATTGTAGCTACAATCTCAAAATGTACAGAATCCACGTTGTCTCCACAGCCTGGTCAACGCACAGATACACGAGGAGTCACACACCAGTTCTGTTTCAGGAACAGTCGTCAGTCCACTTTCCTCGCATTAACACCCATCTCTGTTCCTTACGTTCCAGAACAGGCCCATTCTCACTACCTTCTCCTCCTGTGAGTTCAATTTAACCCAGTTCCTTGGCTCCTTCTCTTGTCATACATGCTCAGCTCTGGTTTCTTACCTCACAGAAACATTTAAAGCAATCTGGCTACCCTCTCTAATTAGCATTTCATTTCTCAATCATCTTACAAACGTTTAAAATAAGTGGCTAGTTCCCTGGCTATTTCTCATGGCCCATGCTCCCCTTTGTTCTTTTAATCTATTTTTTTCCCTCATAACATTAAAGAAAAGGAATACAAATACAAGGTAAGTTAAAAGGTTATGAAGGGGTCTATGCAAGTAAAGGGGCTTCCCAGGTAGTGCCTCTGGTAAAGAATATGCCTGCCAATGCAGGAGACCTGAGAGACAGAGGTTCGATCGTTGGATTGGGAAGATCCCCTGGAGGAGAGAGTGGCAACCATACCAGTATTCTTGCCCAGTAAATCCCATGGACAGAGAAGCCTGGTGGGCTACAGTCCATGGGGTCACAAAGAGTCCAATACGAGTGAGTACCATGCAAGTAAAAGGCCCTGAACCTAAGTTTCATTAACTTCAAAGAAAATCCACTTCTAACCTCATGCATAAAATTGTACCTATTAAGTTAAAATCTGGATTGGTAATACAGCTAAACAGACAACACAGAAAAGTTAATTTCAAACTTATTGCAAAGATTTGAGTATTTGAAGTCTGTAGGGGGAGGTAAATGCATCAGGAATTATACAGAAAAACAATTCAGTTATTCCTATTGAACTATTTCTTTACTGCTCTCTAAGAAGTAAACAATATGGGGTGGGGGGAAGCTTTGAATACCTGAAAGTCACATGATATTGATAAACTGCTTCATTATGACACTGTATTTTGATAAGGTTCAATCCCAAAGATTGAGGTGTTCCTTTTGATCCTTGCTTCACAAAAAGCTCTCTAGAAAATAAAAATAAAAAAATAAAAGCACCCACAGATACCAAAAACAAATAGCCCATGCCACAAAAATACAAAGAAAGCAAAGAAAGAAGGAAAGATAGATTGGGGGAAGTAGTATTTTATAGGTACACAGGCCCTCAAGACATACAAAAGAAGCTTTGAAAGAAAGAAGGTAAATTCTTGCAATTTCTAATTAGAGCAGCAAGGTCACCCTATCTGTCCTAGTAATATCACTGGAATAACTAGGTCAGCTAACTAAGAACATAAGAGTTAGTTCTGTAGAGAAAAATGAACAGCTGCAATGTATTTCCCAGATAATTTTCTTATCTACAACATGACAAGGAATTATCTATGTCTGAATTGGGAAGGAAATGAAAAGTCATGAGCTGATTGATACATATTATCAGCACTAACCCCATTTCACCTCATCAGGAATTGTCCACCTCTTCTGTCATTCTCCCCACTGGCAAAAAACAAAACAACCCTGTGGTGCCTACCACAAGGGAGGACTTTAGACACAACAAAAGAGGGTGTGCAATCCTATGAGAGAACAGAGTGTGCAATCCTATAAGAAGGCCTCCGCTACATCATCCCCAAGCAGGAAGGCAGCACTCCCGACTTACTTCTTGCGCTCTGCAGTCCCAAGTGGAGGGGTATCAAGAGAGTATAGTGGGGCCTGGGGCAGAGCGGGCAGAGGTGAGAGCTGGGCAGGATCCTGATAAGGCGGGCTGAGAGCACCAGGAGCCTTGTATATTCCTCTGCCTAAACCAGCTGCTCTTCCCACTGGTAACAAAGATGCGTCCAAAGTTCCTCTTCTGAGCATCCTGAATCGTTGAAAAGAGACAAATCAGGACTTTCTCAATCATGCTCAATCATCCTCAAATCTCATTCTTTCCCTGGAGGAGTCAGCAAATGGGACCCAAACATTGGGATTCTCTCTGAATCCAATATGCCAACAAGACTCACTCCTCAATTACTATTAATATGGACTCTGAGGGCCAACTTCCATAGCAGAAATTGAGGTGGAAGTCTGACCCACCTGGGATAAAGAATCAGCACCATCAGTATGACTTCTTAAGAGGGCAAACGAGGTGGTGAACTGTGCTGTGGAAAACTGCTTTTACCTTGTCCAAAGACTGACTGGGTCAGTAGGTACTAACTACTTTTGGAAAATGCCCATTCTTACCACGAAACCATGCACTGTTTCCTTGTGAGGCAATATAACCCACTTTAGAGTTTCTCTTTGGACTTGGAGATATTTCATCCAAATTTGATAGCTACCCAAGGAGGCAACTTTACCCACCTATTCCAACCAACGGAGGCCTCTGCCATCTTGCTATCCCCAGCTGCCAACGATGAAGGATCCAGAAAAGTGGGATGGGGTTCTTCTTTGTCCTTGCATGCCATACTGGAAGATAAGCCTAGACCTAAAATGCCTCTACCTAAAGGAAAGGTCAGATCCCAGCTGTAACTGTGAGCTGAACATTTTGTAAAATACAGTAATTTTTTTGAAGATAAACTGTGTTAATTTAAGAACAAAGCAATGATACACAACATCACATTTTCTCAAGTTAGTTTTCCACATACCTAAAGGAGGCACCTCGCGTTTCAGAGGGGTCTGGGATGCTGTTTCAAGCCCCAGTCCTCGGAACATTGAGACTAAACCCACAGACTCCTACAGAAAGTCAAAGAATAATGTTATTCTAAGATACAGTTTAAAAGGCCAGAAATATTGTTGATTTTCTTCAAACCTTGGTAAATAATAAAAATTATACACTTCAAATTCTATAAATATCAAGAATAAAGGATAAAAATACCTCATAAAATTGTTTAAATCCTTATAGTTTTCTTTAAGAACACTTATAACTATGTCATATTAGGCTTTTAAACATAAATATAGTTCATGATTTTATAAATATAGTTCATATTAGGTTTTTAAGCATAAATATAGTTCATACTCAGAGAAGGCAATGGCAACCCACTCCAGTACTCTTGCCTGGAAAATCCCAAGGGCGGAGGAGCCTGGTAGGCTGCAGTCCATGGGGTCACTAAGAGTCAGATACGACTGAGCAACTTCACTTTTACTCTTCACTTTCATGCACTGGAGAAGGAAATGGCAACCCACTCCAGCGTTCTTGCCTAGAGAATCCCAGGGACAGGGGAGCCTGCCGTCTGTGGAGTCACACCGAGTTGGACATGACTGAAGCAACTTAGCAGCAGCAGCAGCAGTATAGCTCATACTTTGGCCACCCGATGAGAAGAACTGACTCATTAGAAAAGACCCTGACACTGAGAAAGACTGAAGCCAGGAGGAGAAGGGGATGACAGAGGATGAGATGCTTGGATGGCATCACCGACTCGATGGATAGAGTTTGAGAAAGCTCCAGCAGTTGGTGATGGACAGGGAAGCCTGGCGTGCTGCAGTCCACAGGGTCACAAAGAGCTGGACAGGACTGAGCGACTGAACTGAACTGATAGTTCATGATTTAATATAAGTATTCCAAATGCAACAGAACTACTTTTCTAGCTCATTTCCTGTACACCTAATATAAGTGGGCACAAGCATACCAGCTAATAAATTTTCCCAAAAAACATGTCATTTAAGGGTATCAGAAGTCTTGGGGTTTTTGTTTTTGTTTTTTAAACAATCCTCAACAGAACTTGTTACTGTTTTCCTGTGGCAGTCTTGGAAGTTTACTACTGTTACACCAATCAGAGTTGCCACATATGGACTCAAGCAATCCCATCTGAGTGAAAACACAGGATTACTGTCATCAGTGTTTCTTTTTATAAAACGTTACATCTAACACGGTCAACACTACTTCACATGGTCACAACTGCATTATTAGGTTCTTCCTATATCTAACTCTCTATTCTTTGAAATTTGTTAATTACATACAAAAACCATTTTAACAATTACTATATAATCAGGAGATTAAGAATGCACATCCATGTAAGTATATATACAGCAGTAACAATAGCCAAAGATCCTTTTTTTCTTTAAGATTTGGGCAAAGAGCCTTCTGAAAGGAACTATTCTTAACAATTATGACCTTAGAGGCAACAGTGGCTGCTAATACCACAGAGTCCAACCCAGAGTGAAAACCTAAACACTAAAGGCTGTATCTCTAAACCTGTCATGTATGTATGTATGTACATATTTATACTTTTAGAAGTCAGGAAACTAAGCCATTTACCCAAGTCCATCTAACATTCATTATGAGGCACTTTTTCTAGACCTGCAATTCAAGAATTTCAAATATATTCCTAGAAGATCAAACTACTTGTTAAAGGGGGAAATAAAAACAATGCCTGCTTTCATATAGGGCTTCCCAGTTTCCTAAGTACCTTGAAATCCATTATTTGCTCTAAAGATAAGCTGCATGCTGCTACTGTGTATACAGACATGGTCTTACCTTCTGCACTGGCCCACTCTGTGGACTCGGCTCCTTTTGCTTTCCAAACACATGGCCCCTGCCTGCAGGTCCTGCCCTGCTCAGAGCTGGGTCCAAAGGTTTTGGAGCTTGTGGCCAAGAGCCTGGCATCCGCACAGACTGAGATGGGTGCACGGGAGACAGGCCCCTGAAGCGTGGTCGGACAGGATCCATTGTAAGGCTGCAGAGGACATGAGTGTCAATCTGTCCTTGTTTATTACCTGCCATCATTTTATAGTTTAAATGATTCCCAAAGAATTTCCTTTTCCTCCACAACAGACACACAAAGCATTCAAAGAAAAAAAAGCTACTTTGGATCATACCAATGATACTCCTATATGATATTCACAATATATTATATTCAAAAGTTTCTATTTAGCCCAGAATTTTCTAAATACTCTCAATCAACAATCTCTTAAAGGCCAAACCCTCCTTAATTTTACTCATATTTTCTACCCAAAGAGCTTCTTTGAGAACTCAGTCCTGCAAGTTAACTACCAGATGGGGAAGGATGTATTTTTTATGTATGGGCATGATTTTGCTTTATAAGTAAGTATATAGTTAACATATCACAAAAATTTTGTGTCAATAAATATTTATGTTTTGCTTTATTTGGGGCCTCTCTACCAGGGACCTAATCTTTTTCCCAGTCTATTTTCATAGTAAACTATTCCATCTCCTCCTTGATTCCTTAGTGTGCTTCTCTGAATCTTTATCCAATTTCTTTCAACAGAGCTCTTTTCTCACTCTATCAGAACTGAGGTCTTCAGCATACAGACCCTTCCTCATTTGAGCCTATGATTCCTGCTTAGTCTCACAGGTGACATTTAATACTTGCCCCTGCCCTCAAGGTAACCAGGGATGATGCTCTTCTTGGCCCTCAAGTCTCAGACTCACTAAGCCTCTTCAAAATCACTTTATATAATCTACAGACTTCAAGACTTCTCTTTTTTTAAAAGGCCATGCTAGGCTTTCCTGGTAGCTCAGCTAGTAAGGAATCCGCCCGCAAGGTGGGAGACCTGGGTTCAATCCCTGGGTTGGGAAGATCCCCTGGAGAAGGGAACTGCTACCCACTCCAGTATTCTGGCCTGGAGAATTCCATGGACTGTATAGCCCATGGGGTCGCAAAGAATCCAACATGACTAAGCAACTTTCACTTTTAGGGGCATATAGGATCTTAGTTCCCCAGCTAGGAATCGAACCTATGTCCCCTGAAGTGGAAGCATAGAGACTTAACCAACTAGACCCCTAGCAAAGGCCCAGGACTCCTTCTTTCAGGGGCTCCTTTTCACTGTCCTGACTCACCCCAATTCCCAAAGAAGCTTCTGTAATTAACAAGTAAGCCTCTTCTTAATTTTTACAAACCTGTCTTAACTATAAATTACTGAGAAATCAGGTCATGCACATAAAGAAAAGGCTGACATACAATTTCTAAGTCAAGTCTACAGATGAAAGCGGTTCAGGATTTGGCAAAACTTTATACAATTATTTTTTACACTAAAACGGAAAGGCATGCCTCCTCCTCAAAGGCTACTAGAGTTCTCCCCTATAATTGTTCAAACTCCTTTTCAGTTAGCTTGACCTCTTGGCTCACACCTTCCCACCACCACTGGAGGAAACCAGAGCAATTAGTAGTCTAACTGGTACACACTGAGAGGCACCGTGATACCTACCAATTAGAGGATTTCTGGAATCCTCTTCTTTCTTCACCCCTCTCTTACCTCCAACATCACTTCTACAGATTCAAGCACCTCCTCCAGAAAGCCCTCCCTTACTGTGGATTTTCTCCTTTGATTAGTTAACAAATAGCTGACTGAGTCTAAGGCCCAACCCGGAAGAATGCCAGGACAGACAGATCCCAGGACAGGCGAGGCCTACGTTCGGTACTCCTCCAGGTGCGACCTCCAGACTGGGGTCTATGACTGGGATGTAACCAGAAGGGAAGGGCCCCTACGCTCCTTCAACCTGGAGAAAGCATCATTCCCCAAACCAAGACTTCACCAGCGGTCTGGCCCACTGTTCCCGCCCAAGGAACACTCAACGCATTCAACCACCTCCCTGCCAATAGCCTCCTCCCTCCTCTGTTCCACCTTTTCAAGGGCCTGCCTTCCGCCTACACCCCCAACCTCAAATAACGACTTCCTGCCCCCGCCCCAGGCCCAGCCTCCACCCAGGGGCCCACAGACTCCGCACTTTTCCAAGGGGAGAGGGGGAGAGGGCCACAAGGACCCCAGCTTACCACCAAGAACTTGAGTGCGAGCGCACCTGGCCTGTAGCAGAGCGACCTCTGCCTCCCTGGTCTTCCACACCTGCGTCCCGTCCTCTCACAGGTGCTGGACTCCACCGAGCATCTTGGCTGCGCCTCAGGAGAAGCCAGCGCTCAACGATCCTACCACGCCAAAAGCCCACATGCTCCAGACCTCGAGTTCCCGTCCTCTCGCGAGGCCTAAGCGACTGAACCCATTGGCCAAATGACGTGCCAATCACAAGAACCAGCCATCTCATTGGCTCTTCTGCAAAGAGCCTTCCTCTCCCATTCCAGCCGTCTCACGCCGTGGTGGCGAGGTTCACCCGGAAAGGGTGCTCAAAGTGGCGGGGAAAGTGGCGGGAGGTGGTGTCCAAAAGTTAGGAGTGAAATTAAGTGTTGAAGTGTGTTTCGCTTTCAACATCCCGACTCTCTTACTGAGAGCAACTCATGTAAACAGAGTTAGCTTACATGCTCATGTAGAAATTGACTTGCCTCAACCTTCCCATTGGGGCTTCCGTCGTGGCTCAGCTGGTAAAGAATCCGCCTGCAATGCAGGAGACCTGGGCTGGACCCCTGGGTTGGGAAGATCTGGAGAAGGGAACGGATACCCACTCCAGTATTCTGGCCAGGAGAATTCCAAGTCAATGGGGTCACAAAGAATCAGACACGACTGAGCGACTTCCACTTTCGCTTTCAACCTTCCCATTGGGGCTTCCCTGATGGCTCAAGCTGTAGAGAATCACCCTGGCAATCACCCAGGCGACACAGGACACGCAGGTTCGATCCCTGGGTCAGGAAGATCCCCTGAAGGAGGAAATGGCAACCCACTCCAATATTCTTGCCTGGAGAATCCCATGGACAGAGGAGCTTGGCTGGCTACAGTCCGTGGGAGCTCAAAGAGTCTGACATGACTGAGCATGCACAGGCATAGCTTTCCCCTTTAAAAGATATTGAGGATGGTGG
This sequence comes from Bos taurus, assembly GCF_002263795.3. Lineage (NCBI taxonomy): Eukaryota > Metazoa > Chordata > Mammalia > Artiodactyla > Bovidae > Bos > Bos taurus. Next base: position 69,588,363 of record NC_037335.1, on the reverse strand, counting down.
TGCATAGAAATGAGCTTGAGTTACAGTCAAACAATTATGCGATCTCTGTGCCCCACTGTTTTTATATATAAAACTGGAAAAAAAAAAAAAAACCTGGAATAAAACCATCCGTTCATAGGGTTGTATGGAAATTACATGTGTATGCTCAGTAGTGTCCAACCCTTTGTGACCCCATGGACTGTAGCTTGTCAGACTCCTCTGTCCGTGGAATTTTCGAGGCAAGAATACTGGAAGAGGTTGCCATTTCCTACTCCAGGGGATTTTTCCCACCCAGAGATTGAACCAGAATCTCTTGTATCTCCTGCGTTGGCACGTGGATTCTTTACTACTGAGCCACCTAGGAAATGTACATGCATGTGTGTAAAATACTTTGCACCAGGACAAGATTGCCTTCCATAAATGTTGTCTATCATTATTATTTATAGATACCTGAAACTGTGAGCCAAGAAGAGCTATCTTCAAATTATGTAAAAGCATTGGTGGTTAATTCTGCAGCTACAGTACATTTTCCAAAGACATAAAAATGTCTCTCCCTCCTCAATTATTTTAGCAAATAACTGCACCCCTCTCCAACCCCCAGTTTTCTGAGGTGGTTGGGGTCAAGCTTCCAGAGACCTTGACTGATGCTGTAGAGACATGCAACTACTGTATATGGAATATGGCTAGGGCTAGAGAAGGCTTTTCCAAGCCTCAGATATCTCATACCTTGCTTTAATCCCTACATTTGAGGACTCTCCTCTCCTTCCCAAATCAGAATAGAATTTGAAAATTATTGGAGCAGGAGATTTTCCAAAGCAGAAGTCTAATTGGTAGGATACCCCTTCCTTCTTTGTAGATGTAATTTGTTTAACGTTATATATAAGTTCTACCTCACAACCTTCCTACTTTACAACATTACAGTGTTATAATAACATGTATACTGAATTCTGTTGCCCATGCAAACATTTAGTAACAACTCAAAAATAGTTCCATATCTAGGAAACAATATTTTAGGGGCAGGACTCAGCAGCTTTTGGCAACAGCAATTCTCAATTTTCTGAAGCTGTCAGTTTTGAAAGAGCATCATTACAAAGGATATACACATTGGATTCTCTAGATTTCTACATCGTATCATGCAAAAGTAGACAAGATATTGTTGGTGGCGGTGGTGGTGTTCCGTCGCCCCTTTCTCCTCCTGCTTTCAGTCTTTACTGGCATCAGGGTCTTTTCCAGTGAGTTGGCTGTTCACATCAAGTGGCCAAAGTATTGGAGCTTCAGCTTCAGCAGGGTATAGAAATATCCTATACAACATTTCTAGCCAATCCATGCATAACGAGTACTAGTTATTTCACCAAAGGAAAATCTACAGTCTCAGTGTTGACTGGAAATAAAGATGGTTGAAGCTCTAAAGTGTGGACATCTGCTTGGAAGCTTTCAAAATATAAACTTCTCCTGGAGGTTATATTCCACCACAGGCACTTCAGTTGTTAATTAACAATCCCTTGGTATTGATTTAAAATACTACACACATATTGTACTGTTTAAAGTATTTAAAATTAAATTACAGATGATATAAGGTGATATTTTCATAGCACCAAGTTCCATCCACTTGGCCTTGCCAGGCTCTAAAATTCAGGATGAGGACAGTCCTGTCACTATATACAATCTGGATTTTTCCAGGCAGTCGTGACGTCAAAGACTCTGGCCCATTGTCCCCAATAAGTATTTCCATTCTGACCACAAATACTGATTTGTTGTTGAGAAAATAAAGTCACACAGAGCTACAGCAAGATTAATGGCAGAAAATGACATTACCTCTTTGGCCTAGAAACTACATGGAGGACTTAACTGAAATTGGATCTACATCTGTAGTATCTTTGAATTCCAGGCAGACGTAAATACAGATCCTCCCAGGAGAAATACACACTCACCCTGGCCCTTAAAGTTCCCACACAGGAACTCATAAGAAAAAGATAAATTACAAACCACATGAGGGTCAATAAAATGGGTGAGTTTTGCTTGTTTGTTGGAATTTTTTTTTTAATTAAATTTTAAATACACAGACTAGGCTCAATAAGAACACAAACAATCCAGTTTTTTTAAATGGGCAACAGATATGAATTGATCTTTCACCAAAGATATACAAATGGGTAAAAAGCACATGAAAATATGCTCAATACCACTAATCATTACAGGAATGCAAACTGAAAACATATACACAGTATTTCACATCCACTAGAATGGCTATAATAAATAGCACAGATAATAACTGTGATAGCTACTTTTTAATCTTTATTTTTTTTTTGGACCAAGGATCAAACCCTGGTCCACTAGGAAATTCCCTGTGACGGTTACTTTTGCATATCAATTTGACTTGGCCACAGGTACCCAGATACTTTGTCCAACATTATTCTGAGTGTTTCAGGGAGGGCGGTCTGCATAAAATTAACATTTGAATGGGAGACTGGGTAAAACAGATTGCCCTCTCTACCACGGATGGTCTCATCCAAATAGTTGAGAGCCTCACTAGGACAAGAAGGCTTGGAATAAAAGATTTTTTCTCACCTGATTTCAGTTGAGCTGAAATCATCCTTTTCCTGCCTTTGTGTGTGCTTAGTCGCTCAGTTGTGTCCGACTCTTGGCAACCCCATGGACTGTAGCCCTCAGGCTCCTCTGTCCATGGGGATTCTCCAGGCTAGAATATGGGACTGGGTAGCCATTTCCTTCTCCAGGGGATTTTCTTGACCTCAGGATCGAATCCATATCTCCTGCATTGCAGGCAGATTCTTTACAGTCGGAGCCATTTCCTGCCTTTTGACTCAAACTAAAACAGTGGCTCTTCCTGGGTCTTGAGCCTGCCAGCTTTCAGACTGGAGCACAACCATCAGCTCTCCTGCAGTTCCACTGAAGATTTCAGGATTTGTCAACTTCCATAATCACATGTTATAATTGCTTATTATTATTGTTGTTGTTTGGCCATTAAGTAGTGTCTGACTCTTTGCAACCCCATGAACTGTAGCCCGCCAGGCTCCTCCGTCTATGGGATTTTCCAGGCAAGAATGCTGAAGTGGGTTGCCATTTCCTTCTCCAGGGGATCTCCCCGGACTAGGAATCAAAGCCACGTCTTCATCGGCAGGCAGATTCTTTAACCCTGAACCATCTGGGAAGCCCATGCTTAGTATAAAGCCATGTATATATGACTTCATATACATATCTATGTATCCTAATACTTCTGTTTCACTAGAGAATGCTAACTAAATGCAGAGTGCTGACATAACAAATACATAAAAATGTGAAAGTAGTTTTGGAACTGGGTGATGGATATAACTGGAAGACTTATGAGAAACAGGCTAGAAAAACCCTAGATTTCCTTGTAGAAACTGTTGGTACAAGTATGGGTATTAAAGGTGTTTCTGGTAAGGTCTCAGACTGAAATAAGGAATATGTTATTCCTCATCCAGGAAACTGGACAAAAGGTGATCCTTGTTATAAAGTGGCAAAGAACTGGCTGAGTTGTAGGCTTGTGCTTTGTGGAAGGTGGAACTCACAAGCGACAAACTTGGGTGTCTAGATAAGGAGTGCGTGCATGCTAAGTCATTTCAGTTGTGCCCGATTCTTTGCAACCCTATGGACTGTAGCCTGCCAGGCTCCTCTGTCCATAGGATTCTCCAGGCAAGAATACTGGAGTGGGTTGCCATGCCCTCCTCTGGAGGATCTTCCCAACCCAGGGATTGAAATGCAAGAGGAAAAAGATAAATTGAAAGAAAGATTAAACAAGAACCAGAATTTGAAGAGCTGGGAAATTTTCTGGTGGCTCAGTCTGTAAAGAATCTGCCTACAATGCAGGAAACCCAGGTTTGATCCCTGGGTTGGGACGATCCCCTGGAGAAGGAAATGGCAACCCACTCTAGTATTCTTGCCTGGAGAATCCCATGAACAGAGGAACCTGGTGGGCTACAGTCCATGGGGTTGCAAAGGGTTGGACACGACTGAGTGACTAACATACACACACATACATACACACAGCCTATCTATGGTGCAAAAGTGAGAAAGTTTGTTCTGGAAAGAACACCCAAGGGTGTGGCTAGACAATCTCTCTATTGGGAGATTATCCATGATTCACTATGGAGTTAATCAGCCATTTCAGCAGAAACTTGGAGCAAAAATGGCATTATACCAGCAGAGATATGGCCAGTGTGGACCAATGGGAACAGAGACCGGAAGAACTAAAGGTTTGTTTTTTCTTCTTCTTAATTTATTTTTAATTGAAGAATAATTACAATATTAGGTTGGCTTCTGCCATACATCAACATGAATCAGCCATAGGTATACATATGTCCTCTCCCTCTTGAGCCTCCCTCCCACTTTCCGTCTCATTCCCACCCCTCTAGGTTGTCACAGAGCCCCTGTTTGAGTTCCCTGAGTCATACAGGAGATTCTCACTGGCTATCTGACTAGATGAAATAAAGTTTTGTTTTTGTGTATTTTTTTAACATATTTATTTATTTGGCTGCACTGGGTTTTCATTTCAGCACACAAGATCTTTAGTTGTGGAATGAAGAACCGTAGTTGCAGCATGTGGAATCTAGTTTCCTGCCCAGTGATTAAACTCCCCCTACATTAGGAGTGCAGTTCAACACTCCGAATTACTTAAGAAAAGGGAAGAATAAGCCCAAAGGTGATTCAGCTATGACCAGGGCTGCCACTGCTACCACAAGCCTACATAACAAAGCTATTTCCTCTTCATAGCTTCACAGCTGGAACAGAATATTGGCTCAGGATGAATCAGACCTCAAGTCTCACCAGTATATCATTTAAATGACGTCTAGATGAGACTCTGGCAATTAAAACTATGAGTAAACAGCACAACCAAAAAACAGAATATTCTGGATTACACAATGATCAAATTAAAAGTAAAGATTCTCAAATGAAAAATTATAAAAACAAACAAAAAACATGAGGACTTCCCTGGTAGTCCAGTTATTAAGAATCCACCTTGCAATGGAAGGGACACTGGATCAATCCCTGGTCTGGGAAGATCCTACAGGCCTCAGAGCAACTAAGTCCCTGTGCCGCAACTACTGAGCCAGTGCTCTGGAGTCTTGCAAGCTGCAGCCACTGAGCCCACATGCTGCAACTGCTTAGGCCTGCACACCTAGAACCTGTGCTTCACAACAAGAGAAGCCACTGCAATGAGAAGCCAGCTCACTGGGACAAAAAAAGTAGCCCCAATCTCCACAACTAGAGAAAGCCCATGTGCAGCAATGAACACCATGCACAGCCAAAAATAAATACATAAATCTTTAAAAAAAACAAAAAAAGACTACTAGTCCTGACAGGATGTTACCTGGAAGAGTTGGATATGCATTGACTGTCCTGTCCCTTGATCAAAGTCTCACCTCAAAGAGTATTAATCCCTATACTTTTTAAGTGCACCATCATGCTCCATGACTTGGCATCAATGCAGAAGCAACAGGGCAGAAAGCAGGAGATACACAGGGCAAGCTTGAGGCTAGGCATTATCAGCTTGTATCCCTGTTGTTTTTCAGTCACTAAGTTGTGTTCGACTCTGCAACCCCATGAATTGCAGCACACCAGGCTTCCCTGTCCTTCACTATCTCCCAGAGTTTGTTCAAGCTCATATCCATTGAGTCAGTGATGCCACCTAACCATCACATACTCTGTCTCCCCCTTTTCCTCCTGCCCTCAATCTCTCCCAGTGTCAGGGTATTTTCCAATGAGTTAGCTCTTCACATCAGGTGGCCAAAGTATTGGAGATTCAACTTCAGAATCAGTCCTTCCAATGAATATTCAGAGTTGATTTCCTTTAGGATTGACTGGTTTGCTCTCCTTGCTGTCCAAGGGACTCTCAAGAGTCTTCTCCAGCACCACAATTCAAAAGCATCAATCTTCGGTGCTCAGCCTTCTTTATGCTCAGTCCAACTCTTGTATCCGTACATGACTACTGGAGAAATCATAGCTTTGACTATATACACCTTTGTCAGGAAAGTGATGTCTCTGCTTTTTAATACACTGTTTAGGTTTGCCATAGCTTTCCCTCCAGGAAGCAAGTGTCTTTTAATTTTGTGGCTGCAGTCACTGTCCACAGTGATTTTGGAGCCCAAGAAAATAAAATCTGTCACTGTTTCCACTTTTTCTCCATCTATTTGCCATGAAATGATGGGACAAGATGCCATGATATTAGTTTTCTGAATGTTGAATTTTAAGCCAGCTTTTTTACTCTTTCACCCACATCAAGAGGGTCTTTAGTTCCTCTTTGCTTTCTGCCATTAGAATGGTATCATCTGCATTATCTGAGGCTGTTGCTATTTCTTCCAGCAATCTTAATTCCAGCCTGTGATTCATCCAGCCCAGAATTTTGCATGAAGTACTCTGCATAGAAATTAAATAAGCAGAGTGACAATATACAGCCTGGATGTACTCCTTTCCCAATTTGGAACCAGTCTGTTGTTCCATGCCCAGTTCTGTTACTTCTTGACCTGCATTCAACTATCTCAGGAGGCAGGTAAGGTGGTCTAATATTCCCATCTCTTTAAGAATTTTCCACAGTTTGTTGTGATCCACACAAAGGCTTTAGCATAGTCCATGGAGCAGATATTTTTCTGAAATTCCCTTGCTTTTTCTATAATCCAACAGATGTTGATCTCTGGTTCCTCTGCCTTTTCTATATCTAGCTTGTACATTTGGAGATTCTCGGTTCAGATACTGCTGAAGCCTAGCTTGAAGGATTTTAAGCATTACCTTGCTAGAAATGAGCGTAATTGTGCTGTAGTTTTAACACTCTTTGGCATTGCCCTTCTATGGGATTGGAATGAAAACGGACTTTTTCCAGTCCTGTGGCCACTGATGAGTTTTCCAAATTTGCTGACATATTGAGTACAGCAATTTAACAGCACCATCTTTTAGGATTTGAAATAGCTCAACTTGAATTCCATCACCTCTGCTAGCTTTGTTCCTTGTGATTCTTCCTAAGGCCCACTTTACTTCACACAGGTAAGTGATCACACCATTGTGGTTATCCGGGTTATTAAGACCGTTTTTGTATAGCTCTTCTGTGTATTCTTTCCACCTCTTCTTAATCTCTTCTGCTTCTGTTAGATCTTTGTCATTTCTGTCCTTTATTGTACCTATCTTTGCATGAAATGTTCCCTTGGAATCTCCAATTTTCTTGAAGAGACATCCCTGTAGATTTTGTGAATGCCCACAGAAAACTGTTTACCACAGTACTGGCTAAATAAAGGGACAGATAAGACTGAGAGAAACTACAACGGGGCCTAAGAGGTGCCCAATACAGTGAAATTTAAAAAAAAAAAAAAAATTAAAAAAAAGATAGAATTAAGAGGTTAAGAAAAATAGCATAATATTTATTTTTGGCTGTGCTGGGTTTCCACTGCTGCGTGCAGTCTTTCTCTAGCTGTGGAAAGTGGGTTCCACCCTCTAGTGGGGTACACCACTCTCATTGCAATGGATTCTCTTGTTGTGGAGCACAGGATCTAGGTGCATGGGCTTCAGTAGTTTTGGCTCTTGGGCTCAATAGTTGCAGCTCGTGGTCTTTAGAGCACAAACTCAGTAGTTGTGGTGCACAGGCTTAGCTGATTTGAGGCATGTGGGGATCTTTTTATATCTGTAACCAAACCAGTGTCCCCTGCATTGGCAGATGAATTCTTAACCACTGCACTACCAGGGAAGTCCTCCAAATAGCATATTAAGTCAGGAGAGAGGTCATTCGAATAAAAGCATTATAAGGTTCTGGAGGAAGGTAATAATTAACTCTACACTCTCTCAGAATGCATATTAAATGTAATTCATTTATTTTTTTGGCCTTGCTGCCTGGTATGTAGGATGTTTAGTACCCTGACCAGGGATCAAACATGTGCCTCCTGCAGTGGAAGTCCAGAGTATTACTCACCAGGCTGCATGAGAAATCTAAATTTTAAATATACGTATATTTAAAATATTTTAGTTAGGTGTAATTGACATGTAATATTTTATTAGTTTCAGGTATACAACATGATCACTATTTGTATACACTGCAAAATGATCACCACCATAAGTCTAGTTAACAACCATCACCTTACAGAGTTATAAATTATTTTGTTGTGTCATGAGAATTTGAAGATTTACTCTCAGCAGCTTTTGAATATGCAATACAGCATTATTAACCATAATTGCCATGCTATACATTACCTCCTCAGGATTTTTTACTTTATAACTGGAAGTTTATATCTTATGACTGCATTCACCAATTTCTCCCACCTTTGCACTTCCCACTTCTGGTAACCACCAATCCTTTTATCTACATATATATATATACACACACACATACATATTGCTTTTTTGTTTAGATTTCACATATAAATAAAGTCTTACAGTACGTGTCTTTCTCTGACTTATTTCACTAAGCATAATGCTCTCAAGCTCCATCCATGTCACAAATGACAAGATTTCACCTTTTCTGATGGCTGAACAATATTCCATTGTGCATGCATGCATGCATGTGTATACGTATCACGTTTTCTTTATGCATTCATCCATTGATGGGTACTTCAGTTGTTTCCACAACTTGGCTGTTTAAATAATGCTGCAGTGAACATGGTAGGGTGTACATACATCCTTGGAGCTGTGTTTTTATTTTCTTTGGAAAATACCCAAAAGTAGGATTGCTGGATCATGCTGCTGCTGCTGCTGCTAAGTCGCTTCAGTCGTGTCCAACTCTGTGCGACCCCATAGACGGCAGCCCACCAGGCTCCCCCGTCCCTGGGATTCTCCAGGCAAGAACACTGGAGTGGGTTGCCATTTCCTTCTCCAATGCATGAAAGTGAAAAGTGAAAGTGAAGTCGCTCAGTCGTGTCAGACTCCTAGCGATTCCATGGACTGCAGCCTACCAGGCTTGACTGTTCAAATTTGTGATATTTACAAAAGAAAGAAAATGCATATATTTCCAATCAGGAGAGGAAAAAGATAATAAAATGAGAAAAATTCAATCAATCCAAACAAGAAAGTCAAGAAAGAACAAAAGTGAGAAAAATCTGGACAAAGAGAAAGCACAACATAAATAGTAGAAATAAATCCTCCTGCATTAGTAATTACAATAGATGGGCTAAACTTTTCAGGTAAAAGGCAAAGATTACCAGACTAGATTAAAAAGAATAAAACCCAACTATATGGTGTTTAATAGAAAAAGATGGACATAAAGCAGAATAATAGAAAAAGATCAAAAGTTAAATGATTAAAAGGAAATGCAGTGGGCAAGTATGAAAGAAAGAAAGAAATTAAGAAATAGAAGGAGAACTAAAGGAACGAAGAAAAGAAAAGAAGCTAGTGCTACTATATTAGTAGAGTGTGTGTGCGTTAGTTGCTTAGTCATATCCGATTCTTTGCAACCCCAAAGACCACAGCCCTCCAGGCCCCTCTGTCCATGGGATTCTCCAGGCAAGAGTACTGAAGTGGGTTGCCATTTCCTTCTCCAAGAGAGAAAAAGAGAGTTATCCAATAATCACGGAAGATTCGAGCAATTAAAACAATACTATCTGAGGTTCAGACATCTCCTACGGGTCTTGGAACATAAAGCCCGTAGATAAAGTGGCCCGGGTGGAAGACTGCTATAATCATAATTATTTGCTAATGGGATATGCTGGGTGCTGCACAACTTCTCAGACCTTGAACTCAGACTGGGTAGTGCCGTAGTCATTTCCTATGCCACACTGAGATTCACGCAGTATTTGCTTTTTATCACAGCAAGTGCAGAAGACCCAACTTTGCAAAGATATGACATTATTAAAAGGAAAACAATCTAATGTTGAAACCAGTGATCTACCTTGTACTTGTTGTTTGCGTGGTTACCTATAGATATTGAGTATCACTGTGCTTCTCTTGCACATTTAAAATATAATTGGCCCAGGAACTCAATATTCTGGAATAACCTATATAGGAAAAGAATCTAAAGAAAAATAGTATTTGTATATGTATAACTGAATCACTCTGCAGTATACCTAAAACTGGTACAACATTGTTAATTAACTGTACCCCAATAAAAATAAATTAATTAATGAATAAAATACAGTTGACCCTTGAACAACATGTCAGATTGGGGCACAGATCCTCCACACAGTTGAATATCTGTTGTGTCAATATCTGTTGTGTCCAACTCTTTGCAACCCCGTAGACAGGGAATTCTCCAGCCAAGAATACTGGAACGGGTAGTCATTCCCTTCTCCAGGGGATCTTCCCAATCTGGGGATTGAACCCAGGTCTCCTGAGTCTCCTTCATTGTAGGCAGATTATTTACTGTCAGAGCCACCAAGGAAGCCCAACTTACAGTCAGCTTTCTCTATACACGATTCACCTGTATTCAAGTTTTCATATCCACAGAGCCAATCAACCACAAGTTTTGTTGAACTACAGTATTTACTTTTGAAAAAACCTCACATACATGCAAGATCATGCAATGTTCAAGGGTCCACTTGTTCAAGGGTCAACTGTGCTCCATGGGCTTTCTACCGAGGCACCCTCATTTGCCTCAGGACCCAGTTTGGGAACTGAATTAGAAAACAAACTTGTTACTCAGTTTTGGGGACAAAATTCTTGGGGAAAAGAATTCAAAATCAGATTGTCACACTGCATATCACTTAAGAGTATGAATGTTAACAAACTGCATAAAGAATTAATACTAAAAACAAAACTTAACATTCGGTTTGAAACCCCTAGGCCCCCTTTTGGCCAGGCAGCCACCAAAGAGCAAAGCAATCATGTCTGCTGGGGTTGCCATTAGGAGAAATAAAGAAACAGTGTGCCTAAAAGGGGATCCCCAGCTCTCAAAATAGGTCTACATGGCACTGCACTTTTCATTCTGGTTAGTACCCGGGGAGTGGCCAAGAAGACCAGATAGCTTTCTTAAAACAGTCGTATGTAGTGACCACACTGCCTTGCATGATCTTGCTCATGGACCACAAGGTGGTGGATATAGGATCAGAAATCCCTTTGAGTTGATTTTTAAATTTTTGTTATACTTTATTAGTTTTTGCTACGCCTTTGTGGCTGCATATGGGCTTTCTCTAGTTGTGGTGGGCCAGGGCTACTCTCTAGTTGTGGTACGTGGGCTTCTCATTGCGGTGGCTTCTCTTGTTGTGGGGCACAGGCTCTAGCATACGCAGGCTCAGTAGTTGTGGTGCATGGGCCTAGTTGCCCCAAGACACGTGGAATCTTCCTGGACCAGAGGTAGAACCTGTGTCCCCTGCATTGGCAAGTGAATTCCTAACCACTGCATCACCAGGAAAGACCTGAGTTGATTTTTGAGGAGGCCTTTCCCATGCTCAACAAGCCCACATGCCTATGGATGGTCGGCCAATAGGAAAGTCCATGTGTGGACTTTCCTGTGTGGAAAGTCCATCAAATACCTTTGGGTTTGAGAGCCCATTGCGATTAAAGGTACGTCATCATCAGACTGCAAATGTATAGAAAGCCAAAAATGTAGCAAAGATTAGTTTTAAGGGCTACAGTGTCTGGCCAGAGTCAGCTGACTGGATTGAGACGGCAACACTACAACCTGAAACAATGTGGATAGCAGTGAGCCCCAGGAGGAGGACACAGGTGGATGGCTTTGCCCTGTGCAATGGGCCTTCTTCACCGAGACCAACAGTAGACCTTTTATTAGGAGGTGCAGGTCTGGCACCCCACTTGGAGAAGGAAATGGCAACCCACTCCAGTGTTCTTGCCTGGAGAATCCCAGGGACGGGGGAGCCTGGTGGGCTGCCATCTATGGGGTTGCAGAGTCGGACACGACTGAAGCGACTTAGCAGCAGCAGCAGCAGCAGGTCTGGCATGCAGTAGAAGCTGGTACATCTGAAACATAGAGCCCTTTACTGGGGCCCCAGTCTATGGTGGTAGGTGTGTTGCATGTCTGGTCCAACGATGGGTCCAGGCAGCAAAGATGGCTATCTGGGTGGTACAGGCTCAATCCACAGCTTCATTCCAGTCAGTCTTATCAGGGAATGGGCCCTCACCAGGAGGGCCAGATGATTCTACCAGCAGCCATGATTTGTGTCCATGGTTGGTGACCCTGAAGAGGGAAGCCTTCAGTCTGCCAGCCTGTAGTTTTCCATGTGGCAGACCAAACAGCTGGGCCATTGTCAATAGCCTAAACAAGAGTCAGCAAAAATATAACAAGTTTCATCAAGGATTACTGGCTGGAGCTGTGAGAATGGCTTTGAATTTTGCCTACCAAGCAGAGTGATCACATCTGTTTTCTGTTCCATGTAGCTGAATAGCCACAGCACGGTGTCCACCATGGACACCATGCAGTTCAGCTTAGCCAAACCATCAGTGAATCAGGCCCAGACATTTAGGGGAACCACTGAGGCCTAAAACAACATTCAAAAAACTAAGAGCACGGCATCTGGTCCCATCACTTCAAGGCAAATAGCTGGGGAAAAAAATGGAAACAGTGATAGATTTTATTTTCTTGGGCTCCAAAATCACTGCAGACAGTGACCAAAGCCATAAAATTAAAATATACTTGCTCCTTGCAAGAAAAGCAATGACAAAAAGACAGTGTATCAAAAAGCAGGGACATCACCTTGATGACAAACGCTATGTCAAACTATGATTTTTCCAGTAATTATATATGATGTGAGAGTTGGACCATAAAAAAGGTTGAGTGCCAAAGAATTGTTGCCTTTGATTTGTAGTGCTGGAGAAGACTCTTGAGAGTCCCTTGGGCAGCAAGGAGAGCAAACCAGTCAATCCTAAAGGAAATCAACCCTGAATATTCATTGGAAAGACTGACGATGAAGCTGAAGCTCCAGTACTTTGGCCACCTGATGTGAAGAGCCAGCTCATTGGAAAAGACACTGATGCTGGGAAAGACTGAGAGCAGGAGGAGAAGGGGGTGACAGAGAATGAGATGGTTGTCATCATTGACTCAATGGACATGAGTTTGAGCAAACTCTGGGAGATAGTGAAGGACGGGGAAGCCTGTGTACTGCAGTCCATGGGGTCGCAAAAGAGTCGAACATGACTGAGAGGCTAAACAACAACCACAACTGTGGACTGAGAACTGCACTGAGTGAGTGGCTTTGCTTCACGGTGTGGAGCGGAGGACAACACTTTCCCCAAAGGGAGGCTGCCTGTTTGTCATGTAAACCTGTAAACGCCCCCAGGGCCAGAAGACCTAAATACACCATTTCCATCTGACAAGGAAGGTTTGTTTGGCCCTCCCCACATTGTTAGTTATTGAGTCTGAGTCAACCTCCCCTCCCAGCCCCAATATTGATCACAAGCCCTCTATAAGTGTTTGTTTTAACAAGTTTTGACAAAAACCCAAGAGCAAGGTAAGAGGTGCTTTTCAAAAGAGGTATACCTCTTAGCATCATCAGAGAGACAACAAACCCCATCAAGGGACACCTCCCAGTGGAGGCTACCTTCCTTTGCCTCCCAAACATTCTGATCAGAAAAATAATCAGGACTTCCCTGGTGGCCCAGTGGATAAGAATCCATCTGCCAATGCAGGGGACATAGGTTCCATCCCTGATCTGGGAAGATTCCACATCCCGCAGAGCACCTACTAAAGCCTGTTCACCTAGAGCCTGTGCTCCTGTGCTCCACAAGAGAAGCCACTGCAATGAGAAGCCTGTGCACCAAAACTAGAAGATCCCACTCACCACAACTAAAGAAAGTCAGAGCACAGCAACGAGGACCCAGCACAGCCAAAAATAAATAATTTAAAAAAAAGAAAAACAGAGAATCAATCAGAAAGATTTTTAGCTCAAAGGGATCATAGGGTTATGGGGTCCCAAAGACACTAGCGCCTCTCTAAATGCAGCAATCTCCCATCGGTATCATCCCTTCCGGCATTTATGAGCATTCATGGAACATTCATGAAAAACACCAAATGCCAGTTACACAGTCAGCAGCAGAAGCCACAAGGACAGTCCATTGAATTGGCCCAAAGCCCTACCCAAAAGGTTGGCCAGCTTCTGTCTTCTGCTTGGAAAAGTGAGGGCCATTCTTCCCTTGGGAGGAAGCCTGCTGCTGCTGCTGCTGCTAAGTCGCTTCAGTCATGTCTGACTCTGTGTGACCCCATAGACGGAAGCCCACCAGGCTCCCCCGTCTCTGGGATTCTCCAGGCAAGAACACTGGAGTGGGTTGCCATTTCCTTCTCCAATGCATGAAAGTGAAAGGAGAAAGTGATGTCGCTCAGTCGTGTCCAACTCTTCACGACCCCATAGACTGCAGCCTACCAGGCTCCTCTGTCCATGGGATTTTCCAGGCAAGAGTACTGGAGTGGGGAGCCATTGCCTTCTCTGGGGAGGAAGGCTAGGAGACTTCAAAAGTCTTTTTTCTAGACTTGCTCAGAAATGTAGTTGGGGTTTCCCAGGTGGCATAGTGGTAAATAATCAGCCTGCCAATGCAGGAGACACAAGAGTTTGGGGTTTGATCTCTGGGTGGGGAAGACTCCCTGGAGTAAGAAATGGCAACCCACTCCAGTATTCTTCCCTGGGCGGTCTCATAGACAGAGGAGCCTGGCAGACTACAGTCCATGGGGCTGCAAGAGTCGGACAAGACTGAGCAACTAAACATGCACTCACACAGAAATGCAACCGTCAGTTCTTTAGCACACACAGCCTCCACACAGTAATAGTCATTCCTTCATTCTTTCAACTAACATTTATTTGGTGTCTATTGATGGACAGGGAGGCCTGGTGTGCTGCGATTCATGGGGTGGCAAAGAGTCAGACACGACTGAGCAACTGATCTGATGTGCAAGAGTCTATCTTAAGTTATAACTTCTGTCTCTACTGTCCCATAGCTTATGTTCTACTGGGAATATCAGATTTAAAAAAGGGAAATAGATAACAGGACAGATGATCAATGTTATGGAGAAAAAGAGCAAGGAAAGGGGTTAAAAAGGAGTGTCAGGAATGGAAGTTTCCTAATTTATGCAGGGTGGTCAGGGAGAGGCTCAGAGACCTGGAAGGAATGAAGAAACAAGACATGAAGTTCTCTGGGAAAACTGGGTTCTAGGCAGGAGGGAAATAACGCAAAACCCAGAAGCAGGAGTCTGCCTTCTCTGTTACACAAGAATCGGCTGGAGTGTCCAGGAGAGCTGGACCCAAGGTCACAGGGATCATAGGAGGATCCTATAAGGTCTTGCAGACTTGGGTCTTAGTCTGAATGAGATGGGAAGTGGCATAATATGGCACATTTTACCAGGGTATCTCTGACTGATGTGTTGAGAGCAGACTGGTGTGGGGTGGGGGGCGGGATTTGGGTATAGGAGCAGGCAGATCATTTAGGGGGTAACTGTTAAAAATCCCACAAGAGAGGATGTTATTTGGTCAAGAGGAATGATGCTGGGAGTAGTAAGAATCAATAACGTTCTCAATAGATTTTTTTTTTTAATTTCTTTTGGCCATGTGGCTTGGGGGATCTTAGTTCCCTGACCAGGGATTGAACCTATGCCCTCAGTAGTGAAAGCTTGGACTCCTAACCACTGAACCACCAAGGAATTCCCTTAAAATTATTATTTTGAAAAATATAATCACAACACCATTATCACAGTTAAAATCACTAACAATGATTTAATATTATCAAATATCTAGTCAATCATGATTGCCTCATGATTTTTAAAAAATTTTGTAAAAAATATCAAAGATAAACAAAGCCAGGTATTAGTTAAAATGTGTAAACATTTTACTCAGTAACTATTGACAATAGGCCAAAAAGCTGAGCTCCATCCTGATTTGCAAAAAGGCACTGTAAAGGGAGAATGGGTGCAAGGACTCACGTGAAAAATTACAAAGGGTCAGTCCCTGCACACATGATTAGGTTAGCAGTATCTGCTGGCTGGTGATTATGGACTTTAGGATTCTATCTTCCCAGAGACTGGGAGACAGAAGCCCTCTCTTTCCTGATAATTACATTTCAGGAATGGTTTTCGAGTCCTTGAAACATGACAATTCACAGTTAGAGAAGATATGTATCATCTCAAAGGGATAGAGAATGGATTCATAACTATAAACCCTTTCTGAATAAATAATAAAGGGAGGTCCGGGGGGCTACATCAGGTGTCACCTAAAACAAACAGCAATTATTTTTTGACAAACAATAGATATTTTTTGACAACTCTAAGCTTTTCCAAACAGGAACTCAAAAGAGGCTGGATAGCCCCAGACACATGACCTTAAGCTGATAGAAGAAGCCACATTCAGGTTTGGTCAAGACTCTCAGTGCAAGACTTTTTTTTTTCAGTACAAGATATGAATGGAGTCTTCATGCTGAGAGTTCATTGCAGTTCTCAGAATCACTATCCAAATAAGGTTAATACAAATAATGCTATTTGCAGCAACATGATGGGTCAAGAAATTATCATACAAAGTGAAGTACACCAGAAAAAGACAAATACCATATGATATTGCTTATATGTGGAATCTAAAATATAACACAAATGAACACATATATGAAACAGATACAGACTCACAGACATAGAGAACAGATTTATGCTTACCAAGTAGGAGGGGTTGAGGGGGATGGATTGAGAGTTTGGGATTAGCAGATGTAAACTATTAGATACAGGGTGGATAAACAGCAAGGTCCTACTGTATGGCATAGGGGACTATTAATATATTTGATATTCAGTAGTAAACTATAATGGGAAAGAATATGAAAAAGAATATATAACTCAATGTATAACTAAATCACTTTGCTATACATCAGAAACAAATTGTAAATCAACTATGCATCAATATATAAAATATATTTTATTTATATATTTAATATATTATTTGTATCTATAAATTTAATAAAATATTTATTAAATAAGTATACTTAATAAAACATTAAATAAATTTTAAAAATAATAATATTAAAAAAGGTTTATGTATTACAACCAATTAACATTATCTCTCAAATCTCTTTTTAATCCGTAGGTTCTTCTTTTTTCCCTTAAAATTTGTGGAAGAACCTGAGTCATTTGTCCCATAGACTCAAGGCTTTGCTGATGGGACCCTCATGGGTTATCTTAATATGCTTCTTGGTGTCTGTATTTCCCAAAATTGGCAGTCAAGGGTGAGTTGCCTACTAGACATACATGAAGAGATGAAGGAGTGGCAGCTGAGTATAAGGTTGGGAGATAGGAGAGAGGTCCTGGCTGCAATAATACCTTGAGAATCATAGGCATGCAGAGTTTAAAGCCATGATTCTGGTGAGATAGTGAGGGAATGAGAGCAGATAGCCAAGAGAAATGCTCAAAGGCCTGATACAGAAGGGAAAGGATATGAGGAGCAGATCAGCTGAGTATAGGTCAGCATCTTTTGGGGGTTCCCCTGTGCCTTAGTCGGAGAAGGCAATGGCACCCCACTCCAGTGCTCTTGCCTGTAAAATTCCATGGATAGAGGAGCCTGGTGGGCTGCAAACCATGGGGTCACCAAGAGTCAGACATGATTTCACTTTCACTTTTCACTTTCATGCATTGGAGAAGGAAGTGGCAACCCACTCCAGTGTTCTTGCTTGGAGAATCCCAGGGATGGGGGAGCCTGGTGGGCTGCCGTCTATGGGGTTGCACAGAGTTGGACACGACTGAAGCGACTTAGCAGCAGCAGCTGTGCCTTAGTGGTAAAGAATCTGCCTGGAATATGGGAGACAAAAGTTCAATCCTTGGGTTGGGAAGATTCCTTGGAGAAGGGAATGGCTACCCATTCCAGTATTCTTGCCCGGGAAATCCCACAGAGGAGCCTGGTGGGCTACAGTTCCTGCAGTCACAAAGACTTGGACACAACTGAGCACGAGCACAGCGTCTTTGTATGTTTATATAGCTCAAAAGCAGAATCTTGATTATACATCTAACTTTACAATTGCACAAGCAACTCTTACACATTGTTGATGGGCATGTGGACAGGTGCAAGCATTCTGGAGGATGCGCTCTGCCAAAAGCCTTAAAGATGTCATAGAATTTGACACTTTTAAAGTCAAAATCCCTGGAGAAGGAAATGGCAACCCACTCCAGTATTCTTGTCTGGAAAATCCCATGGATGGAGAAGCGTGGTTGGCTATTGTCCATGGGGTCGCAAAGAGTCGGACACAACTGAACGACTTCACTGAAGTCAAAAAAGACTTTTCCCACCACACCTCGCAGCATGTGGGATCCTATTTTCCCAACCAGGGCTCAAACCTATGCCCTTTGCATTAAAAGCTCAGGGTCTTAACCACTGGACCACCAGGGAAGTCCCACTCCCTTTCTCCCCCCCACCACAAAGCCATTTTTAATTTAAAAAAGATCCTAAGGAAATAAACAGGATATCAGAAACAATTTAACTATAAAATTATCACATTTTTTTAAGATAGTGAAAAATTGGAAAGACCAAAATTGTTCAGAAATCAGGGAGTATTTGGGTGAAAAAGATGGAGTCTAATGCAGGCATTAATGTTATGTTATATAGTGGAAAAGCTGTTTCTAAAATAATTCCTGTATTATCCTGCCCTAGGGAGAGGTGTGAGAGTCACGCTCAGTATGGTCAGTCTTAGGTATTGTGTTTTCATTTGGAATACACTGTTTTGAGGGAATGAATCAGAGAGAACTTTGTATTGGCAGCATGACGTGGTCACAGAAAGCTTTACCTTCAAATCTTGAGTCCTTAAGTCAACTTCTGTGAGTACGGTTGATCAGCACACATCAATTACCACTTCATAAAACGTCAGCCTGGATTACCGGGCCTAGAAGGGGGACGCTACATTTCCCAAAATCTCTTGTGCTAGGATTCTGGGTGTGAACTAGGTTTTACCGTTTTGGATTTGAAAAGTGGAGGTACAGGCCACCTTCCTACTGCTTCAGCTGTTTGATTCTTCCCTTTCTTTCATTTGCCACATTTCCTCTATCAGCAGATCAAGATGAGTCTACTTTTGAAATAAGTGTCTATGATAAAATCCAACTCCTTCCCTATACCTCCACTGGTAACCCTGGTCCAAGCCACTGCCATCAGTTGCCGGGGTCAGTGTAATATCCTCCAAACCGTTGCCCCTGTTTCTACCCCTGCCTCAACCCCACAGCTAATGTGAGCCTTTTGAAACCCAAGAGACACGTGTGACAGCTAACCATTTCCCTTAGTGCGTGTGTGCTCAATCACTTCAGTCGTGTCCGACTCTTTCACCCCATGGATATATGATTATCCCGGCAAGAATACTGGAGTGAGTTGCCATTTTCTCCTCCAGGGGATCTTCCCAACCCAGAGATAGAACCCCTCTCTCCTGTGGCTCTTCCACTGGCTGGTGGATCCTTTACCACTAGCATCACATGGGAAGCCCCATTTCCCTCAGGATAAAGCCAACGTCCTTATGACAGCCTCAAAACCCTGTAGGACCTGGGCCAGTCACTCCACCTCTGATACTGTGTCCAGTCGTGGTGTAAGCTCCAGCCAGTCTCCATGCTGATCCTGATTCTAGCCGCCTCCTACTGATCTGCTAGTTCTTCAGATACTTTTTCATCAAAGCCTACTCTATTTGTGACACTACCAGTCAGAGACTTAGTTTTAAAAAAAATTCCTAAGCACCCATCACCATCTAAATGCTATTTACTTACTTACTATCTCCCTCCCTCCTGGTAGAATGCAAGTTCCACCAGGACAGAGGTTTTCTGTCTTGTCACTGACCATCCTAAAACTGGAACTGTACTGAGCATGCAGACAGCGCTCAGTACGTGTGTGGGGATTTTTCTTCAGGTTTTCCAGGGTGCAACCTTTAGCTCTGTGGTTTTCCAGGTAGTTGAAGACTGTGGGTGTTTCCTGATCCCTGGATTGCAGTCACACAGGGTGTTCTGGAACCCATAGCTCCATCCTGGTCTCCGCCTTCCTGGTTTTAGCCAAGGCCATAGCTCCTCTGGTGGACCAGTTCTCCAGGGTTCTGATTGCTGGAGATTCAACCTAGGGCTCACACCTCCAGCTTTCCAACAGGTCTAAAAATATGCACTTTCCTGTCTTAAACTTCTCTACTTTGGGTACCTAGAATGGTTTCTGTTTCTCCACTGCATCCTGAAAAGTCTGCAAGATAAAACTGTTGGGCCAATGATTATCAAAACTGCTTTTTTCCCCCAACCAACTGGGTCTTAAATGTAAATTAGCCAAATAGAAGGAAGTCCAACCTCTGCCTCGGCTTTCAGGGTGTTGGACCAGTGAGTGCCCCAATGGAAGGGGACAGAAGTGCTTCAGAAGAACCAAGTCAGCAGTTGGCCACACAGAGGCGCCCCTAGAGTTGGTAACCTGTCTCCATGTTTTCAGATGATGTCCTTGAGACCTAACCCCACCCCAGTCTCCACCCTCCATCAGTAGAACTGTGGCAGCTGAACCACAGTCCCAGAGCAGCTGTTAACATCGGTCACCACAGCTGTAGCACTCTTAAGAGGGGAATGCCCCAACTGCAATGTATCCTGCATGAGGCAAGGCGATGGATGTCACTTTTTCCACTGTGACTAAGGCTTCTCAGGTGGCGCAGTGGTAAAGAATCTGCCTGCCAATGTAGGAGATGCAGGGGACACAAGTTCAATCCTGGGTCAGGAAGAGCCCCCACAGGAAATGGCAAGTTGCCCTGGCATTCTTGCCTGGAAAATTTCATGGACAGAGGAGCTTGGTGGGCTACAGTCCATGGTGTCACAAAGTCAGACATGACTGAGCATATCACACATACCTAAGAAATAAGCCTATTTTCCTTTAAAGAGCCAAGTGTGAATCAGTTAGACCAGGTGGGTAGGTCTGGGAGAATTAAAGGGCATTGTCTCTGATATTTTCAGCTAGATAAGAAATATCTGAAGTACAAGATACTTATTATTAACCCGGAAGGACTGTATTTGAGTGAGATGAAATCAGTAATAAAACAGCATGTTTATATATGTAACACACAATTTTGTAGTCTGAAAGAATATGCGCTAAAATGTTAAAACTGGTTATTTTTAAAACTGGTATTTAGAGTAAAAGATAACTGAACAGTAAAAAAATTCTACCTAGATAGACTTCATGATTTAACAATAGACAGCATTTTTTTTATCATGGTGGTACTTATCATGAACCATCTATACCTGCCTTTCCTGTTTCCTCCCTCCTAACAAAACCCTGCCTCACAGGCAACAAGGCATTAGTGCTAAGGGACAAACGGGTCCACCCATCCTTTTTTGCCAGTGCCCAGCCAAGGGTGGCTATGTGGTCTGCTGTATCAGACACACAAGGCCAAAGCTCTTTGGGCCTCTGAAGCATATTCCTCCCTGACATAAGCAGAATGAGGAGAAAGTTCCTTTACTGCTATGTACTTTGCTTCCTGCTTTGGCTCTGAACACTCTCATTTTAAGAAATGATGCTGAGTTGTTCTAGCCACTTTAGAACGCCAAAGATGGTGGAACACACGCATCCTAGAAAATCTTGGCTTTGGCAAGCTTTGGCTGCCACCCGACCCTGGAACCATCTTATCTCCAGACTGCTGGCTACATGAGATAATTAAACATCCCATTGCTTACATCACCGTCAGTCTAGTTTTCTGCTACTTGTGCTGATCCCATACTGATAGCAGCACTCTTTTGTCTTGCATAAGAAAAACTTTGTGTCCATTGTAATTTAAAAGAAACTTTATTTTTAAAAGTACTATTCTCTCAATTTTTTAGAAAATGAGTAAAACTGAGCTTAGGGAACTTAAGTAATTTTCCTCCAAAGTTATACTGGTGGAGTTATATTCAAACTCAATCCAGACTCTAAAGCCATCCATAGTTATACCGGTGGAGTTATATTCAAACTCAATCTGGACTCTAAAGCCCACATTCTGTCACTTACATAGTTAAGAAACGAACAAGCCTATAGTTTACTTTCCGTGTCTTAACATACATACACGGGTTGTAATAAATTTTCATCATTTTCACTCATACGTGAACCTGGCTTTGGGCTTTTTACTCCTGTTACTTGTATTTATTTGTCAGTACAAATGTATGCTTTGGAGGCTTGTCCAAGAAAGCAGATGTGTCCTGTCTTCTCCCCACACTTCTACTGTCCAACCTGTATATCAGGAATATAAGACAGGCTATGGGGACTCTGATTCAGGGTCATAATGTTCAATCCCCAATACACATGAAATGGCACAACAGTGAGCTATAAAGTAATACAAGCTCTTCCTCAAGTTTTTGTGGAATAATCAGAGAATTAAAGGCTGTGAAACATCAAATGTCTATTGAGGCAGGGACTTTTGAGTTAGCCCAGAAAAGCAGAAGAGTTCTTGAACCAAACAAACCCAGAGAGGGACCACCTCCCTAGTGGTCCTGCAGTTAATACTCCATGCTTCCACTGAAGGGGGCACAGGCTGGATCCCTGGTCACAGACCTAAGATTTCCACACGCCACAGCATGGCCCCGCGAAACCAAGAGAAAGGATTACAATGGAGACTTACTGGCAAGGCATTAGCTGTAGAAAAGGAGCAAACATTAAAGCTCAGAGAACAAAAAAGCAGCTGGTTCATCAAAACTGTCTTAGACCAAATAGGACTTCCATGGCACACGTCTTCAAGACCCTTTCTGCTCAGCTGCCCTCTACAGTGACGAGAGAAACCAGAACAGCACCATCTAGCAGAGCTCAATGAGCTCTTACCTAAGAAGGGGCAATGTGGGGACTACATAGACAATCCCGCCTCCTAGCTGCTGGTGAGGCAGCTTGAAGGGCTTAGTGAAAAGCCCAGCAGTGATGAATTTCAAAACAGGCTCAAGGAACAGAAGGGCTTCCCTGGTGGCTCAGACAGAAAACGAATCTGCCTGCAATGCTGACAGACCTAGGTTCAATCCCTGGGTTAAGAAGATCCCTTGGAGAAGAGAATGGCAACCCACTCCAGTATGCCTGCCTGGAGAACTCCATGGACAGAGGAGTCTGGGCTTTAGTCCATGGTGTTGCAAAGAGTCAGACACAACACAGGAACTAACACAAGAACAGAAAGGAGACTAAAGAAAGGAGTATCCTTCCCAAACCTCTAGGGCCAGCTATATCAGGAGGGAGCATTTCTCATGGAGCTTGTGTGGTTCCCAACTGTTCCAGAGGCAGTTTGCTAAGCTCGAAGCAAAGGGAGCTGCAATGCTGTGTCTAATGACCACAGACACTGCAGCAGGCGGCTTTCCCTAACCTCCAAGGTGTCTCCATGATCCTGCTCTGCAGACAAGGAATAAACAAAGAGACGCTGCTCCTCAGGGACCACACACTGGATGGGTCAAGAGTGCTGAGCTGCTGAAAGGAACAAGACGACACAATGAACTACAAGGCCAGTGCGGCCAGGGAGAGCGGGATCCAAGCTGATGCCGGGACAGGAGACAGAGGCAGGCTTCTCAAACTTAAAGCTTTTGAAGTGAGAGGTCATCCGTCAAGTGTTGATGAGGTCATTATTCAATCATCTACACTTTCTTTTTCACCCAGGGCTGTTTTTCAGCAGTATTTGAGTTGGTGGGGTGATAATTATCTATGAGCAGTCACAGGTTTCTTCTGAGAAATAATTTAAGTGGAGCTGGAAGAGGTGAGGGTGGGAGGAATGAGTCCTGGGACCACCGTGACACCCAAAGGCACCTGTAGGGCTGGGAGGAGTTAAGTCTTTGCTTTCCTCTCTTCTGATGGCACCTATGGCTAGGGGCTCACAGCAATGAACAGGAAGTGCTTGCCTAAGATGCTTAGGAGAAAAAAGGGCACAGAGAGGCCCAAACTCAAACCGTTAGAGCATCAGTCCAGAGGGGTGGGACATGGAGTAAGAATGTGGGGAGCAGTTCCATTCACCTTTTCTGAGAGATCCTTGGAATCTATTGTTTGAAAACACTCAGGCGAAGGAAAACTAAACTAACATTTATTGAGCTCCTACAGCGTGTGTCCAGCCTTGTGCAAGGACACTTCATCGACAGTATTCCACAGCATCCTCACGCCAACCCTGTGAGGTAGGTATCGTCCTCGATTTGTCAGATGAGGACTCTGAGGCTCAGAAAGGTTAGGTAGTTTGTTCAGTCACACAATTAGTAATGGACAGAACTGAGGTTGAGTCTCAGACTCCAGACATCTCTGTTCTCTCTCAAGCGCTGCCTCTTGGGAGGAAGGAGGGAGCAATAGCGTCTCCTACCCTGAGAACCAAGACATCCCCAGAGAAGGAGCCTGTCCTTGCCCAGACCGACACTTCTCCGCCTGGGGAGGGTGCAGTCCGCTGAACAGCTAAGACATAAATATAAAAATAAATAGCAGGGACCAACCCCCTAGCAGCGAGGGTGTGCGGTTTCCTCACTGTGGGAAGGTCATCGTGCTGTTCACAGCCGCCGTGGAAGGGAGCCACGTGTGGGCCCTGTGGGGAAAACTGGGACAATGGCTGGAGTGGGTGGGCTAAACAGGCCCCTTCTGGGTCGAACAGATTTGAGAACAAAACGTCTGGAGCAGGCAGCAGTCGTGGGCACAGTCACCACCGTCCTCCATCTGCTCGCTTTACCGGTGTCTGTGATCCAGCAGGGATTCGAAGTTGGGAGAACAGACAAGTTTGTGCTTTATGTGTCCCAGGACTGTCATGTCGCCTGTCCTGCTGTCTCCAAGGCCCACGGACACCAGCTCCTGCCAATCAACAGAGACGGAGATGAAAGACAAGACCACACAGCCACTGCTCAGTCCTATGACTTGAATGTAATGATCCCAAGAGCCCTTCCCCCGTACTCAGCACCAAGTCATCAACATCCTGAACAGCCTTCACCCCGACCGGACTCATTCTCACCTGCAGGAAAGAGCAAGTGGTCCCCATCGTCACGTCCAGAGTCACCTTGCCGAGGAGGAGCTGCACCTTCCCCGACTTGCGGATGAGCAGCTTGCCAACCTGTCCCTCTGTCAGGTCAGCCAGGGTGCAAGTGTTCTCTGCCAGCCTGGCTTCCTGTGAGGACGATAAGGGGACGGAAGCTGGCTGAGGAGCTGTCTCCTCCATCCTTCAAGAACAAACCCTTTCCCAAAGGGAGGCATCAGCAGCAAAGATTAGAATGAGCTCCCCAGACTTCCTTGGTGGTCCAGTGGCTAAGACTCTGAACTCCCAATGCAGGGAACTAGACCCCACATGCCACAGCTAAGAGTTAGCATGCCGCAACTAACACCCCAACCCAGGGATCAAACCCGGGTCTCCTGCATTGCAGACAGACGCATTACCGTCTGATCCACCAAAGAAGCCCTTTAAAAAAATGAAGAATACTAAAAAAAAAAAGAAACAAAGAATGAGCTTCCCAGAGAGGGCCTTTTCCTGGGAATGCCTCCCACTGGTCAAAAAACAAAACAAAAAAACCCCAAATCACAGATAAATGGTCAAAATATCAGTAACTGCTGAAGCTAGGTGATGGTACATGAGAACTTATATTCTCTCATTTGTATGTGTTCAAAATAGTTCACTGTGAAAAATAAACACACTCACAATTTGGGCTGAAGCACAGAGCCCCAAACCCCTTGCAGGCAGAAAGAACAAATGCGTATTATTCTCGAATTTCACTACAGGCGACACCACTCTGCTTCCCCCTCCAGGTGGCTATTTCCCCTCCAGGTCCTGTGCATCTTCACAGCACTCACGAGCATACCCGGTCTTTCTCTTGCTTTATTACCACCATCTGCCCGTCCTCGCTCTGCACCTCCGTCTTGATGGGCTTGATGTCCTGAGTGGGTGGCTGGCCGGGCAGTGAGTCTGGCAGCTGCAGGAACAGCAGCTCTTCCTCCTGCGTGAGGCTCAGCTCCCTGAGCAGCTCAGCCACAGACACGTCCTTCGGGAGGCCTGGGATCTTCCTGGCTGCTCTGAGAGGAGCCTTCATCTTGGCTTCCTCATCCTCATCTCGGGGCTCCTCTTTTACTGCCCGAGATAACAGAAAGGGAAGGCTATCAGAGGCCACCTCTAGGCCATCTCACTGCACCCACCCCTTCCACCTGATCTGCTCCACTGTCACTCAGCCAAGAAGCTGGAGGGAAACTTTGTGCTTAGAAAGAGGGATCCAATAGTCATGTGACTTATTTTAAAAAGGGTGGTCCAGTGATTAAGAATCCTCCTGCCAATGGCAGGGGACACAGGTTCGAACCTTGGTCTGGGGAAGATTCCACATACCGCAGAGTAACTAAGCCCACGTGCCACAACTACCGAGCCTGTGCTCCAGAGCCCAGGAGCCGCAACTACTGAAGCCCGCAGGCCCTAGAGCCTGTGTTTGGCAATAAGAGAAGTCACTGCAATGAGAAGCCCACACACCACAACAAAGAGTAGCCCCCACTTGCTGCAACTAGAGAAAGCTGGTGTGGAGCAACGAAGACCCAGCACAGCCAAAAATAAATAAACAAATCTTAAAACAGTCAGGCAGGCTCACTCCTGCGGGAACAGCTGGAGAAAAGGAGACGAGACCTTAACTGACACAGAGTACCTTTCACAGCAGGCATGTCCACCTCCATATCCTCTTCCTTGGGGCCAGCCAGCCGTGGTTGAACATCTGTTTCCTCATTCTCTTCCTTAAAAAGCCAGCCCGAGTGAGCCAGCGGCAGTTGCACAGGCATATTTCGAATATCATTCCTAAGCCCAGGGTCATCGATGAACTGCCAAAGAAAAGTTGGGGGGTCACACAGCAGGGCCAGCATACACACGTACCTGGAGGGCAGTCCACCTTGCCCAGTCACTCGGTTGTGTCTAACTGTAGCCCTCCAGAGTCCTCTGTCCATGGAACTTTCCAGGCAACAATACTGGAGTGGGTTGCCGTTTCCTTCTCCAGGGGATCTTCATGACCCAGGGATCGAACCTGTGTCTCTTGCATCTTCTGCACTGCAGGTGGATTCTTTACACCACTGAGCCACCTGGAAGCCCACAGTCCACCTTAGCTCTTTTCTAATCAAAGATTCCTGCCGCTCACCAGACTTGCAGGACATTAGAGAGCTTCCCCCATCCTGGTTCCCTGGAAGTGCTTTTCATCAGAAAAGAAGCCCCTTCCCCTAGTCCACTGGTACCTACATCATCCTTCTCCAGCATGCGCAGGATCTGTTTTGTTTCTTCATCTGTCTCCCTCTTCTCCTTTTTGATGTTGATGATGTGAGAGGGCCCCACGTCTGACATATCCACAGTCTTATCCCAGTTCCCTGTGGAAAACCACCCGTAGTTCACCAGGAGTGAGGGAGGAGCCAACAGCAAGGAAGGCTAAACTGGGAGCAAGGGGGAAATACCAGCACCCTGGTCCTTCTCTTGGGCAGTCTGCACTGAAATCCACTGATTCCTTCCTCCCAGAGCCCCGGCAGCTTTGTACCCTTTTTCTTCATCATTTCGGCGGGGCCCTGCTCGAAGATGGAGTGGGACTGGATCACTTCTGGGCGCCCCCGGCCCCGTCCATGGCTGTCTCGCTGTCGGTCTCTGTCCCTTTCACGCTTCTCTTTCTTGACGGTTACTTCTTCCTTGGGCCTGGAAAAGCGAATGGGTCAAAGGAAACTACTGACGTCGCCGGCATCCGAGAACCGGTCTCACTCTCCCACACCACTGTGCTCCACCAGAGGGGAGTTTATGAGCCAACAACTGTATCATGAGAAGCACAGCACCCACCTGTGTGGGTGGTCTAGCACCTCTTTCACTTCCTTGATGAGGCAGAGTCCTTCAGTTTACTGTACTTTACCTTTTTGAAGAACTATAACACAAAAGGTGAATTATAGAGACTGCCCCCAAATGTGGATATTTTTTTTTTGGTATTGACTGAAAGCAGGAAAGTTGCAATGCAAAAGAACGTAAGGGAAAACCTGATCCATCTCTGCCCAAACTATTGGCTCTCAACTCTGGCTATAAAACATAATCTCTCTCTGAAGTAAGTCAAAGAAGAAGAATTGTATAACATCCCTTATATGTGGAATCTAAAAAGAAATTATACATATGAATTTACTTCAAAACAGAAAGAGACTCACAGACTTAGAAATTGAACTTGTGGCTGTGTGTACACACTGCTATATTTAAAATGTATAACCAACAAGGACCTGCTGTATAGCACACAGAACTCTGCTCAATGTTATGTGGAGGCCTGGATGGGAGGGGAGTTTGGGGGAGAATGGATACATGCATATGTAATGCCAAGTCCCTTCACTGTTAATCTAAAACTATCACAACATTGTTAAATGGTTATACCTCAATAAAAAATTAAAAGTTAAAAAAAAAGATAATCACTGTTTCACTGTAAATAAGTTAAAACAATTTTAAGGATGGATTCCCAGGCATCAGTATTTTTTTAAAGCTTGCACATTAGAATCACCTGGGAGCCAGGGTCAGCAATCACTACTGCAAAGAACTAAATCTACAAATTCAAACTTCCGAGCCACCTACTTAGTTATTTCCCCAAAGGTCCAAATTCAGAGCATGTAAACAAAGAGGTAAGGCTTCCCAGGTGGCACTAGTGGTAAAGAATGCAGGAGACACAAGAGATGCAGGTTCAGTCCCTGGGTTGGGAAGATCCCCTGGAGTAGGGAATGGCGACCCACGCCAGTATTCTTGCCTGGAGAATCCCATGGACAGAGAAGCCTGGGGGGCTACAGTCCATGGGGTGGCAAAGAGTCGGACTCAAGTAAGGGACTGAGCACACACGCACAAACAAGGCGCGAGTATTCAGGAGGCCTAGCTACTTACTCTTCCTTGATCTTCCGACTGATGATATTTGGGGTGAAGGTTTTCTGAAAGTAAAATACAGGAGTCACTGATTTGGTAAATTCTGGTCCCAAAGTACAGAGGAAAAGAAAAACTTCCAAAGGGCATCTTCCATGGATGAAGACCAAAATGGCTCTCTTCGGCACATTCCATACTGTTGTCAAAGATTTACTGAAATGGACAGGTGCTTGAAAAGAAGGCATGTCATGCCAAGGCAACGGTGAAGCTATATATAGAAAGGGGCATCAAAAAACATTTAAATGGCAGCCTTAGTTTCTGCCTCCTGAAAGGACAACCCTTCAGGACTCTAACAGTAGAGGAATTTACCTATTCTCACACTTCATCTTCAAACTGCTATGAAGACCAGACAGTATTATAGAGAATGAGCTCTATCAGCAAGGTTCAAATGGCAAAGACAGATCTGCCAGCATTCACAAACTGATGATTGGGTTAGAATGCCACCAGAATTTATAAAGAGAAACTGAGGTCTTCAAAAACTGGCTGCTTTATGCTGTCATCTTCCCCACTCTCTTTACAGTCTACCCTTCACATCTACAGTCACAAACATAATAGAAGACACAGAGGCTCTAATATCACACCTAAGACTCAATATTTTGGACCAGAAGTCTGCACACTGGGATCCTGGGCAAATTCAGAACTCTCTTAAATTGCAGGCAAAGTTTATGTCTGCGTGGCTTTCATGGGTTTCTGAAAGGTATCCAAGACACACCAAAAGGAAATAAACCCTGCTCAAGTTGCTTCTGAGCTAATTAGGATTCTCTGCTCTTCAGCCATCTCTGAGAGCCATGTCAACATCTTGGACCCAGTATCTTGACTTGAAGGTAGGGCAGGCTCCCCAGAAATTGCAGGCGGAAGTCTGAAGACAAGATTCGCAAGGCCCAACATCACGCCTGGCACACGGTAGGCCCTTCAGTTAAACCCCCTAGTGCCTGGAATTCAGCGTAGTCGGGTACCTTCTTGACTCCCCCGAGGGTGAGGTCCCTGGAGCGGATGGAGGGAAGGCGGCCCGGGGTGAGGGGAGGTGCCGGCCTTCGCCCAATAAGCCCCCGCGCCCCAGAAAGGAGGGGTCGGGGCCCTCCCGGAGCGCTGGGCTCGCCCGCGGCGTTTCCTTCCGACATGATGCCTGAGAAATGAGGCGAAAAGGGGTAACGAAGTCACTCGAGGGAGAAGGACTCGCGGACCCTGAGCGGAACCCCACCCACGTGGCCTCCCGCCCCCCCAGTCGGCGCGTCCCTCCGGCAGCGACTCAGCTCCTCCCCCTCCCACGTGGCGGGACTCCCCGGAACACCCCGGCTAGGGCCCTTGGCTCGCCTTCTCTCCAGGCCCCCGGCCAGGCACGAGGCAAAGACGCACCCCTTCGCACCCAGGCTGTAGTTCCACACCATGCGCGTCCCGATTTCACCTCCGACGCGACGCGCACTGGGTTCCGAGTCTCGGCGCCGGGCGGAAGTCTGCGTGGCAGGGCCAGGGCGCCGCCATCTTGTCGCGAGGCGGAAGTGATGTTGGTGGGCGGGGCCGGGCCACAGTATTTATCCCGCGGCGTCTCGCTCCCCTCCGCCTTCTCTTCCCGGTTCTTCCCGGAGTCGGGAAAAGCTGGGTTGAGAGGGCGAAAAAGGAAGAGGGGAAGGGTCTAGGGGAGGGGTACGTAAGCGGGGTCTTGGCCCCGGGCATAAGGTGGGGGCGTCCAGTTCAGGTCTGGGGGCCGAGACGCCGTCTGGACGCAACGTGGGAGTTCGCCGCTGGGGAGCCTCGGGGTCGAGACTCGGGATGGGGCGGGGATGCGGGGCAGAGAGCGAGACCCCGACTCAGAGTCCTGGAGCTCTAGGCTGGGCTCGGCCGAGCCTCGATTGCCGGCTTTATGATGACCTTGGAGTGGTCACTGCACCTCCGGGCTGCGTTCTCGCCCTTGTTCAGGGGATCTCTTCGTCGGAATCCTGGTGGGGTCCTGGGGTGGGGCTGTGGACATGGGGCGGTGAGCACAGTGCTGGAGCAGCTGCAGCGGTTGAAACGGGTGCCTCAATCGCACCTGCCCTAGGCTCGTGACTGTGGGTCCTTGTATACAAGCTTGTTCCAATCCTGGAACCTGAAAAACGAAGTTTTTCTACTGGGAGGGACAGATTTAAAGAAGTTTCGTCGTGACTCTGACGTTTGTAATTAAACATAAAAAATGTCCTTTACTGTCATTCCCTCCACTCCCAAACCATGTAAAAACCATGTAACTTTAGAGATAACTTGAGGGAAGGAAAACATTTGTTATAATTTCACACAGAGTAACTATTAAAACTTTTGCAATGTATTCCAGCCCCATCACAGAGATTTCATATTGTACCACAATTTTGAATCCTCCCTTTTCAGATAACATTTCTTTGTGGCTGTATCAAACAACTGCATAATTCTTGGCTGGCTGTGTCATGATTTGCCTGTGTCGCTGTTTGGACACAAAATGGTTCCTTTTTCCTGTTGTAAATACTACTGTTTTGAACATCTGGTGCCTTTAAAGTACTGTAGTCTTTTGGGTTCTATTCCTAGGACAAATTTCCAGATGAGATAACTGGTCAAAAGAAGATGTACTTTAATTTTTTTTTTTTTTTGCTTTGAAGTAATAGTAGATACATGAGTAGTTGTAAGAAATAGTGCAGAGGGACTACCCTGGTGACTCAGTAGCTAAGACTTGCGGCTCCCAAGACAGGAGGTCTGGGTTTGATCCCTGATCAGGCAACTGTGTTTCACATGCCTCGACAGAGATGAAGATTCCAAGTGTGGCAACTAACACTTGGCACAGCCAAATAAATAAATAGGTTTTAAAAAAAGCACGTGGAGATACCAAGTATGCTTTACTTAGTTTCCCCAATGGCACCATATTGTAAACTAGTATAGTATCACAACCAAAATATCGACATTGATCGTCACATGCAAGACAGTCTTTCACCACAAGGATCCCTCAAGTGCCCTTTTATAGCCATACTTCCCTCCTTCTCACCGCCCCCTGGTAGTTACTAATCTGTTCTCTATCTTTACACTTTTGTTATTTCCAGAGTGGAAATCATTCAAAGACGGAAGCAGTGTGTGACTTCTTGGGATTTCTTTGTTTACTCAGCATAATTCTCTGGAGATGATCCAAGCTGTTGCATGTTATCATGCATGTATAACTAGTTCATTCCTTTGTATTGCTGAATTTCCATGGTTTATTTATTCATCCTTCGAAGAACATCTGGGTTGTTTTTAGTTAGGGGCCATCATGAATAAAGCTGCTATGAACATACATGTACAGGTTTTTGTATGTTTTTCTTTCTCCGGGATAAATGCCCACAAGTGCAATTGTTGGGTTGAATGATAGTTGTATGCTTCATTTTATCAGAAACTGCCAAACTGTTTCCATAGTGGCTATTCCCTTTTGAACATGCACATTTTATGGTTGTTCGTACATATTGCTGAATTACTTTCAAAAAGGATTGTGCCAATATGCATCACTGATAAAAATGTATACATGAATATATATCATATATGAGAATATACGTAACATTTTACCACATTGTTTTGAGTACTGGCTTTCAAAAATTTAACCTGTCAATTTAATAATATTATAGTAAAATTTTGTTGTGTTGGTTTCTAAACCAGACTTTTTTCAACTTTTCTCCATATTGGTTTCATGATAACTAAACCTAACCAATGGCAACGCACTCCAGTGTTCTTGCCTGGAGAATCCCAGGAACAGGGGAGCCTGGTGGGCCACCGTCTATGGGGTCACACAGAGTCAGACACGAGTGAAGTGACTTAGCAGCAGCAGCAGCAAATCTAACCAAAGGAGAACACTTCCTGTCCCCTACAGAGCTACACACAATAGCTCTTAGCTTCTCACTGAGGCACTAGAACTGCTTTGATTTCATTCTCTGGGCTTTGAGGTCCACCAGCTTTCTCGCAGCTCCTAGGTTTTTGTTTTGTTCTGTTTTTTGTTTTGTTTTTTTACAGAGACACTTATTCACTATAGAAAGTTTGGAAAATTTTAAGAAGCATCCAAATATATAGTGATATGGATATAAGTGTATGGGCTTCCCTTATGGCTCAGTGATAAACAATCCGCCCACAATGGAGGAGAGGCAGGAGACTCAGGTTCAACCCATGGGTTCAGAAGATACCCTGGAGGAGGGCATGGCAACCTACTCCATTATTCTTGCCTGGAGGATCCCATGGTCAGAGGAGCCTGGCGGGCTACAGTCCATGGGGTTGTAAAGAGTCAGACACAACTGAAGCGACTGAGCACAGCACATGGGTATATATGTATAAGTACACATAGAAAGACACACACAGTTAAATACTACTCAGCCATAAAAAAGAATGAAAACTTGCCATTTGCATACCATTTACCTGGATGGACTTGAAGGGCATTATGCTAAGTGAAATTAGTAAGACAAGAGAAAGATACTGTATGGTATTACTTGTATATGTAATCTAAACAATACAAAACACTAGTGAATGTAACAAAAAAGCAGACTCACAGATATGAGAACAAACTAGTGGTTACCAGTGGGAAGAGGGAAGTGAGAGGGGCAATGTAGGAGGAGGGGATTAAGAGGTACAAACTGTTAGGTATAAATGTATAAAATGAGCTACAAGGATATATTATACAAATTGGAGAATATAGCCAATATTTTATAAATGCAAATGGAGTCTAATAACTCTATATCAAAAAAACAACTTGATTAAAAAATGGGCAGAACTGAACATTTTTCGAAAGAAGAAATGCACATGTTGAGCATGAAAAGATGCTCAATACTACTAATTATGAAAGAAATACAAATCAAAACCACAATGAGATATCACCTCACACTTGTCAGAAAGGCGATTATCATTTGTACACTGTTGGTGGGAATGTAAATTGGTGCAGCCACTGTGGAAAATTGTATGGAGGTTTCTCAAAAAACTGAAAATAGAACTACCATATGACCCAGCAATTCCACTCCTGAGTATATGTCTGAAGAGAAGAAAAACACTGATTTGAAAAGATGCATGCACCCCAATGTTCACAGCAGCATTATTTATAAATGCCAAGAGGTAGAACCTAAGTGTCGTAAGAAACAACCTAAGATGAATGGATAAAGAAGATGTGGTACATATATATATACATATACAATGAAATACTCAGTTCAGTTCAGTTCAGTTCAGTCTCTCAGTCATGTCCGGCTCTTTGCGACCCCATGGACTGCCGCACATCAGGCTTCCCTGTCCATCACCCACTCCCAGAGTTTACTCAAACTCATGTCCATCGAGTTAATGATGCCATCCAACTATCTCATCCTCTGTTGTCCCCTTCTCCTCTTGCCTTCAATCTTTCCCAGCATCAGGGTCTTTTCAAATGAGTCAGCTCTTCACATCAGGTACCCAAAGTATTGGAGTTCCAACTTCAGCATCAGTCCTTCCAATGAATATTCAGGACTGATTTCCTTTAGGACGGACTGGTTGGATCTCCTTGCAGTCCAAGGAACTCTCAAGAGTCTTCTTCAACACCACAGTTCAAAAGCATCAATTCTTTGGCACTCAGCTTTCTTTATAGTCCAACTATCACATCCATACATGACCACTGGCAAAACCATAGCAAGTCTACCACTGTTTCCACTCTTTCTCCATCTATTTGCCATGAAGCAATGGGACCAAATGCCATGATCTTTGTTATCTGAATGTTGAGCTTTAAGCCAACTTTTTCACTCTCCTCCTTCACCCTCATCAAGGGGCTCTTTAGTTTTTCACTTTCTGCCATAAGGGTGGTATCATCTGCATATCTGAGGTTACTGATATTTCTCCCAGCAATCTTGATTCCAGCTTGTGCTTCTTCCAGCCCAGCGTTTCTCATGATGTACTCTGCATATAAGTTAAATAAGCAGGGTGACAATATACAGCCTTGACGTACTCCTTTTTCTATTTGGAACCAGTTCCATGTCCATTTCTAACTGTTGCTTCCTGACCTGCATACAGGTGTCTCAAGAGGCAGGTCAGGTGGTCTGGTATTACCATCTCTTTCAGAATTTTCCACAGTTTATTGTGATCCACACAGTCAAAGGCTTTGGCATAGTCAATAAAGCAGAAATAGATGTTTTTCTGGAACTCTCTTGCTTTTTCCATGATCCAGCAAATGTTGGCAATTTGATCTTTGGTTCCTCTGCCTTTTCTAAAACCAGCTTGAACATCTGGAAGTTCATGGTTCACATTCTGCTGAAGCCTGGCTTGGAGAATTTTGAGCATTACTTTGCTAGCATGTGAGATGAGTGCAATTGTGCGGTAGTTTGAGCATTCTTTGGCATTGCCTTTCTTAGGGGTTGGAATGAAAACTAACCTTTTCCAGTCCTGTGGCCACTGCTGAGTTTTCCAAATTTGCTGGCATATTGAGGGCAACACTTTCACAGCATCGTCTTTTAGGTTTTGAAATAGCTCAACTGGAATACCATCACCTCCACTATGTTCGTAGTGATGCTTCGTAAGGCCCACTTGACTTCACATTCCAGGATGTCTGCCTCTAGGTGAGTGATCATACCATTGTGATTATCTGGGTCGTGAAGATCCTTTTTGTACAGTTCTTTTGTGTATTCTTGCCACCTCTTCTTAATGATCTTCTGCTTCTGTTAGGTCCATATCATTTCTGTCCTTTATTGAGCTCATTTTGCATGAAATGTTCCCTTGGTATCTCTAATTTTCTTGGAGATCTCTAGTCTTTCTCATTCTATTGTTTTCCTCTATTTCTTTGCACTTATCACTGAGGAAGGCTTTCTTATCTCTCCTTGCTATTCTTTGGAACTCTGCATTGAAATGGGTATATCTTTGCTTTTCTCGTTTGCTTTTGGCTTCTTTTCTTTTCACAGCTATTTGTAAGGCCTCCTCAGACAGCCATTTTGCTTTTTTGCATTTCTTTTTCTTGGGGATGGTCTTGCTCCCTGTCTCCTGTACAGTGTCATGAACCTCCGTCCATAGTTCATCAGGCACTCTGTCTATCAGATCTAGTCCCTTAAATATATTTCTCAAATAGATTTCTCAAATCCCTTATAATTGTAAGGGATTTGATTTAGGTCATACCTGAATGGTCTAGTGGTTTTCCCTACTTTCTTCAATTTAAGTCTGAATTTGGCAATAAGGGGTTCCTTATCTGAGCCACAGTCAGCCCCTGGTCATGTTTTTGCTGAATGTATAGAGCTTCTCCATTTTTGGCTGCAAAGAATATAATCAATCTGATTTCTGTGTTGACCATCAGGTGATGTCCATGTGTAGAGTCTTCTCTTATGTTGTTGGAAGAGGGTGTTTGCTATGACCAGTGTGTTCTCTTGGCAAAACTCTATTAGCCTTTGCCCTGCTTCATTCCGTACTCCAAGGCCAAACTTGCCTGTTACTCCAGGTGTTTCTTGATTTCCTACTTTTGCATTCCAGTCCCCTATAATCAAAAGCACATCTTTTTGGAGTGTTAGTTCTAAAAGTCTTGTAGGTCTTCATAGAACTGTTCAACTTCAGCTCTTCAGTATTACTGGTCGGGGCATAGACTTGGTTTACTGTGATATTGAATGGTTTGCCTTGGAAACAAACAGAGATCATTCTGTCATTTTTGAGATTGCATCCAAGTACTGACTATGATAGCAACTCCATTTCTTCTAAGGGATTATTGTCCACAGTAGTATATATAAGTGTTATCTGAATTAAATTCACCCATTCCAGTCCATTTTAGTTCGCTGATTCCTAAAACGTTGATGACGTTCACTCTTGCCATCTCCTGTTTGATCTCTTCCAATTTGCCTTAAGATTCATGGACCTAACATTTCAGGTTCTTTACAGCAATATTGCTCTTTACAGCATCAGACTTTACTTCTATCACCAGTCACATCCACAACTGGGTGTTGTTTTTGCTTTGGCTCCATCTCTTTGTTCTTTCTGGAGTTATTTCTCCACTGATCTCCAGTAGCATATTGAATGGAATACTGCTCAACCATAAATAAGAATGAAAAAAAATGAATTTTTGCCATTTGCAGCAACATGGAGAGACTTGGAGGGCTTTATGCTAAAGTGAAGAAAGTCAGACAGAGAAAGACAAATACTGTATGATATCGCTTATTTGTGGAATCTAAAAAACACAAGAAACTAGTGAATATGACAAAAAAAGAAGCAGACTCACGGATATAGACAACAAGGTAGTGATTACCAGTGGGGGCAGGGCAGGAAGTACAAACTATCAGGTATAAGATAGGCTCAAGGATGTATTGTACAACAGAGGGAATGTAGCCAATATTTTGTAATAATTCTAAGTGGAAAGTAACCTTTAAAAATTGTATAAAAATGAGAAATTGAAACATTTTATATGTGGTTCTATAATCTGCTTTTTTTCACACCATGTACTATAAACATTTTTCTGAGTTATTAAATATTCTTCTAAGCTACTGTTTTTAATGGCTAAATAGTACTCCTCATTGTTCTTGTACACCGTGCTTTGTTTAACCAGTTTTCTTACTGCAATGCTTGTTGGATTTACACAGCATTTTTCATGCCTAAAGGACAAGAGGAGAGAATGCTTAAATCAAGCCTTCTATTAATACCTTTTACGTTTTGGGGCTTATTTCCTAACAACAATTACTATAATTCCCCATTAAGAATACACTCCAGTTTTCCCTCTAATTAGGCTGATATACTTTTGGCACCATTCTGCTGTCTTTCTTAATTTGCTCCACCCCTCCCTTATTTTCTCTGGAGGAGGGTTCATTCTCTTATCTAGCTTCAGATAAAAGTTGTAAGTTATTATTAGCCAAACAGACTTTAATTTGTTACTAAGAACATTTTATTGTACTTTATTTTTACATATTTCATAGTAAATATGAAAAATTTACATATTTCATTCTCATTTTTGTCTGAAATTAATAATCATGGACGTATGGACACAGTGAAGGAAGGAGAGTGTGGGTTGAATTGAGAGAGTAGCATTGAAACCTATACTTTGCGTTCTTTAGTCACTAAGTCATGTCTGCCTCTTTGTGACCCCGTGAACTGTAGCATGCCAGGCTCCACTGTCCATGGAATTTTCCAGGCAAGAATAATGGAGTGGTTGCCATTTCTTTTTCCAGGGGATCTTCCCAACCCAGGTATCAAACCTGTATCTCCTTCATTGGCAGGTGGATTCTTTACCATGGTGCCACGTGGGCTTCTGAGAAGGAAATGGCCACCCACTCCAATATTCTTGCCTGGAGAATCCCATGGACAGAGGAGCCTGGCAGGCTACATACAGTCCATGGGGTCACAAAGAGTTGGACACGACTTAGAGACTAAACCACTACCACCACTTGGGCTTCAACATACACATTACTGTATGTAAAATAGATGACTGGTGGGAAGTTGCTGTATAATACAAGGAACTCAACCTGGTGCTCTCTGACAACCTAGAGGGGTGGGATGGGGTAGGGGGTGAGAGGGAGATTCGAGAGGGAGAGAACATGTGTATACCTATGGCTGATTCACAGTTACATGGCACAAACCAAAAAACATTGTAAAGCAATTAACCTACAATTAAAACGTCTTCAAGAAGGGATTTTTGGAGTCTAAATACAGATTTCAGAAGGTTTAACGGATTCTGTCTATGAATTCTCGATGGGCAATGGAAATGCTAAATGAATAAAGAACCCTTCTGAATACATATCAGTAGAATAAAAGGAATATGTGGTCTGGAAATGTTATCCGAGTTCAAGTTATTACATATTATCTATGAATAATTTATCCTAATTTGTTTACATCATTTTGAAGCCATGCATTTTCTGGTTCTTCCTCATCTCCGTGACCTCAAAACACTAGAGAGCTGTAAGATTCAGTTCTCAGAGCTTCCCTTTTCTCTTATACTTGCTCCCTCGGCAATGGTCCAGTTTCTCGGCTTTGAACTGTGTGCTGTATGTGACAACTCCTCAGGGCTTATCATCTGGACCTCTCTGCTTTCCAGCTACATCTCTCTGCCTATCCCACACCTCCATGGGGATGTCTGCCCGGCATCTCAAACCTATATCCACAGCCAAACCCTTGATTTTCCTCCTCAAACTACTCCGGAGTACTCCCCATCTCAGTACCCAGCAACTCCTCCCTCATAGGAGATCAAGTCCAAAATCTTAGTTATTTTTGCCTCTTTTTCTCATGTGGTGCATCTAACATGTCAGCTCTCCCGGATATAGCCAGAGTCCTACTGCTTCTCACCAGCTTCACTGACACCCCACCTAGGTCCAGGCCACCTCTAGTGAGGAGGCTGTGATTATTATAGGGGCCTTCTAACAGCCTTCGTGCTTCCAGCTGAGCCCCCTCCGCCAAGCCTTGGGAGAGCACAATTAACATATTTCACATCAGGTCAGTCTCTGCTCTAAACTTCCCCATGGCTTCCCATTTCACAGTACAAACCAGAGGTTTGAGAACAGCTTACACACCCCTGCATCATCTGTCCCTCCACCCACCATCTCTCTGTCCCCAACTTCTGCCACCCTCTCCTCGCTCCCTCTGCTTCTGCTGCACTGGTCTTGCTGTATCTGGAACAATTTGGCTCTCTCCTGCTTCAGGGCCTCTACGTCCATCCGCTAATGGGAATGCTCCTCCCCCACATATTGATAATTCTGCATGCCTCCCTCCCTTTGGATTTTTTTTTTTTTTTTTTTTTGCCCAAAGTCATCTTTCCCAGGCCTTCTCTGATGGCCTTCTTTAAAACTGTAACCTCCCACTCTCCCTGCCTGGAGGGCTTCCCAGGTGGCTCAGTGGTAAAGAATCCACCTGCCAATGAGGAAATGTAGGTTTGATCTCTGGTCCAGGAAGACCCCCTGGAGAAGGAAAAGGCAACCAGCTCCAGTATTCCTGCCTGGGAAATCCCATGGACAGAGGAGGAGTCTGGTGGGCTATAGTCCAGGGGATTGCAAAGAGTCAGACACAACTGAGCACACATGGACTCCCCCAAGACATTCCCTATCCCTACATCTGACTTATTTTTCTCCATAGCACTTTTTTGAAATATTGAATGTTTTCTTCTTATTCTTAATATTTCTTTATTTATTTTTGACTGCGTCAGGTCTTAGTTGCGGAACTTGGGATCTTTCATTGAGACCATGCAGGCTTCTCTCTAGTTGCAGAGTATGGACTCAGTAGTTGTGGTACATGGGCTTAGTCACCCCAGGGCATGTGCGATCTTAGTTCCCCAACCAGGGGTCAAACCCACATCCCTTGCATTGGAGGGCACGTTCTTAACCACTGGACCACCAGGGAAGTCCCTCCATAGCACTGAGCGTCACCTAATATAGAGTTTATTTACTGTCTGTCTTCCCCTTGCCAGAAAGTAAGCCCCCAAGAGCAGGGATTCTTCTCTCTCCTCCCACAACAATATCTTCATTGCCTAAAACAATGCCTGATACATAGTGAAGCATCCAATAAATTTTTCTTGAATGAATGAATGGATTTCAGTTTGTGGCGAGGCCAGGCAGCCCTATGTGCTTTAGAAAAATAAGGATGGATTGTTTCCAGATAGATTGTATCAGTAATTTAACTTTTACACCATTGGTGTAAAAGCCATCTTTGTGTTGCCTTTTCCTATGTCTTCTCTGTAGGTTCTTCTCTATGCAGTTCTCTAAATAGAATTATTGTGGAGGAAAGCCTTTGCAGCATGGTAGGAGTTTGATATTCAATATGTCTAAGTGTTACCCCAGTATCTTGCCATGCAGTGCCCAGAGGTATTCCATAGTCCCAACTTTATGCTGGTCCACTTCAGGCATAGTTTAGTGACTATTCCAGCACCATGGTTCTATCTGATTAGTTCTTCCCCTTCTCATTTCACTTGTGATTCTTTCTTTATTGTTTTTGATCTTCTTCCCTTGAAATTTAACTCCTCCAACATTTCATTAATGTCTCTTCTAATAACTTTTCAGTCTCCTTAAATATAATTTGGTATTTTTCCATGCCTTAAAATTGTTACATATTTAAGTTTTCAAAAAGCTTTAAAGTGTATTATATTCTTTAGTTGAGTCCATACTCAGAAATGTGTCCAGTTTTTAGAATTAATATTCTTTATAAGTTCGAAATAGGTGGGGGTTGTAGGAGGCCTAAACATAATTTCAAACAGGTAAAGTAAATAAGCACTGAGAAATCCACAGAGTTCTCATAAACAGCCACTGCCCACTCCTGTCATTGTCAACACTTGTGAATGAACAAGGTGGGTTTTATGGGCTATCTGGGTGTGTCTGCATTCATTGGCCTCTGAAATCTCCATACTTACTTCAACCATGAGGAAACACATGTAAACATTTTGAGTCTAAAAGGTGCATGAGGGACTTCCCTGGTGGTCCAGTGGTTAAGAATTCGCCTGCCAATGCAGGAGACACTGGTTTGATCCCTGGTCTGGGAAGATCCCACATGCCAAGAAACAACCAAACCCGTGTGCCACAACCACTGAACCCAGGGGCCTAGAGCCTGTGCTCCACAAGAGAAGCCCAGGCATCACAGCTAGAGAGCAGCCCCTGCTCACTGCGACTAGAGAAAGCCTCAGGCAGCAGCAAAGACCCAGCACAACCAAAAATAAATAAATAATAAAATAATTTTCAAAAAATAAAAAGTGCACAAGCAATGTTAAGACTGTAGATTTTTTTCATGTGCAGCCTCATTCTCTGTTACCTAAGACTTTATACTTGCTCTATGCCCTTCTACCATGAAGAACCCAGTCTTTGTACTCAAACCTGAATTTGACTCTACCTTGACTTCTTATGGACCAAGTCTCATTTTCCACCATCCACTTTTCGAAAAAAAGCATTGCTAGATCTACCCCTCAAGGCTGTTGTGAGAATCACCTGCCTAGCACTGGGTCTTGGTGCTTAATAAATGCTTTTGTTATGACTGTATTGTAATCATAGCTTAGATATAATGTTTAACAGGGAAACTTCCAAGCATGCACAAAAATGGAGAAAATAGCTTATTGAATCTCAAAGTGCCCAGCTTCAGCAATTATCCACCCATGCTGATCTTTCATATACACATCCCACTGAGTCCCCCTGAGATTATTCTGAAACAAATCACAGATATCATGTCATTCATCCATAAATATGTATCTCTGAAGGATATTCTTTTAAAAGAATAACCCTGAAGGAGGATCAGAACTAATAATTCCTTGTTATTGTTTAGTTGCTAAGTCGTGTCTGACTCTTGTGACCCCCATGGACTGTAGCATGCCGGGGTCTTCTGTCCACGGGATTTCGCAGGTAAGAATACTGAAATGGGTTGCCAATTCCTAAATATTATCAAAATCCAGTTAGTATTCAAATTTTCCAGTTGTTACATAAGTTTTTTTTTTAATGGTTTGTTTAAATCAGTATCCAGTTAAGGTCCCTTTGTATTTATTATACCACTTAATATTTTATTGGAAAAATAATTAAGGTGTGGGAAGGGATTTTGCTGTAAGAATGTTCATTGCAGTGTTGTTTAGAATGGAGAAAAAGTAAAATAAGTTAATTATAGAAAAGATAAGCTTCAAAGAAATAGAATATATTTAAATTTAAAATAGTAATGTACGTAATTCCCTGGCCACCCAGGGGTTAGAACTCTGCACTTTGACTGCCATTGGCCTGGGTTCAGTCCCTGGTCAGGGAACTAAGAGCAGTGCAGCCAAAGGGGAAAAAAAAATGCTGTAGAAAGACTGTGATGAACAGAAAAGGTATTGGTAAGTGGAAGAACCAGGTATAAAACAGTATTTATACTTTCTATTTTTGCTAATAAAATATGTATCTTATATGCCTATTTCTAAATGGTAAGGAAACAAGCAATTATAATGCTCTCAAATTTTAGAATTAATTTTTCTTTTTCACGTATGAGTTGTGTAATAAAAAGTTATTAAAAATAAAAATGCAGCAGAAGTGCATCTTGGCGGCCGTTTTGGTTTCATCCGGAGTTAGTTATATTTGGCCTGTTATGCTTTCTTCTTACCATGCGTCTCCTCATGTGATCTGCAGAGAAGTTCTCTGAGGCGAGAAAGGGCAGGAGCTCTGAGGGTTTGTGCCTTCACCTGAAGCCAGCACCAAGCTCCACAAAAGCTCATTCAGATGGCTATTGTTCTCTGATTGGGACGCATGATCTCATGCCATCCTGCGAAGGTGGGAGGCAGGGATGTGCTTAAACTAGTCTTCCTTTAAAGGGGAGTTGCTGTCTGTAGGTTGGCTCTAGGGCCAGGTTTTGGTCCAGATGTCTGCTGCTGGCCATAATCATGAGACAACACGTTGCATGTCATTGGAGTTTCAACATCTCCGTGTAGGTATATGAGGGGAAGGACCTCCTCTTGTTTGGCCAAGGGAGTGCTTAATCCTGCCTCCATGTAACACTACACATCTCACTGTGAGGTTCGGGATCTGACCCAACTTGCCCTGGTTCTCCACACCCCTTTAAGGTAGGATTGGCTTCTGCTTGTTTTCACTTTCAGTAAACTGTTAACTTTCTAACTGCTGTCAACTCCTTTAACCTTTGTGGCCGATGCCTGCAGTCTCTGAGTCCCTCTCAGGGAGTTTTCCTATGCTCAGCTCAGGCCCCCTGTGGCTCTCTGAGTCCCTCACCCAGGGCCCGCCTGGTCGGTCTGCTGGCCCTGCACCAAGCCCTCCCCACCCCCACCACACTGCTGTTTCCAGTGTCTGGGCTGTGCTCCACCTGTTCTCTGGAGCTGGTCCCCACTCCTCCTTTTTCGAATCCCCATCTATACCCTCAGTTTAGCCGTATATTCCTTGTTCTCTAATTGGGTCTCTAGATGTCCATCTTTTCTCCCATACAAGGCTGTGGGCTCGTTGCAGGCAGGCACTGTCAACAATGATGCTGATGATAACAGCTCTGATGTGACTGGGCATCAGTATGACTCTGGGTGACTGGGCACATCTCCTGGACCAGCCACAGCT
This sequence comes from Bos taurus, assembly GCF_002263795.3. Lineage (NCBI taxonomy): Eukaryota > Metazoa > Chordata > Mammalia > Artiodactyla > Bovidae > Bos > Bos taurus. The sequence continues at coordinate 69,544,813 of NC_037335.1, read as the reverse complement.
TCATGATTTACAAAATTTCTCATCAGTGATGACAACAAGCTTGTGTCATTATTCCTCTTAACAGATGCAGAAATTGAAGCCTTGAGAGGGTAAGTAACTTGTCCAAGGTCACCCAGCTAGAAAGTGACAGAGCAAGAATTTTTGCCCATATATATCTGTCTGACTGCAAAGTCTGTGTTTTTTCACACCCTGCATACTCTTTGTCACTGTTGGTTGCTTGATTCAGATTTCCTTGAGTGTTTTCACCATGACATCCTTGGGGTCCTCCTTTCTCAGTGATAGAAAACCTTCCTGTTAATCAGAGAGCAGATGATAATCTCTCTGGCCAAGGTATTCAGGGCTGGGATCTTCTGAGCCCAGGGAGTTGGCTGAGATGGGAACACGCCAAGCTCTGTGAGCTCCTCCTACCCCCGTTTCCTCGTCTCTGCTATCCCTTCACTGCCCCACAACTTCTTTCTCTTGTTTTTTCCCTGGAGAACTTACGCAGCCAGACATTCTCTCTAGATGATCAGGGGGCCCTGGAGCTGCAGGTCTGATAGCTCTTGATAGAGTTGGTAAGAAAATGGAGCAATGGATCAGCAAGAATCCAGACTGTAAACAGACCCCCTATGCCTGCCCCCTGCAGCTCTCATACTCCCGGTGGACTCTTCCCTGTACTCTTCCTCCTCCCCATCCCCCAATCACAATCCAGGCCTCGGAGCTCCTGAGCCCTTAGGCTAAGCCCCACCCCTCTCCCAGCATCTTGAAGTTTAGGGGCTGCTTCAAGTGAGAGATTCCCAAGCAGGGGTGTGTTGGAGAGACTTCTGGGGGCGGCCGGTCCTGGGAGCATGTGGGAAAGGTGATCCCTGCCACCGTCTCCAAGGACATCGACTGAGCTCCCTAAGAGACCCTCTGCCCTTTCCCCCCTCCCAGCAGCCCAGGCGAGCAGGGACCAAGCTTGCTTATTGTCACCTGACGCTGGGCAGCCACTGATCCCATTGGTGGAGCCAGATTCGGTCTGGCTCTTTCGTTCTTTCTCGCCTTCTCTGCCTCTCTCTCCTCCACGCCGCTTTGATTTCGCTCTCGCTTCTCTCCTGGCTAGGAGCATTGCCTCTCCGGGGGCAGAAGCGTTGCGCTGCAGAGTCAGGCGGGGCATGGAAGAAGCCTCCTTGACAGTCGCAAAAGGAGCTAGGGGAGCAAGCGAGTGCTGCTGACTGTGACCTAGACGTCCGGCTGCTGCCCCTCTGCCTGAGGAGCACGTCCACACAGAGGTCTCTCCCTTCCCTCCCATCCAGATCTCCCTCTGCAGAGCCCGGTGGAGCCAGGTGAGTGTTCTTCCTCCCCCGAACATCCTGCTGTCAATCTAGAGATGTGGCCAGGGGCTAGGAGCCGGGGGCACCAGGGTCCCGCCATTGCCCGCGGTGCCCACCTGGAGTGCCAGGAACGACAACCTTGTCCCCCTTTCCCTGGGCGCTCAGCAAAGGGGTTCACAGCTGGACTCAGTCCCTGGGGCACCACTGTCACCCTGTGACCATTCTGCTGCAGTCAGCGATGCCACTGGGGACAGGGTGGGGGGGACGCGTTCCCTCTGGCATGCAGTGGCTGCTCTGAACAGGCACGGGCGGCCTGGAGTCATCAGTGTGTATAGCTTGAGTGCTTGCTTGTCAGGGGACTAGAGGCTTGCTTGCGTACATAGTTCTGTCTGCCTGCACTTATGTTCACACGTGTTGTGTCTGGAAACATACGTTTCTTTCGCATGTAAGGTCCATGTGTGGGGGACCAGTTATCTGAGTAGCTTGGGGGCTGTGTGGGCTGGGGGTGATGTGAGGCAGTATATTTTTGGGATGGACATATCACTTGTCATGTGTGTGGGAGTGCTTGTTGTTGGGGGAGGGGAATGCATGCGACCAGAGAGGGTTTCTAGGTGGGGAGGCACAACTCCGGAGCAGGAGGAGGGATGGAGGTGGAGAGAGTGGGCAGAAACCTCTGTCCATGGGTAGGTCCACCTGCGTAGGTGCGCAAACCTGTTGGCATGAGAAGGATGGGGCTGGCAGAGCCTGGCAGAGACAAACGCATTCTCCAAGTCTGTGGCTTTGAGCCCGGAGGAGCCGTGAGCGAGAATACCAGAATATGGGCAGAGGTTGATGTGTGTGTGAATGCACACGTGTGTGCAAGAAGGCGGAGGTGGCACGCATGCATGTTAGTGCCTGTGGCCTCCTTTCTTCCCCAAATATGGCTTGTGGGAAGGCGTGTGTGCATACGTGTGTGTGAGAGCCTGCGGATGTGAACATGCGTGGGTTTGTGTGGAGGTGACAGCTTGTGGAGAGCCAGCTGTAGGACATTCTTAGAATGCAGAAGGTGGTGGAGGGGACCTTAGTGCATAGGTGAGTGAGGAGGACAAGGATGTCTGAGGAGGTGTGTGCAGCCATGTGTGGTAGGTGTGGGTGGGCAGATCCAGTGCGTGTGCCTCTGCGTGTGGGTGTGTGTAAATGCTTGTCTTAGGGTGGATTACATGGGACCATGGGTGTTTCTCAGGTGCTATCTCAGCCTGTCCATCAAACCCTGCCTTTCCCCATCATCTGGGCTTAGAGACCTGGGTGCACACCCATCCTTGGTCCTCTTGGCTTTGTTGTTCTCCCAGTGTCACTCACAGTCAACCCCCAAAGCTAGTATGGGCTCCCCAAAGCTAGGTCTGAGCTCTCCTAGAACTGGAGAGAGGAAAGGAAGAGCCAGGTGCTGGAGATCCCACCACCAAACACGGCTGCCCCTGCCTCTGGGAAGAGTATGAGAACAGGAGTAAGGGAGCAGGGGTGGGTGTCCGCCCTCGGGGTCAGCGTAGACTGCATCCCATGTGGGTGGGAGACGGCCACTTGGGCCCTCTGGGGGATGTGTTTGTGTGTGTCTGCGTTGGTGTGTGTGGGTGCATGTGTGTGGGTGCATTTGAGGGGGCACGTGTGTCTCCCAGGGAGCTCCTCACTGGTAGCCCGAGGGATGGCAACTGCCCCCCGCTACACACCTGTCCCCATGAATTACCAACTGTTTTATTACCACGCAGTTGTTTCTAGACGCCCATCCCATTCTGTTTGATTCGGGGGTGGACCTGGGAGCAACACCGTGCTTATTTACCATAGGATTCCCGTACACAGAGCCACCGGCATTTGGCTGCATTTCATCACAGGCAGGCACACACTTTAGGGTGGAAAGCTAAGATGAAGCAAGGACTGAGCTGACATCCTAGGACTGGTGGGAGCCACCACCCATATTCTTCACCCTGTGCCTGCTACCCAGGCAGCCCATGGGTTAATTTAGAGGTGCCAGGCTCCCGAGCAGGCTTAATTGACAGGAGAGTGTGGGTTGGATCTTATGAGAGCTATAATTAGAAGTACCTGCTTTCGAAGGTACAAGGTACCCTCACCGTTAGCGCCTGGGTGAGGGAGAGAGACAGGGAGAAAAGGAGATGACACCCCAGAAATCTGAGTGTGCTGACACTGGGCTTGAGGAAGGCAGGAGCTCTGTGGGGGACGGAGAACACACCCCAGGGCAGAGTCTGATCATGTGCTCTTGGCCCAGAGACAGCACCCCTCCGCCACCTCCTCCTCCCTCTCAGTTCCCCACCCTGTTCTTCAGAGGTCCTTTGAGCCAGGCCAAAGTCAAGGCCAGAGCCAGCTTGTCCCAGTTACAGTACAGGTGAGAGTGATGATGTTGTGGTCCTTTCAAACCCGGAACAGCAGCCAGGGATAGAAAGAGGTGAGAGAGAAGGCAATTCCTTGAAAGGGAAGGATGGAAAGAGGAAAAATAAATAGCAGTAGAACCATGAGCACCTGGCATACACAAGCACATAACACATGTATCACGCATCACACACACACGCGTGCACACACACACACACACACACACACACAAGAGGACAGAACCTTAGCTTAAAGATAAAGAGCTTAGACTGTGGAATTAGACCTGCATTCCAATCATTTTCCAGCTGAGTGGCCTTTGGCATCTTAGTACCACCCTCCACCCCCGACCTCAGCTATTTAATCAGTAAAATAGGGACAATAATAATAATTGTGAGGCTTGCACGAGATGATGTTTGTGAAATTATTAGCACGTAGTTGGCCTGCAAGAGATGTAAAGGTTAAAAACTAGTCACTGAAGAGTCAAGTAACCACAGGATCTGCTGAAAGAAAAAGAAAAAAATGGAGTTGAAAAGTTACAGGTGCAAGAGAGCTACGGCCTGCTGCCCCTCCTGCCACCAGTGGATCCATGTCATCTCCATGGTGCCTGTGCTCCCAGCCCCTCCGTGGTGATCCTTGCTGAGTCACCCCCAGGGTGGAGGGGGGCCTGGGCTCGAGAGCCCTGGCACCCAGGCCTCTGGGCTGCCGGTGCCCCTGCCTGCTGCGCCCTCAGCCCATCTTCTCGCCACTCCTGCACCTCCGGCACCCCCCTTCTCTGTTCACGCCTGCTGGCTGCAGGCCCCCTCCGCGGCTCCATCTGCTGCAAATCTGTCCCGCCCTGTGTCTGCAGCATTCCCACTGCCTCCGCCACCTGTCAGGTGCCGTCTGCTCTGCAGACCCCTCCGAAGAGAGAGCCAAGAGCCCCCGCCAAGGGGCCCCCCAGCCCACCTTCAGATCCACCCCTCCAGCCCTCCCCATGCCATCTTCCTATCAGATCCGACAAGGCAGGTACAAGTGAAGGCTCCTCAAGGTTCCACCTGGCAAGGGATGGTGGGAGCAAGACATTCTAGGAGGTTCCGGGGCAGGGAGGGAGGTACTGAAGCTTCTTTTCCCCTCCGCAGTCCTCACAGAAGCCAAACCAGCGGGGAGCATGGAGCTGCTGTCCACGCCCCACAGCATCGAGGTCAGCAACATCACCTGCGACTCCTTCCGCATCTCCTGGACCATGGAGAACAGTGACCTGGAGAGGGTCACCCACTACTTCATCGACCTGAACAAGAAGGAGAATAAGAACTCCAACAAGTTCAAGCACCGGGTGAGCGCACCGCCCAGAGTGCTTCCTCCCAGAGGCTGCTCTCCAAGGAGGCGGGCCGGCAGAATGCCTAGAGAGGGCCCGACTCCAGCCCAGCTCCTCCTGGGGAATCTTGGGAAAGTTTAACTTCTCTCTTCCCCCGGTAAAAAGGGAATAATAATAATAATAATAATGCCAGCTTGTGAGAGGCTTCATGGAGGTAACTGTCTGTGTGGTGTTCGACTTGGGCCTAGCATACCTTGAAGAGCACTATCAGCATCGTGACTGGACCTTCACACGGGGTGGGAAAAGCCAGGGTGGGGCCACAGACGTCACACCTGGGGATGTCTCAGGGGTCTGACAAAGCCCCTAACTCAGGAAACAGCCTTGTTTTTGATGGGGTGGGCCTTGGGCAGGGGTGGGGCCCATTGCTTGGTTCTCAGGCCCCTGAGGGGTGGTTTTCCAGGTGGCGCTAGTGGTAAAGAACCTGGCTGCCAACGCAGGAGACAGAAGAGAGGCGGGTTCGATCCCTGGGTGGGGAAGATCCCCTGGAGGAGGGCATGGCAATCCACTCTAATATTCTTGCCTAGAGAATCCTATGGACTGGCCTGCCACAGTCCATGGTGTTGCAAAGAGTTGGACACGACTTAGTGACTGAGCACACACGCATGCAGGCCCTTGTGATCCTTTCTGCCCTCCCCCTCTGGGCTATCCTTCACTGGGTTTAGAAAAGAGATGGCGTGGTGAGCCCTCTGATGGCTGGGGTGTCCTTTCCCTGGGTTAGAGCTAGTGTGGGGGTGGGCAGGAGGAAGGCTTCTATCTTCTCGAGCTGGCGAGCTGGCAGAGAGGCAGGGGGAAGAGTGAGGTGGGAAGGAGCTGGTTCCCACGACGACCGCATCGTGTGGGTTACTCACCCTCTCTTTCTTTGGAACTGGCTCTCCAATCTGGGTGTCTTTTGGCAGGCCAGTTGCCACGGTGACGTGAATGTTCAACACCACCCCCTTAACCCTCCTCCCCCCAAAGAAGAAGGCATATTTTCCTTTCCTCCCTGGCTTCTCAGCATTTGCCGTTGCCGTGGAGACGGCGCTGCAGTGTGCAGCGCTCTCGAGGTGTCCCTCGAAAATGAAGGTCTCACCGCCCTCAACTTTGCAGGCCTCCACCCCAGTGGCCTTTCTCCTCCGTTCCCAAGAGAACGGGCATCAGGGGTTAAGCAGGTGGAGGCCAGGGAGGATCTGTACGGCCTTCCCAATGGCCACTGCTTGCTTCTGCAGGAAAATGGTGGCCAGGGCACCGAGCCATTGAGTCCTTAAGACTCCGGCTATCTTCAACAGGAAGGTGGCCATCGGGGGAGTGAGAGGCCTGGGGGAATGCCAAGGGTGGATGTGACCTCCAGTTTGACTCTTGGCTCTCTGTCTGCACCTCACTTCTCAGGATGTCCCCACCAAGCTTGTTGCCAAGGCTGTGCCACTGCCTATGACGGTGAGAGGCCACTGGTTCCTGAGTCCCCGCACTGAATACAGTGTGGCAGTGCAGACTGCTGTGAAGCAGAGCGACGGGGAGTACCTGGTGTCTGGCTGGAGTGAGACGGTCGAGTTCTGCACTGGGGGTGAGGTTCTGCTGTCCGGCTGCTTTGGCTGATTTAGCGATGGTCAGGAGGGGGCTTCCTCTTAACCCAGCATGCATTTAGCAACTCCTGCTGTATGTAGGCACCATGCTCTGGCTGACACGGTGGATGAGACCCACTCCTGCCACCCCAAAGCCTGCAGTCTGATGCAGGAGGCAGATGCGAGCACTGCTAATTGCATTGACCATACCACTTCTGGAAAGGGATGGAGGTACTTCTCTGGCCTGGAGCAAGCATAAGTGTGGGAAATCACACATAACAGAAACTTACCACCTTAACCATTTTTCAATGGACAGTCCAGCAGGATTAAGTATGTTCATGTTGGCACACAATCCATGTCTAGAAAATTTTCATCTTCCCAAGCTGAAACATTATGCCCCCTTAAAAAACAACTTACCTTTCCCCTTCATTAAATGCCCCAGAAACCACCCTTACTCTTTTTGTAAATTTGACAACTCTCAGTATCTCATATGGGACTTCCCTGTGGCTAAGACAGTTAAGAATCTGCCTCCCAATGCAGGAGACCTGGGTTCAATCCCTAGGTCGGGAAGATGCCCTGGAGAAGGGAATGGCAACCCACTCCAGTATTCTTGCCTGGAGAATCCCATGGACAGAGGAGCCTGGCTGGCTACAGTCCAATATCTCATATGAAGGGAATCATACAGTATTTGCACTTCTGTGACTGGCTTATTCATTTGGCAAAATGTCTTCAAGGTTCATCCGTGTTGTAGCATGTGTCAGAATTTCTTTCCTTTTTAAAGCTCAATAACACCCCATTGTGTGGATGGACCACATTTTGTTTATTGATCATTGGTTGATGGACACTGGTGGGACCATCACATTTTGTTTGTCTTGAGCCTCCACTCAGCCTCGGAAAACGGCCCCGCAAACTTGCCTATTAACTTGCAAACTCCAACATGAACAGACACTGGGGCTTCTGCGTATTGAGTCACTGGTGACCCAGGATCTGCCCCACAATCTTCTATTCTTTTGTTGTCCACGTGAGAATTGCTCCAGATCTTCCCCTGTCACAAGGAAGGGGCAGGAACATCCTTAGCCTCAGGCCTCAGAAGCTGCTGACTCCATCCTCTGCCAAGGTCTGTGCCCCAGCTCTCCTTGACCTGCCTTTCTCTTTTGAGTGCTGTTTTTTTCCTTAACTTGGCTTCAAAACCCCACTCTCTGGAGGTACTCCTGCACCTTGCAGGGAAAGTCTCTTGGTGTACCCCAGAACTCTACATGCAGTGGGAGTTCATTCAAACTTGGGAGCTGGGGATGGCTGCAATCCAGTTCCTCCTTCTCTTGTCAATGCAGCGCCCTGGCCAGGGCTGCATTAGCAAAGAGGAAAGGGCAGCTTTTCCTGCTTCGTTCAAAGGTGCTGTCTAGATGAGCAGCAGCCCTGCCTGGACCGCACAGCCCTAGCCTCTGGCCTGGCCCATCCAGTCTAGTTTTACCATTCTGTTTCCAGCCTTCCTCCTTTCTCCTGGGATGCTGAGGCAGAGTCATTGCCCCTAACCCTTTCTTTCCCTCAGTTGTCTGCAGTTTCCCCTCAGTTATTGTTCAGTTGCTAAGTCGTGTCTGACTCTTTGCAACCCCAAGAACAGCAGCATGCCAGTCTTCGCTGTCCTTCATGATCTCCCTGAGTTTTCTCAAACTCATGTCCATTGAGCTGGTGATGCCATCCAATCATCTCATTCTGTCCCCGCTTTCTCCTCCTGCCTCCAATCTTTCCCAGCATCAGGGTCTTTTCCAATGAGTCGGCTCTTCGTATCAGGTGGCCAAAGTATTGGAGCTTCAGCATCAGTCCTTCCAATGAATATTCAGGATTGATTTCCTTTAGGATTGACTGGTTTGATCTCCTTGCTGTCCTGAAATTACCCCTGACTTCCATATAGTGGTGTGGACAGGCTCATACCTGCTGGATTTGAGGGGCTCTCTCCAAAGGACCTCAGATTCTTTCCTCTCAATCTTTTGCCTCTTGGTTCTCTTTTCACATGAAAATGGTCTGGGATTACAGTCTCTGGGTCCCTCGACATGATTGTATAACTGGGCAGCCCTCTGCCCTTTTCTAGTGCAGAGCCCTGAGCCTCTGGTCACAGGGCATTGAGGTGACAGGACAGACAGCCTCCAGCTGCCCAAGTTCCCAGCCAGGCCAGGTAGTCCTTTCTGGTCCCAGGTACTGTGACTGTCTGGTTTCCCCTGCACCCTGGGGGCAGTGGGTGATCTGAGGGGGAAGCTGTGATCCCCCGCCTGGCCCTCAGCTCACCCACCTGGACTCTTGCAGATTATGCCAAGGAGCACCTGGCCCAGCTACAGGAGAAGGCTGAGCAGATTGCAGGCCGCATGCTCCGCTTCTCTGTCTTCTACCGCAACCATCACAAGGAGTACTTCCAGCACGCCAGGTACGGCCAGCTCTGGACTTCCTGCCGCGGCTCTGCCCACTACCCTGGCCCTCTGAGGTTACCTCCACCCTGTTAGTTGCCAGACCCTCCTCTGGTGTCCTCACCATCGCCCTATATCCCAGGCTGGTTCGGGGGGAGGGGGGGTGTTGGGCTCCAGAGAAGGAAAGGGGCTTCAGAATGGGGCTGCTTGGAGGCACTGCACTAACAAGCCTGAGTGAATGAGGTCCTGGGTTTAATCCTCCCTTTTGCTGAGCTCTAAGGCTACAGGTTGGGCTTTCCAGGTGGCACAGTGCTAAAGAATTCACTTGCCAATGCAGGAGACACAGGAGATGTGGGTTTGATCCCTGGGTCAGGAAGGTCCCCTGGAGAAGGAAATGGCAACCCACTCCAGTATCCCTGCCTGGGAAATCCCATGGACAGAGGAGCCTGGCGGGCTACAGTCCATGGGTTCACAAAGAGTTGGACGTGACTGAGCACGCATGCACACAAGGCTACAGGTCAGCTGTCCCTCCAATTCAGGCCCTGGTCTCAAGGGAGGTGGTGAGGGGAACACAGAGAGGATTCTGAGCAAGAAGGGTCGTGATCTTCAAACTGTGTGCTGGGAAGCCTGGAGGCTCCGGGGAAGGATCTCAGGGCATCCTAGGGTGGTGCTGAAGGGTTAGTGAGGAACTCAGAGGATGAGGTCGGGTGAGCCTCACCCCCATCATCCAGCCAGGGCAGCTTCAGGTTTGTTGCCTCTGCCTGCCTGTGTATAATTTCCTTGGGGGATACAAGAGGGGCTCTGCTTGAATGTTTGAAGTATTTTTAACATATCTGAAAATTGGTGATTTGATCCAACACTCTAAGCCTACAAATGGGGAGACTGAGGCCCAGAGGGCCAGAAGGGCCAGGGGCTGCCCATCCACTCTTTGCTGCCTGATACGGCTCCAAGTCCTTCTAAGGCTGGGCCAGGGCAAGCTGCCGCTGTTACTGTTTTTATCACGGCAGTCTGCTGGGGTGGGGCATTCTGACCTGACCCCAGGGGGTCTTCTGTGTTTATACTAAAGAAGGGAGGCAGTAGGTGAGTGGGGAGGACACTGGCCCAGTTTGGGCTCCTCTATCAGCAAGCAAGGGAGAGACGCAGAGCATCCATATATGCTGGAATATAAAGATGAATAGGGACTTCTCTGGTGGTCCAGTGGTTAAGACTCCATGATAGCACTGCAGGGTTCAATCCCTGGTCAGGGAACTAAGATCACTGCATGCTGTAGAGTGTAGCCAAAAAAAAAAAAAGAATAAAGGCATAGCCCCCGCTCCTGCAAACCTGAGTCTATCAAGGGGACAGTACAGCCGGATGGAATGTAGTAAGTGTGTGTGATTGCTGAGTAAAGGTCAGTGCCCTGCACACAGTAAGCAGTCCAAATTTTGTTGAATACAAGTGTTTGCTGTTCCTGGAAGGTTTTTTTTTTTTTTTTTATTTGGCTACCTCGGGTCTTAGTTGCATCACGTGGGATATTTTTTTGCAGTGTGCAGACTCTCTAGTTGTAGTGCACAGGTTTAGTTGCCCCGAGGCCCATGGGATTTTAGTTCCCCAACTTGGGATTGAGCCCACACACCCTGCACTGGAAGGCAGATTCTTAACCACTGGACCACCAGGGAAGTCCCTGGAAGGTTTTAGAGGAGAAGGGAGGGGACACCTGTTTTGGACTTTGCAGGATGGTTAGAAGTTTGCCAGGCCAGGTGGGAAAAGGTAGAAAAGGCAGTTCAGGCAGAGGGAAGAGCACTGCAAAGGTACAGAGGCAGGAAAGACCTGGGGTGGGGTTCTTGCATGGCTGGAGGGTGTTACCTGTGAGTGTGGGGGTGGTAGGAGGTGGGACAAGAAAGACCAGATCTTCCCGATCTTGCTTTTTTGTGCAAGCCCCATCAAAAGGGTTTTAAGCTGGGGAGTGGCAGGTTCAAATCTCTTCTCCGTGAAGGAGTGGGCTGGATCAGCCCCATCCCTTCTCTTGCCTTCTGGAATGTTCTATTTGTGACTGGTGGAGGCGGTAGCTGGTGGGAGAACTGGGAGCCGGGCTGACTTCCTTCTTGGTCACACCACAGCCGCCAAGCCTCAGTCCAGCTAACCAAAAGCATTTTCTCTTCCTCATGGCATTTATTTTCCCCCTGTGGTGGGCAGGACCCACTGCGGGAACATGCTGCAACCCTACCTGAAGGACAACAGCGGCAGCCACGGCTCCCCGACCAGCGGCATGCTCCACGGTGTCTTCTTCAGCTGCAATACCGAGTTCAACACTGGCCAGCCCCCGCAGGACTCCCCCTACGGCCGCTGGCGCTTCCAGATCCCCGCCCAGCGCCTTTTCAACCCCAGCACCAACCTCTACTTTGCGGACTTCTACTGTATGTACACGGCCTACCACTACGCCATCCTGGTGCTGGCCCCCAAGGGTTCTCTGGGGGACCGCTTCTGCCGCGACCGTCTGCCTCTCCTGGACATTGCCTGCAACAAGTTCCTGACCTGCAGCGTGGAGGATGGGGAGCTGGTCTTCCGCCATGCCCAGGACCTCATCCTGGAGATCATCTACACCGAGCCGGTTGACCTGTCCCTGGGCACCCTGGGGGAGATCAGCGGGCACCAGCTGATGAGCCTGTCCACCGCCGACGCCAAGAAAGACCCCAGCTGCAAGACCTGCAACATCAGCGTGGGCCGCTAGGGACTCCTGGGGAGCCAGGGAGTTAGGGAGAGATGGCAAGCAGGGTGGTGATGGGTGGCATAAACGCAGGGAGCTGGCTTTCTCTCCCTTGCCCCCCTGCTCCCTCCACGCCATCCATCTCCCTCTTCCCTTCCCTTCCCCAGGGCATTAGAAGCAACGGAGGGTGGTCCCTTGGCAGGCATGGCCTGCCCATGCCTGGCCGAATTGGGAAGGCTTCTTAGCCTCAGCAGGTTGGTGGGGAGGGCGGGTGGATTTCTGGAGACTTCCCCTTTCCTTTGGTTTCCCTGCCCTGTTATTTCTTGCCTCATGCCAGGCCTCCATCTCAGGAGACCTGCCCCTCTAGGGTTCTCCCACGGAAGCCTTCCCTCGCAAGACTCACCTGTAGCTTGCCTGCCTCCAGAGGTGAGCCGAGAGCTGTGGGCGTGTTCTTCCTTAGCCCCACCCACCCCATTCAGGGCCAATCACAGAATGCCCCCTCCCTCACGAGCCGGGCCTTGGGGGCGTCCTACTGCAGGCCCCACCCTCTCCCTCTATAAATAGTCTCCTGCACAGCTGTGACCCACCCCCCCACCCCAACTCCACCCGGTTATTCCTTGCCCTGGAACACCCTCTTCCTGCATGGGGAGAGCCGTCCCTCTCCTTCTCCACCTGCCCTCTAAAAAAGGGCCCTCTTTCTCTTGGCTTTGGGGGCACCTGGCTACTGGGGGCGTTCCCCTTCTTCTGCCTGGAGATGGTGTAAATCCCAGCGGACTTTCTCCCTTGCTCAGAGTGCTGGGGTGTGCAGTGGCAGCCACTGGGGTCGAGGAGGGGGCCAGAGACCCCTGAGACCCAGAGGGACCCCTTCCTCAGCTGGGAGTGGATGGCCTCACGCCGAGGGGTCCCGGCGTGGAACTGGAAGCGAGGGCGTTCCCACAGGGCCCTGGTACCCCACCTGGCTGCGCGCTTGCTCGCTCACTCTGCCGGGGCGCCGCCACTGCACTGTGCCTGCGTGTCATCTGGACCCTGGCTTCCCTGCGCCCCCCCACCTCGCGGCCCCGCCCCCGGCACTGTTGGCTCCTCACCTCACCGCGAAGCCAGCCTCCTGGCGGAGAGCCCCTTCCCTGGGGAGTTCTTGGTGAAGTCTTTCCCGGGCCACTCAGTGTTTTCACCTCTTTCCTACTTTTGTACGGGTCATGGGAGTGGTGAGGGTGGACCGTGGAGACGAGCAGACCTGGTGGGTTTTGAGGAGAGGTGTCAGCTAATGCATCCAGCTGTTTGAGGGGTGGCAGAAGGATGCCAGGTGAAGGAGAGCAGCCTCCACAGTGACAGCGGACTTCTGTGATGAAAGACAGAAGGGGGCAGCGGGCCAACAAGGCCATATCTCAGTGAGCGGGCGAATGGGACAGCTGGTGGCCTCTTCTGTAGCCACAGGGAATGGTGTGGTCATCTGTCTTTGTGGCCTGGATCAGGGCTGGGGGCCGTGGGAGGTGCATGGAGGAGAGGACGTGGGCCCCAGGCCCTTTCCCCTCGCTGAGGGGATGGCCCGCTGCCCCTCCCCTGGCCCTGTGTCTGCCCTGGGCTGGGGGCACACCCACCTGTGCTGTGCTTGCATCAATAAACCACCATGGCCTGAGAGCCCTGCCTTTCCTTGGGCTCTGGGAAGGGAGGGGTGGACAAGCTGTAAAGTCAGAGGAGCTCGGACAGGCCACCTGGAATCCTTTCCAAGGGTGTTCCGGACTCACTGTGGGAGCCAGGGCTCTGAAAGCAGAGCCACATCTCCAGCTTGGGAAGGACGTTGGAGGTCAGTGTGGTGCTACTCTGCACTTTGCAGATAGGAAAACTGAGGCCTCTTTGGGGAGAACCTGTAGCAATCTGGAAGCGTGACGCAGGTCCACAGGCCCCCTGTTTGGAGCCCCTCCCACTGCAGCCACCTGGACTGCATCAGCCCCACAAGCCACTGAGTTCCCCTCCCCCAGAGCCCAAGTGTCCCCTCCCCAGCAGGGCTCCTTGTTTGTGGATCTGAGTCACCTCTGCGTCTGTTATTATGGACTTATTAAAATGATCCTCTGCTGGAGTGGAAAAGCTCCAGAAAAATTAGAGTCACCTCCGTGACACTGCTTGGCTCAGGGCTAAATGAACATGTGTCATCCAAAGCTTGGGGCCTGGCCTCCTTACACCAGGAAGGAAAGCTGAAGGGTAAATGCCGCTTCCCGAGGGCCTACTATGTGCCCAGGCATCCAGCCAGGTGCTTTCACACACAACTCCTTTAGTCCCCCACCCTCCATGATTCCTATTTAACAGATGAAGAAACTGAGGCACAAGGAGGTTAAAAGGCTTGCCCGTGTCTAACAGCCAGTAGGTAGCAATGCCCTGGATTTGATTTAGAAGCTAGAATCTTCCTATTTCACTGCCTGACTCCCCAGTGTATGCCAGGAATCCCCTGGGAGTGTAAGACAGGGGTGGGGCAGATCTCTGTCACAGCCGCCTTCAGGATGGTCTCCACAGAGCTTCTCGTCTATCAAGACCATGCCTAGCTCCTGGATAACACCAGGGGGCACTGTGGAGTCAAAAGTGCCAAGGAAGCTCATTTTAAAGGCGTAGCGGGGAATATTCGGAGCGTCCATGGGGGTCAGAAAGAGTCAGACACAACTGAAGTGACTTGGCGTGCACAGGGTTCTAAAGATGGGGCGGTGACCTCCAGGGTCCATCCTTCCACCTCTGGGCAGGACCTGAGTGGTTTTAAGTGTCCCCGAGAGGGACAGGCTTCAATCTTCCTTTTGCAAATCCTTTGTGGGTTTTTAGGAGAAGAGATTGGCTTCCAGGGTCCTCTTAGTGGAAGACGAAGAAGCCAGGTGAAGCAGAGGTGGTGGTGGGGTTGCATATAGGTTTCCTCCGGAGAGCCTCTTCTTGGTTCTCCCCAGATGGCCACTCTCTGGCACTCCGGCATTGCTCCAGGCACCTGTCCAATAGTCTGCCCTGGGGTCCCTTTTGATCAGTGTCCCTCTAATCTGACCTGGTAGAAGGAGAGGTCTACATGTGCACTCACACACGCACACACACTGCTTCCCTGGGCTGGATATGGAAGACAGCCTTGGTGACCACAGAGAGCTGCAAGGTGAAGAACAACCTTAGACTGCGGCAGCCACTGTCCAGCAGAGGGGCTCCAAGTTAGCCCTGCTCCAGTGCAGTCAGGGAGGGACAGTGGGGGGCTGGCCACCAAAGGGCACTTCCAGGTTACAGGTGGGATTTTGCTGTGCAGGTATAAACACAGACACACCCAACACATGGACATGGCCTCACACACTCCTAACCCTCCACCACACACACATGCATACACACACATACACCCATACAGAGACTCACACACATACGCAGTCTCCTCTGCCCAGACATATACCTATAATTTCCTATCTGTTCCTTTCCCCCTGGAGTAGCATCTTTTTAATCCTGGATGGATGACAGGCCCCCTCCAAGGAAGTGGGAGAGAAGGCGCCAGTTCCGAGGACCCTCGCAGTTTCGTTTGGCTCTGACATGCGTCTCTTCTCCATGTTAGGAAAAGAGGTGGTAGGGGTTCCAAGGAAGAGGACGAGGAGGGACCATTCCCCGAAATGGAGGGAGGCCTTCAGGAAGCTGAGCTGAGGTGATTGGCCATAAAACAGCTTGGCCACAGCATCTGGAAGAGATTGGAACCAGATGTTCCTGGGATGGGGGAGGGGAGGGTTGGGAGGGTAGGAGGGAGGTGGAGCAGGAGAAGCAGACTGGTCAGCAGGGTTGGGGGGCCTGGGTTGGGGGCCTCCTGACTCTGGGAGAAACATCTAGCTGCTCCCGAGTCAGGCACTACTATTTTTGCAAACTGGGACAGCAGATCTCTTCACAGATTCTAGAATCAGTCTTGTGTGTGGGGACAGTCAAGCACAGGGTGTGACTTGGGAGGTGCCCAGAAAGTCTACCAGCTTAGAAAGAAATATGTCGCCTGCCGCCCTGCAAGTCCCGCCCTGCTGTGGCATAAGCATTGCCCTTTCTGGCAGACAGATGCGGTTCTGCGCTCAACTCCTAATGCACGACTGGAGACTGGTGAACCCAGACGTTTCCTTTTAGCGCAGGAAACACGTCATCCGGAAACTGGAGAATTGTTCGGCGGATGACAGGAAAAGAAGACCCATTTACAGAGTGCCTATTTGCTAGGCGCTTTGACAGGCTCCCTTCAATGTGTATCTCTTCCTTTCTCTCTGTTATCATCCTTTGGGTCAAGATGAAGAAACCAAGGTTCAGAGCAGTTAAATGACTCATCCAGGGACACACAGTCACCAAATGGGAAAGCTTGTATTCAAAATCATCTATGTTCTTATTTTATCATATTTTATTTATTTTCAAACTTCTTTTGGCCATGCCTCTCAGCGCGTGGGATCTTAGTTCCCTGACCATGGAGTGATCCTGCACACCCTGCATTGAGAGCGCAGAGTCTTAACCACTGGACCGCCCAGGAAGTCCAGAAACTGGCTGTGTTACATTCAAGACCGAGAAGCATGTGGGGTTAGAGTGCAGCAAAGGGAAAGAGAGGGGCAAAAAGGAGTGAGGGAGCAGTGAGGGGTATCCAACCTTCCTTCATCTGCACTTGAGCCAACAGTTGGCCCTGGAAGCCCCCAGCTGCCTCAGGAGCCTGACTCTTGGAGACTACACCCTGACAGGAAGGGTTGCTGGGGAAAGATGACAGACTGGGGAGCAGAAGCCCAGAGAGGGGACAAACTGGCCAACATCACAGGACGAAGCAAGGCAGAGCTAGGTCTCCTGACTGCCAGGCCAGGGCTGGCTATGTCCCCCAGGGGTTAGAGAAGTGCACCCGGAGAGGAGAGCCTGGGGCTCCAGGGTTTGGGGTTATCTCCACCTGGGTTTCCAGGCTGGAAGCACCCTCTGGGACAGGATCATTCTAATTATTCTGCTGCTGGCCACACACTCAGGACCAGGGGACCTCAGGGGGATCTCAGGGGTTTGGGGACAGTTGGAATTGGAAGCGTTCTGTCCTCTGACGTGGAATCACCTGAACGATTGGGCAGCTGCATTGAGGTTCATCTAGTCTTGAAGCCTGCAAGCAGCCAGAAGGTGAGGATGGGCTGGGTCTGGAGAATCATTCATTAAGTTCTGGAATGTGTATCAATGGCCTGCTGCCAGCTCCCAAGCAGCCTTCACTACCCAGAGGTAGCCTCCGGGAAGAGGGGCCCAGGGAAGATGGAGGGCCCAACCAGCACAGGCCCCTGGCTCATTAGAGGGGCCCAAGTCTACGGGCGGTGATGGAGCCTAGGAATGGGTCCCCTGGGCAGCTGTGTGGGTCAGTCCTGACCTGCGTCCGGCTGTGCTGACCTGCGTCTGGCTGTGCTGACCTGGGGGGAGGATGGGGTACTCTCTGCCCTACAGACTGGACCTGGGCTAGGATCCTGGCTCCCTTCACACATGTGGCTTGTACCAAGAGTGTGGTCCTCTGAGCTTCAGAGCAACCTGGGGGTGCTGGTGAGGGGAGCTGGGACCACTGATGATGAACTCTGCTGCAGAGCTGAGCCCAGGTTGGTTGGCAAAGTGTCCAGATGAGATGCCCGGGCGGCTCCAAATGGTTTGAGGGCCTTTCTGTTCTGTTCATGGTCCTCTGGGCTGTGCTGAACATTTTGGTCATGACATCACAGCCTGGGACCTAGCTGGCCCTCCAACCATCACCTATTCCCTCACCTGCAGTCAGGACTAGAAGAGAGGGCCGCAGCCTGGCCATGGGGTCACATCAACCTACTTGCACATGGGACACTAGCCATGTGCCTGGTTTCCATTGTTTAAAGGACCAGTATGGGATGCAACCAGAGAAGGCAATGGCACCCCACTCCAGTACTCTTGCTTGGAAAATCCCATGGACAGAGGAGCCTAGTGGGCTGCAGTCCATGGGGTCGCTAAGAGTCGGACACGACTGAGCGACTTCACTTTCACTTTTCACTTTCATGCATTGGAGAAGGAAATGGCAGCCCACTCCAGTGTTCTTGCCTGGAGAATCCCAGGGATGGGGAGCCTGGTGGGCTGCCATCTATGGGGTCGCACAGAGTTGGACACGACTGAAGTGACTTAGCATGGGATGCAACACTCCATACTGTTCCCTGAGGGTGGGTCCCCCCACCCCAGAGTCCAGATTTAGTATCTGGCACATCTGACTCTGCTATAGGGAGAAGTCTAGGGCCAGGAAAAGACCCACAGTCCCACTGGAGGCCCTCAGGGAGCCCCAAGGCTTGGAGCAGACCACTGGCTTGCTCTGGAATCTGGGAGTAGCCAGTCTAGGCAGGGAAGCTGGGTCCTCTCTGGGTTTTCTTTCCCTGTGAGATCCACGGAAAGTAGGGAGAGAGGGTCCTTTGAAAGGAAGGAGCAGGGATGTGATTTCTCTCCTGCTGGCCTCCGGGGAGACAGGTCTGAGATCTGTACCTCACGGTTGGCTGGGGAGGGAGAAGGCAGAGGCAGGAAGGAGAGGCCAGACATGACACAGCCATGGGTTGCCTCGGGAGAGGGAGCCAGAGCTGGAATGTTTGCTCTGTGGCTGCCTAGTGTCTGGCTCTTGTCTCCCGGAAGAGAGATGGTCCCAAGGGGCCAGCACTCAGGGGTCTGACCTTCAGGAAGGAAGGTACTGGGAGCTGACTGATGGATCTGCTCTGGCCCATGATGGTACTCTGGGTCTGGGTGGTGGGCTCTTCTAGCCTACCACCCAGACCCAGAGACAGAAGACCCCGCTGGACACCGTCTAGACAGACACACGCCATCATCCCATTGACATACCTCCTTCCTTCCCATTGTACAGCCGCTTTACAGAACATTCTGTTCTGCCCCTTGGGTTGTGTGGGAGGGTTATGAGGTACGGGGGCGTCTACAGGCTCAAGTGTGCAAGGCATCTGTATCTGTGTGTGCCCCAGTGTGAAATCACACTCTCAGGGGCCCTGGAATCAAGGCAGGAAGGGCAGCCGGCGAGGCCAGGTGTCCTGGCTATCCGCCGGCCCCAGACTCACATCTGGAAGATGTGCGCCCTCACCACCCCCCTCCACCGCCATCCCCACATCCCAGACAGCCTCTGGCACAGGACACTGGCTGTAACACTTTCGGTTTATTGGCTGGGGTGCCCTGGTGTGGCTGACCAGCCGCTGGGCCTGAGAGAAGCCCTGTCTTGATGCCCCCACCCCCTCCCCTTCATCCTCCTGCCGCCGCATGTGGCTCCTGTGGGACAAGCACGGAAATTCGCGCCCCAGGAAACGGGGAGGTGGGGGCTTCCAACAAAACCAAATCCGGGGAGGGGGAGGGGGAGGGGTGGGAAACATACATTACAATGAAGATATGCCACTGGCTATACACAATAGGGTGCTTGGAGATGGGCGGGGAAGGTGGGCGGGTCCTCACACACTGGGCTGGGCCCCAGAGAGGAATGGCCACTTCAAGTGTCTCAGGGCAAGCTCTGGCACCCTGGCCCTGGCCCCTCACTCCCAGGGTTGGGGGCGAGGGAGGAAGGGACCGAGGGGCAGCAGCTCATGTGGGAGTCCAGTGCCCCACCTCCCAAGGACAGCTTCACCAGGACCATCAGCCCGCAGGTCCTGGCACCAGGGGGGACAGAGACGGGGTACCCACTTTCTGCCCGCCCCCCGCTGTCCGGCTCAGGTGACCGAGGGCAGCAGGTCTCCCATCCCTGCCGTGTGAGGGCAGCGGTCACTTTCTGCTGTGTAGAGTGTCCTGGAACTTCGTGCTGGTGTACCGCAGGTGGAAGCCTTTTTTGGTGATGGTGTCATCCGAGTGGAATTTCACCAGAACAGAGTCGCCTGCCGAGTACACCTCCTCAGGAGGCTGTTAGAGGAAAGAGGTGGGCATGAGGCTGAGGACCGGGGGCCGGGACTGCTGTTTCCCTCCCCAAGTTCTCCTGCTATAAGGAGGCGGGTGGCTCCAGACTCCTGCCAGGTTCCCCCAGTGCCTTGAAGCAGGAGGAGGACTCTTGTGAGCTGGAGTTTAATGGGGCATTTGGAGTAGGGGGAGGGCTTCCCAGTAGGCTCTGGTGGTAAAGAATCTGCACGCCAATGCAGGAGACATGGGTATGATCTCTGGGTTGGGAGGCTCCCCGGAGGAAGGCATGGCAACCCACTGCAGCATTCTTGCCTGGAGACTCCCATGGACAGAGGAGCCTGGCAGGCTACAGTCCATGGCATTACAAAGAGTCAGACATGACTGAAGTGACTTAGCATGCATGCTGGAGTAGGGGAGGTACAGGGGGCTGGTCTTAAGTTCAGAGTCACACTTCCATTCTGTACCCAGTGCCTAACTAGTTAGCTGTGATGTCTCAGGCAATGCACTGACCCTCTCTGGGCCTCACTCCCCTCAAAAGCAAACAGGAAGGAGCAAATGCTCTCTGCTCTCCAAGTCTAGAAAGGTGGGTGGAGGTGGCAGGGGCGGGGGAGACAAATAAGAGGATGGATGTGTCAGAGTTTTGCAAAGGGATTTGCAAAGGGAGTAATTTGTCAGCTGCCTTCTTGCAATCCGCCTGTCTCTTGGAGAAGACTGGACAGCTGGATCCCCCAGATCTGGACTTGGCCTCTATCCTCCTCCCCTCCTCAGATGCAGGCCATGGTGGGCTCCAGGTGATGCCCCTTCTGAGGCTCCTGCAAGCCCCTCCTCGCCTCTGTGTGCAGCGCTCAGAGTAGCAGCTGCCCATGGAGCATCAGCACACGGAGGCCCTGGCCCTCGAGGCATGGAAAGGATCATTTCCGAGAACCTTGGGGATATTTCCAGCAACCATGCCAGGAAGCCTTGACGGAACTGGGTTCCTTCCCCAGTCCCCTCCTGCTGGCTCCAGCCTGATGGCAGTCTCTGCAAGAAGCCACCTGGGGACACCCAATTTGGTGTGTGACTCACCCGAAGGTGTCAGGTCAAGGGAGATGCAAAGGGCAAAGTGGTGAGGGGGGCACTCGCTTGGTAGCCCAGGGATCCAGAGCAGCTGAGCCCAGCTGGCAAGGGGGCTGTGTGCTCCATGTCCCCATCCCCCCAATCCTGTCCCCCCAATCCTTTGCCAGTTGACAAAGGCTGAAGCTCTGCTCCTAAAGGGAGACTGCACTAGCCAATGCTGGGTCCAGCAGCTGCTGCAGCTCCTGGGAAGATTAACCCTTTCTGGGGCACCCAGGCTGTCCTAGAGCACGGCCATGAGAGGCAGGGGAGCAGGAAGTGATAGGCAGGAGGGCATGTCTGAGTGTACATATGAGTGTGAGTACATGTGCCAAAGTGTGTGTGGGTATGTAGAATGGGAAGAGGAAGATGGCATTCTCTGAAGGAAGGGAGGATTAAAAAAGAACAGAAAAAAAAAAAAAAAAAAACCACCAAAGAATTCACAGGCTCTGCCTGGAGGAAAATAAATCCACCTCTGTGGTTTTCCTGTGACCTTAGTTAAAACCCTATCAAGCAAATTCTTGCCCACTGCCTCTGAAAGTACCATTTTATGGACCAAGAAATGATGCTCAGTGTCTGCTTGGACAGCAGCACCAATATGCTTTGGGACCAGCTGGCCTGTCACCAAGAAGAGAAACTGGCAGCGGAAGAGATGAGGGTATTGTTATGGCTCGGCCAGGATAACTGCCCAGCGCGGCTCAGCTCAGCCCTGGGCCCTGGCTCTTGCCCCAGCCTCTGCCCTCATTCTGGGCCCTGCTCAGCTGCCTCTGGACCAGGGCAAGGGAATGAGGGGGCAGAGGGAACTCCAATGCAAACTGCCTTGGAGACCCAACTGAAGTGGTGCTGAGCAGGCTTGGGTCAGGGTAGGGTCTATCCCAGAGGGTGCAGGAACCTCAGTGTCAGCCAGAAACAACCTTGTTTCCTGGGTGGGGATGGCCCAGGGCCGGGTGGGCCTTTGTGAGCTGGGAGACCCACCAGCCTGGACCTCTGGCTCCTGCAAAGTGCCAGGCAGGGGCTGCTGCACATGTCTACAGAGGCACTGGGTCCCTGCACTGGGGTGAGAGGTGTGAGGAGTGTGGGGGCCTCACCCCTGAGCCACAGTAGCGTCCCAGCCTGGGGGCAGTGCTGTCATAACCGTCGAAGAGCTCCATGTAGTCATAGCCACAGTCGGTCTCCTCTTCCACCTCGAAGGTCTGGAACACCAGCTCCACACCATAGCCTTCCTCGGCTACGATGACCCACTCACAGTCCACTCCCCCCGGGTAGTTGTTGTCGCCAAACTGGGCGTGGGAGTAAAGGTCCTTGGTCTTCACCTCTGCCCGAACCTGGCCACCACACTCTAGAGGGAGGAGGGGGACACAAGGTCAGCTGCCGCCCCGGAGCACAGTCGTGGCCCAGGCACTGTCCCTCCCCACGTGCAGCCCTCCTGGCCGGATGGAGGCCCTGGGACAGTGCCACATGGCTAGAGATAGGTGGGTTTGGATCCAGCCCAGGACTTGGCCTGGAACTAGTGCTCTGCTGCTCTTTCTCTGGAGAGATGCCCACGGAGGCCCAGGGACGCAGCGGGTGAAAGGCCGTTCTCCGTGGAGGCCCCAGGGAGGATGCACTTGTTGAAAGAGAACGTTGCTAATTTGCTCCAGCTGATAGCTGTCATGGAAGAATGCGGGCTCTGTGACGCCAGAGCTCCCGTTCTTAAGTGAGAAGATGTCCATCTGGGTTTTATGTGAAAACTCCTAATTTTTAAATGTTGGCTCAGGTTTTTAAAAAACACAATGTGGGCCAAACATAGCAACTCTGAGAGCCATATGGAGTTCCGGGCCTCCAGTGTGTGACCCTGTGCTGGGAGGGGCAGACGAGGGCAAGGCCATCCGTGTACACCACACCTTCTCTGAACGTCCTCTGGCCTCCGGGACACCTGGGCTCACGGTGGGGGTTGAGGGGAGGGAGGGAAGTAGGTGGGCGTGGCCTGAGCTGAAAGGAAGGAGGGGAGGCTGTGGATCCATCAGTTTTGGGACCTCCCCAACAGGTAGCTTAAGACTCCAAGAAGCCTGCCAAGCCCCCAGAGGCCACGGCTGGCCTGACATCCCAGGCCTCGCAGGACCAGGCTATAGCCTTTCTCTGTAGCCACACCATCCCCAGTTCACTGCTGTCATCACATGCCCATTGCTCTAGCCACACTACATGATCTGCATTCACTTGTGTACACCCAGAGCTATCTGGAGTTGTGGCTGTGCTTGGGCTCCTCCCCTGCCTGCAATGACCCATCATCTCACACCCAGAGCAAGGCCCTGATCGTGTTTTGTCTTCTGTTGGAATTATCTGTCTGGGTCCCGTCTCACCCCCAGGCTGTGGGTTCCCAGGTGGGCAAGGTGAAGGGCTCATGGCTGATTCATTTCCCCATGCCCCTCTGAGTCCCCTGCAGGGGGCCAGGGCTCCATAAAAAGTTGTTGAATACATGAACGAGCAGATGCAGAGTAAGTCCCTCAAGGACTGAGGTTTGTCTGCTTCGTTCATTTTATGACCCACACTCAGGATGCTGCCACATACATGCTGCATGTTAATGAATGTCTGTAGGATGAATGAATGAGTGGATTTGGGGGGTGGGATGTGGGTGGGCTACTGCACACTCAAGTGTCCTGCCACTAGGGACTCCGTAGATTCCCTCCCCATCTCTGGGTTCTCTATTCCTTGTTATTACTGGCCTGTTTTCTGACCTTCATACCCCAAATCAGAACTTCCCCTCCTTTGCCCAGAGGCTTACTTTGCTTTCAGTAATATTTTAAAAAATATTCAGTAAATATTTTTTGAGCACCTACTGGGGCCAAGAACTAGTCTAGTTGCTACAAAGACAGCAGGGCCAAGACAGAAAGTTCCTGCTCTGTGAAGGTTTACTTCTAGAGGGGCAAGGAGAGTAGATAATAAGCAAGTAAACAAATATATAAGATAATTCCAGTTGGTGAAAATAAGCACGTTGGTGAAAATAAAGCTGAATGATATAAAAAAAAGGAAGAGGGCATTGCTTTATATTAGATGGGCAGGGATGGTCTCTATACTGAGGAGGCATTTGAGCTGAGTCTCAAATAATGAGATAGAGAAATGATTCAAGGGAAGATGATTTTAGGTGTTTCAAGCCAGAAAACTGCTGGTGCAAAGGTCCTGAGGCAGAAATCAGCTTAGTAGCCTTCAGGACATGCTGTCTCCCCACGTGGCCAGGGGCTGGGTCTGTCCGTCTTCAGGAGCTATTTGTAAACCCACCATCCAAGACCCTGGTCTGCATTTGAGACCAGAATCAGCAGATGCCTCCAGGACAAATGACTGCATGAGGGCACCTGGCCTGCAGTGGGCTCACCTGTGGAGTGGGATGCCTGGAAGCCCTTCCTCTGCACGGAGTTGTCAGAGTAGAAGCGCAGGAACATGCGGTTGCCAGTGGCCAGGACAGGCTCGGGCTTCTTGCTCCCGCAGAAGCGGCCCAGGACGGGGGCCTTGGAGTCACGCCCGTCATACACCTCCAGGTGGTCGTAGGCACACTCAGGCTGGGACTCGATGTCCATCTCCATGAAAGTCTGGAGGGTGTGAGGGAGAACAGAGAATCAGGAATATGGCCAAGGGCAGGAGACGTGGGCAATAAACCAAGACCTCTGGACCCCAGTTTAGGACAGTGGCCACTGCTGGTGGATGGGGAGAGGGAGGACCTAGGAATGGGGCAATGGCAGGTATACCCCAACATGATGCTGGGGAAAGGGCCTCTGTCCAGGCCAGACTTGCAGTTCCCATAGGGATGCCGGCCCTGTGGGCTCAGCCAGTCACCAGCCTAAGGTGCTCTGAGTGACGTGAGGCTTTGGAGCTGATGGGAAGTAGGTGATGGGTAGATGGCATGGAGGAGCAGGCCTGGGAGTGGCACCTTACCAGCTTGACCCGGTGCCCAGGGGTGCTAGAGATGGCCCAGGTACACTCCTTCTTGCTGGGGTACTTGTCAGGCCAGTTGGGACTGGTGATGGTGCCGCTGCTGGATGTCACCTTGTGGTCACAGCCCGCTGTGGGGAGGTGAGGCAGGGAAGGGGATCAGTGGGGACCCCTGGGTTCTAATGGCCCCTATGAAGAAAGGAAGGAAGACATTTCCTCCGTCCCACCTGCTCCTTTCTTGCTTCTCTTATCTTCTACTTAGAAATGAGTTGAAGGCTCACACAGCTTGTTTTCTATTCAGCCATCCAGCCTGGGGATATCTGGCTGCTTGGTTCCAAGCTGGCCCTCGCCTGGCAGCATCTATGGAAGCAGCCCTCCCAGGTACCCCATGGACCTTTGAGGCCATCTGGCCACACCTCCTCTGCCCCCTGCGAAGCTAGCATCCTCTGATCTCCTGCCACGCTTCCATATTCACAGAAGACTTTGGCACCTGACTCAGTTCTCTCCACTCCACTCCTGCCACCATCCTAGGTGATGTCAGCAAACACATGGATGGTCCACCCGCATGCTGGCCTCTCCTGACCTTCTCAGATCTATGAGTTCTCACTTCCTTCCCCACAAGGCTCTGCCGTCACCCACAAATTCTTGGTGCTGGTGGCCACCTCTCCTTCTTCCAGGGCACTCAGCGCCAGCACACCCCCCTCCCCCATTTCCCTTAACACCTTGTCAACTTTAGAGACCTCCACGGTGTTGATCCTTCTGATTTCTCCCAATACTTCGTCCTGGGGTTACTTACCTTGCTTCTCTATCAGCTGGACCACATGGCCCATCACCCCGATTGCTCACCAATGGCCATGCTTGAACTGTACCATCTTGGAAAACCCCATTCGTGGTCTCTAAGTGTGGCTGGGCCCCCACTGCTTGGTATTCTTTGGACTTACCCTTTACCAGCTCCATCTCTCACCTCCTCAGCTACGGCTCCAAACTTTTGGCCCTCTCCTCAACTCCCAGCTCCCCCTCCCAGCAGACCACCTCACCTCTTGCCTCTTGGGGAAAGGCAGAGTCTGCAAATATGAACAACTTCAACTTCCCGACCCCTACCTGCAAACTCACCTCTCCACTCACCTTACCTCCTGCCTCATCTCAGAGAAGGTGTCCCTCCCCTTAGGCAGGACTAGATTTTCCTTCATGAGCTGGAGCTCACTGCTGCCCACCATCCGGGGACCTCTGTATCACACGTTACCCACGCTCGCTCTCTCTGCCAGCTCGTCCAGCCCACGAACCTTCCTACACTTTGCGCATCCTAAAACAACACTCCCTTCTGACTACCATCCATCATATCTCCCTTTTCTTCAAGAAAACGTGCTATGTCACGTTCTCACTGCTCATGACTCCTTGATCCATGCTTTCTGCCTCGGAAAAGCACAGCCTCACAACTCCAACTGAAACACTGATGCTCTTTATTCGTTATCATCCAATCTGACAGGTCCCTCTGAGGAAAAGCCAGTGCACTGCTGGGATGAGAAGGAAAAAGGGGTGGGTGGTGTGCAGTCCACACAGCTGCACCTATAGTCAGAGGCTCACAGGATGAATGCAAGGCCACCAGGGTCCAGAGAGGAGCAGGGCCCTCGGGGCTGTGCAGAGCCGCTGGTCTCCATGTTTGAGCTACGAGCTGCTTCTATTACTCACCTTCAGCTTTCCTTGTCCACACTCACTGTCTCCCCACTTTTACTGGTATTCCCCGCCCTCTAATTTATTTCCACACCTGCTTCTCTTCCCAGCTAGACAGCAGTCTCCTCAAGAGCAGAGGGGTCCCCATCTTTAATTCCCCACAGAACTTTGTACAGTGCTGCACCCTCTGCAGGGGGTTAGGAGATACTGATTTGTTACTAGCCCATCACTTGGTATGATCACTCACCTAGAGCCAGACATCCTGGAATGTGAAGTCAAGTGGGCCTTAGAAAGCATCACTACGAACAAAGCTAGTGGAGGTGATGGAATTCCAGTGGAGCTATTTCAAATCCTGAAAGATGATGCTGTGAAAGTGCTGCACTCAATATGCCAGCAAATTTGGAAAACTCAGCAGTGGCCACAGGACTGGAAAAGGTCAGTTTTCATTCCAATCCCAAAGAAAGTCAATGCCAAAGAATGCTCAAACTACCACACAATTGCACTCATCTCACACACTAGTAAAGTAATGCTCAAAATTCTCCAAGCCAGGCTTCAGCAATATGTGAACCGTGAACTTCCAGATGTTCAAGCTGGTTTTAGAAAAGGCAGAGGAACCAGAGATCAAATTGCCAACATCTGCTGGATGATCAAAAAAGCAAGAGAGTTCCAGAAAAACATCTATTTCTGCTTTATTGACTATGCCAAAGCCTTTGACTGTGTGGATCACAATAAACTGTGGAAAATTCTGAAAGAGATGGGAATACCAGACCACCTGATCTGCCTCTTGAGAAACCTTTATGCAGGTCAGGAAGCAACAGTTAGAACTGGACATGGAACAACAGATTGGTTCCAAATAGGAAAAGGAGTACGTCAAGGCTGTATATTGTCACCCTGCTTATTTAACTTCTATGCAGAGTACATCATGAGAAACGCTGGGCTGGAAGAACCACAAGCTGGAATCAAGATTGCCGGGAGAAATATCAATAACCTCAGATATGCAGATGACACCACCCTTATGGCAGAAAGGGAAGAGGAACTAAAAAGCCTCTTGATGAAGCTGAAAGAGGAGAGTGAAAAAGTTGGCTTAAAACTCAACATTTAGAAAACGAAGATCATAGCATCTGGTCCCATCACTTCATGGCAAATAGATGGGGAAACAGTGGAAACATTGTCAGACTTTATTTTTGGGGGCTCCAAAATCACTGCAGATGGTGATTGCAGCCATGAAATTAAAAGACACTTACTCCTTGGAAGACAAGTTATGACCAACCTACATAACATATTGAAAAGCAGAGACATTACTTTGCCAACAAAGGTCCATCTAGTCAAGCCTATGGTTTTTCCTGTGGTCATGTATAGATGTGAGAATTGGACTGTGAAGAAAGCTGAGCACTGAAGAATTGATGCTTTTGAACTGTGGTGTTGGAGAAGACTCCTGAGAGTCCCTTGGACTGCAAGGAGATCTAACCAGTCCATTCTGAAGGAGATCAGCCCTGGGTGTTCTTTGGAGGGAATGATGCTAAAGCTGAAGCTCCAATACTTTGGCCACCTCATGCGAAGAGTTGACTCATTGGAAAAGACTCTGATGCTGGGAGGGATTGGGGGCAGGAGAAGAAGGGGATGACAGAGGATGAGATGGCTGGATGGCATCACCGACTCGATGGACGTGGGTTTGGGTGAACTCTGGGAGTTGGTGAGGGACAGGGAGGCCTGGCGTGCTGCGATTCATGGGGTCGCAAGGAGTCGGACACAACTGAGCGACTGATCTGACTGAGTAAGGAACCATGTGGGCTTCTCCAGTGACTCAGAGCCACACACAGGCTACCCTCCCAGGAATTTTACACCTGCTCCTGCTCTCTTGTTGACGCTGGTGTGGAAGGTTCCTTAGCAAAACCTTCATTTTCATAGAGAGCACAGAGATGGCATGCAGTTCAGAAACAGCATCAGAAGAAGGTCCTCCCCCTAGCTAAATGATGTGGGGGCTCTGTGAGTCAGTGGAACTCCGTATCTGGGAGACTGAAGTGATGGGCTGAAAAGCCCTGGAGCGTCCACTCGGTGCTTCAGCTATGTTTATTCTAGTTGGCAGTTTATTTACTGGCACCTTGGTTGTCCACACAGTGACCGTGTGGAAGAGACATCTGCCAGGCCCTGTGCTAAGTGCTTAAAGCAAGGGCTTGAAAGCTTAGGGCCATCTCATGGGTGAGACAGTTGAACTCAGAGGGGTGAAGGGACTGGCCCAAGGGCACACAGACACTCAAGGTCAAAGGCGAGTCTGCGTTGTGTAGCTGGGGACCATGCATCGCCAGCTGGCATGGTCCACAGTGGTATTGACCACAGGGAGCAGGCCAGGGTTGTATTGTGTACAAAGAGGAGGTATCACGTGATATGGGAGAGGACACAAGAACTGTTTTTGAGCTTCTGCAGAGCCTCAATGTCAGGGAGGCAGCAGCCCTGTTCTAGGTGTCCCCAGGGGTCAGAGCATGTGACCAATAATGGTGACACATGTGATTGTGCTTGCTACGAGCCAGGCACTTCTCGGAGCACGTCACAGTGTCGCTGCCCAAGCAGGCAGCACCTACAAGCAAATCCAGGTGTGGAGGGAGGGAGTCAGCGGCTCAGGGCCCACAGCTGGCTAAGAGGTGGGGCTGGGCCAGGCAGCCTGGCTCCAGAGCCCAGCTCTTCAGCACGGTCCCAGCTCACCTCCCCCCGGACAGAGGGAGGCTGGAACGAAGAGACACACCTGAACATGGATTTGAACGAGCGCTAGTTACCAGATCAGCTTGACGACAGGGCCTGGGGGGAGCCGCAAGCCCCTCCCCTCCATAAGTGTGTGTGGCTTGGATGTTGCTGGTGGAGGGAGGAGCGTGGAAGGTGAAACGAGGTGACCTCAGAGGTCACTCAGCTTCCCGAGTCCAGAGGCCGAGGGAGATGGCGTCTCTGAGCCCTTTCTGCAGTCCTGGTTCTCAGGCTGCCAGCTGGCCGGGGCACTGGGGCCACTTACCTTCCTTGCAGTCGTGCTTGTTGTCGTGGAGGACGAAGCCGCTGCGACACTGGCACTCGTAGCTGCCGAAGGTGTTGACGCAGTCCTGCTGGCAGCCGCCGTTGTCCTTGGAGCACTCGTCCTTGTCTGCAGGGGAGCAAGCAAGGGAGGACGGGTCTGTGCACGGGCCAAGGGCAGTGGCACCCCAAGGGAAGTGGGGGGCCTGGCCGGGTGTCCTCCCCACCCTGGGGGAGGCAGGGCAGGGAGCAGAGGTCAAGGCGATGGTGGGGGTCCGGGGCACTGCCTCATGCAGAGCCAGCTGAGGGGGCCCAGCTGTGCGGAGAGAAAGTTGAAATGGACGGAGGGAGGGTTGGGGTCTGGAGCTGACCAGCATGGGCACCCTCTACCATTACCTGCTTACTGGACAGACGGACAAGTGGAAAAACAGACACATGGACAAGCAGACTGCAAGAGAAAGGAGCAGGACGCAGGGGTCCCTCTTTTACTTCACAACAGGAAATGTCACAGACACCATCAAAATGGGAGGGGGCGGGGGGCAAGGAGGGGCCCCTGTCCATGTGAGGGGGGTGGGGGCGAGGAGAGCACCAGTTCTGTCCGGCCAGAGGGAGGTGGGCCGGCAAGGCCGAGCGGAGGTGGGGGTGGGTGGCCGCAAAGCCCCCAGCCCGTTCCGTCCAAGGTGAGGTTCCTGAGTAACAAAGAGTCCGGGAGGCCAGGCCAGCCTCACTGGGGGGTCCGGTTTCTTTTCTGCACTCGGAATTTGAGCTGGTGGGGGCGTCCCCGGGGGGGCTGCAGAGCTGGCCTCTTTTCTGAAACGAGAGAGAGAAGGAGAAAAGGGACCAGGGGGGTGGAGGGCGGGGGCCAGGGAGGGAGAGCAGTGAAAACCAGGCCTGGCTCCGAGGCGGGGGTCCACGGGCAGGGCAGGGGGCGGGGGGCAGCGGGACACACATGCAGGACGGCCATGTCCGGCGCAGCCAGGCCACGGAGGGGCAGCGGGGTAGGGGGAGGCACAGCAACAGGGGACGGGTGGGAGGAAGCCTGCGGCAGGGACAGGCCTGGGTGTGAGGAAGAGGCCGCACGCTGGGGAAGGAGACTGAAGTCTGGCAGAGGGGAGCGGTCCATGGGAAGGGGCCTGATCCAGAGCTTGGCTCTGTCCTCCTGGTGCTGTAGCTACAGAGTGTGTTACAGACAGACGCACACTCACATCAACACAGCAACAGACACAGGATCCCTCACCCTGCACTGTCCTCCCGATCCGGTAGCACAGACACCCACCCACAGGGACACACACACACACACACATGTGCACAGGATACATACCAGCCCCTCTCACACAGACACCACACGCACACACATCGGCCATCAGCCACCTGTGCACATGTGCACACGCAAACAGACGCTGGTTGCTCACTCCTCACATGTGAGGAAGCACACACAGGTGCAAACACAGGGGTCACAGCTGCCCTCAGGGCCCTGCACGTGGGTACAAACGGAGACACACTCGAATGCAGAGACCCCGGGCTGATCAGCGACCTGCAGAGGGCGCACACATTAGCTGCTCCGGCTCGGGTGGGTCTGAACATGCACACTCCCATGAACACAGAAACTAATACACAGAGAGACACGTGGTCACAGGCATGCAGTACATCACACACACATGTTCTCCAGTCTCTCCGCAGTCATTCTGGGCACTGGGTGCCTGGCATGGAGGCAGACATTCAGGGAAGGGGGTTGTGAGATGAACACAAGGATTCCAGAGATGAACCCCAAGCTAGAAAGATGCCTGCTGGCACTCACATGGCCAGGCGAGGTCTGTGACAACAGGAGCCCTGTCCTTGGTCTCCCTTGGGAGAAGGGCCTGAGGGCTGGAGCATGGACTTGCAGGTGGCCTTGCTTATCCAATCCCCTCTCAGGCCAAGAAGGATCCAGAAAAACCCAAGGTCAAGAGGTGGAGTCGCCAAGTCCTTCCCCAGGTCTCCTAAGTTAGAGAACCATGGGGGCCTTGAGCGAGGGCCCTGTGGAAGCTGCCTTTGCACAAGCCCTGTGAAAATGTGGGGGTGGTGAGTACCCTACAGCCCATCCTGGGAGTTCACTGAGGAACACACTGGTGACCCTATGCTGGGAGCTTCAGGGGTTGCAGCTACATGGAATGAGCAAAGATTTTCCTGAAATTGACCCTCAAACCTTCCTCGTATTTCCCCTAAATACCAAGTATGATGCCTGGCACATTGCAGGGGTCATAGAGACACTTGCCCAGTGAAAAACTGAGTGGGGGAGTGTGGCTGAGTGCAGCAGTGAGAGCTGCGAGCCACGAGCCCCGAGGAGGGCCTGCTGCAGTGCCTGGGGCGGGGCTCAGGCACGGTGGTGGTGGGGATGGCCTCTCCTGGGAGCCAAGAATGCAGGTTGCAAGAAGGGCAGGAGCGGGGGTGGACACAGGCCGGGACAAGGAGATGGCACTCACCCTCCAGTGCCAAATGCCCCGGAAGGTGGCTGGGGTCACACTGAAGGTCTTCAGGCTCTCTCTTCTTCTTGCCTTATGGTCTCCTTGCTGGGTGTCCCAAAGTCCAAACAGCCCCTCTCCTGGGGGGCCAGAGTCAGGTGCCCCAGGGCGCCCTGAGGGCTGAACCTTGATGCCCAGTGGCGAGGGTCCTCTGCAGGTTTCTTGTGCAAAAGGGCACTGCATGTGTGCGTGCAAGTGTGTGTGTGTGCGTGCATCTATGCAGGGCTGAGGGTGGGGTGAACACAGTGGTGTGCCAGGGCAGGGCAGCAATCATGGGTGGAGAGCCCTGGGCTCTAGGTCTGACAGATGCAGTACTGGTCACCCCCCACCACCCCCCAAGACTAGAGCAACAGAAGGGCAGGAAGAGACAAGAGTAAGCAGGTAATGGTTTCTCTGGCACCGAGCCCACCCCTGAGTATAGATGTTACATCCCCTCGGCCCTCTGGTGAGCACCTTGAGGAGTTCTGGGGATGTCCCCAGGGAAGAGAGGGATTTGCATTGCGGGGTGGTCTCAGCCAGCAGTGGGGCCAGGGCTGGGGACACTGTATGCAGAGCAGGGTGGCTGGCAGTGCCAAGCGGGGAACCAGTGCACAGGGGCAGTGCATGGCATCCAGTGGGGTAGGCGGGGGTGCAGGGCAGCCACAGGGGCTCAAGGATGCAGGACTCCGGGCAGAGGAGGGGAGAAGGAAGGCGGCAGGGACCCGGCCGGGGGCTTCTGGCCTTTCTGCCACCCATGCCCGGCCCACTAGGTGTGCTAAGGACCCCTGGGCCACTCCAGCCAGTCCACGCCCCCCAGCCCCCCACACTCTCTCCCACCCTAAACGCTGTCGGTGCCCCAGGTCCTACTGCCTCCAGAAAACTACCAGCCTCCTCCCAGCCTAGCCCTGGGTGAAGGACTGGGGGTTATTAAAGCAGGGGAGAGGTGTCTGGGGACCCCTGGAGGTCTGCTTGGAGAGGCTGGGCCGGTGCTCTGACTACCATTGAGTCTGCCCAGAGATGAGGCCATCAAAAGGACTGACCCCTAGCCTTACATGCAGCAGCTCTCAACAGACAAGTGCTGATTGGATCTGAATCTCCCCACCGTGGGCCTTGGGGTAGTGGGGAGGCTTTGGGGTTGACTGGAGGGGCTCCTCATCTCTTGTGAAGCCCCCAGTATGACCCCACTTGGCACATGCAGGGTCTGATTAAAGATCCAACCACTGCCAGACAATCTGCCCCACAGTCCAACACAAACACCCTCCTCCTCTGCCTGGGGCAGTGTCCACCTCACTGTGCTCCCTGTTCCCAGGGCTTGCCCTCTGTTAGGGTTCCTAAGCCCTAGAGCGCCCTCTCCCTTCCTTTCTGCAGGTCTACGTACTGTCTGGCCTCAGGGTGGCTCCCATACTGCTCTGAGGGCTCAGGAATAGAGGAGTTCAGGCAGGAAGGGGCTGGCCTGGTGGTGGAGGGCTAGTGGGGGGAGCAGGGGACAGACCGTGCCGCCCGGCACCGGAGGGGCTGGGGAGTGCAGGGGGTGCAGCAGCAGTAAGAAGGGGAGGCGGGGCCTGAAGCGGGGCAGTCCAGGGTTACCTGAGAAGAAGTGGGCCTTGAAGCCCTTTTTGGAGACCGTATTGTCGGACTTGAACTCCACACGCATGTTGTTGTACTGGGAGGTGATGACCTCAGGCTTCTCGGAGCCACAGAACTTGCCGTGCAGCTTGGAGTCGGCCGTGAGTCCACTGCGCACCTCCACAAAGTCGTACTTGCACACCTGTGGGACAGCACAGCTCCAGGCCACCTCCTCCAGGAAGCCCCTCCTGACCACCCCCACCTAGGGAGGCTCCTTGTTCTGTGGGTCCTTTCACCGTTGCTATGTATGTGCTCAGTCATGTCTGACTCTTTGCCCCACAGACTGTAGCCAGCCAGGCTCCTCTGTCCATGGGATTTCCCAGGCAAGAATACTGGAGCGGGTTGCCATACCCTCCTCCAGAGGATCTTCCCAACTCAAGGATCAAACCCACATCTCTTGTGTCTCCTGTATGGGTAGGCGGGTTCTTTACCACTAGTGCCACCTGGGAAGCCCACATCTCTTTTGTCACATCTAGTAATTAAAAAATGGTGCCACTCCCACCTCGTCAGTTCCTCCTGTGCTCCCCACACAAGCCCCCTAGCCCCATCTCTCTCCAAAGGCATCCGGACTCCATGTCCTTCATTCCCACATGCCACATGCTCCATGGCCTTCAGGGCCCTCCTCCCTGAGCCCCACTGCTTCCCTGAGGGGCTCTCCATCTCTACATTCCTGGAGTGTTTCTTTCAGAGGGTAGGAAGCAGGCACTGAGCCGAGCTCCCACACCTCGGACCTCTCTGAGCCTCCTCAGCCCCTGGGGTGGGCACTTACGTCATTGCCCTCGGTCTCAAAGAAGTCGAACTGCAGGGAAATGCGGTACTGGGTGGGTGCCACCAGCTGCCAGATGCAGTTTTTGTTAGGGGGGTACTCCTTGGGCCAGCCCGGGCTGGTGATGGAGCCATTGAGCTTGGTGAGGAATCCACCACAGGCAGCTGGGGGCACAAGGAAGGCAGTGTCACCCCCCAGGAGTCTCGGCTCTAGAGAAAGGGCATGAACATGGGCTGGGGTGCATGAAGGAGGAGAGAAAGATTTGTGGATTCCCCCAGCCCAAAGTGGGGGCTTGTGTCTAGTCTCTCTAGGGTAGAGGGGGAGGAGGCAGGGTGAGGGGGTGTCTTCAGAGTAGAGGGAGTTGAGGAGTTGTGTGGTCATTTCTATTTTCTCTGTGAGAGAACAGGCCAGGCACTTGCTTGGGCTGTGGGTAGGCTCCAGAAAGGCAGTGCAGGCGGGCAGAAAGTGCTGGCAGGGAGGTAGAGGGGACTGGCAGTGGGCGGGGAAGACAGGGAGGACTGGAAGGATAGCAGGGAGGGCTGGGGGGTGGGGACCAGGAGGCAGGGAGAAGGAGCTGCTCAGAGGTGAGCAGAGAGAAGCCGGCAGCAAGATCAGGCTGAGCTGGAGTCAGTTAGCCAGATAGGGTTTCACTAGCCTCCTGGGAACATTTATAATGAGAGGCCGAAACTCAGTGCCCATCCGAGAATTGCCAAATGGTGGATCACCACCTTCTGGTGGGTGATGAAATCAATCAAGATCAGCATTTAAAAGAAGAACAAGAATGAAAACAAAACAAAACTGAAGTACATCACACCTGGTCACAGTGTGTTCTGGGGGACTGAAATATACAACGTATTCCTCATCAACCAGTGGTGACCAAAGTGCCAGAGAATCCTAGTTTTTCCAGAAAAAGGTCTGTCCGAAGGGCATGAGACCCGGGCTGGAGGGTTTGGAAGGGGATAGGGCACAGGGTCCTGGGTGGTCTGGGGGCACTCACCCTCACAGCGGCGCTTGTCGGGGGCCAGCTCGTACCCAGGGTCACAGCTGCACTTGTAGCTACCCAGGGTGTTGAGACACCGCTGCTCACAGCCCCCGCGGTTGGGCCGAGAGCACTCGTCCACCTCTGCGGTCAGAAAGCAAGGGTGTCAGTGACTCCCAGTCTGGGACCTGGGGCCCTCTTCCTCCTGCTCTCTGCTTGAGAGCCAAGCCCAGGATCCCTCAGGCTGCTGAGGCCACTCTTAGCCATTCCAAGGGGAAGAAGTCAGTTGTGACCTTCCTTTGTCCACTCAGCTCCGAAGACAAGGGCTTCCCTGCCCCACCCAGCCTTCCACGGCTGCTCAGAACCCCACTTGGTCCCAAGGGCATCCAGCTGAAGACAGCCCTAAAGGCAGAGCCCTGAAGGAAGGGACAGATGGAGCCCATGGAGCCTTCCTTCTGACCACACTAGCTGGGCTGGTGGCCACCTTCATTCACTGGTGTCTCTCCTGCGCCGTCCCTGGCTGAGTACTATTCTTGCATCTCTCCTTCAATCCCTACATGAAGCTTGTGATGGAGGGGCTGTTGCTGTCCCCAGCTTAAGACAAGGAAAGGAAGTTTGGGCAGAATGCCCTCAATGCCCAGAATCACACTGATAAAAAGTCCACACTGTCTTGCCTCCTCCCTGAGCTGCTATGGCACTTCCTGCCTCCGCCTCTCACCAATATCCCTTCTGCACAAACGTGTGGACTTTAAAGCAACTCTTCAATTATGTCAACTCTCAGTCAAGCACCTACCACGCATTGGCTACTTTTACCTAGGCGTGGCATTTACTCAACCAGGTATTATATGTAGTTATTCACTGGGACCTTTCCTGCCCGGTTAGGACATAACTTCAAGGACAGGGCACCAGGGTCTACACATCTCTAGGAGTGTGTTGAGTGAATGAATGAGGTGGGGATGAAGCCACAGCAGCACAATTCACAATAGCTAAGGTGTCCACTGATGGATCAGGCTCAGGAAATCTGATCTGGACACACACTGGAATACTATTCAGCCTTAAAAAAGAGGGAAATTCTGCCATACAGGACAACACAGGTGAACCTTTGGGACATGGTGTTAAAATAAGCCAGTCACAGAAAGTTAAAATGTACATGATTCCATTCACATGAGGTATCAAAAACAGTCACATTCATAAAATTAAAGAGTGGAATGGTGGGTGCCAGGGGCTGAGGGGTGGGGAGTCACAACTCAGAAGGCATAAATTTTCAGTCAAGGGACTTCCCTGGTGGTCCAGTGGCTCAGATGGTAAAGAATCCGCCTGCAGTGCAAGAGATTTGGGTTCAATCCCTGGGTTGGGAAGATCCCCTGGGGAAGGGCATGGCAACCCACTCCAGTATGCTTGCCTGGAGAATTCCACGGACAGAGGAGCCTGGTGGACTACAGTCCATGGGGTCACAGAGTCAGACATGACTGAGTGATAACACTTATCCAGTGGTTAAGACTCCAAGTTTCTGCTGGAGGGGGCATGGGTTGGGTTCAGTCCCTGGATGGGGAACTTAAGATCTGCCATGCCATGCAGTGCAGCCAAAAAATAAATTTAAAATCATTTTTTAAAAAAGTTTCAGTCAAGCTGATAGAGCTGGACAGCACCATACCTGTGGTGAATTGTACACTCAGTTGTGTTCTGAGTATAGCTCTCATACTAAGTGTTTTTACCACAAGCAAATAAAATTAAGAAAAAGAAGGACCAGAGAGGATGGGTTGGCCACATGGGCGGGCCTGGTGGGGCAGCGGGGAAGGAGGCACCTTTGAAAAAGTTGACGGCAAACCCAGCCTTGTTAATGGACCCGTCGGAGACGAACTTGAGCCAGAGGCGGCTGGACGTGCTCTTGATGTCGTCGGGCTTCTCGTAGCCACAGTAGCGCCCAATGAGGGTGCTGCTCTCGCTGTGCCCGTCCCGCACCTCCAGGTAGTCGTAGGCGCAGCTGTCGTGGCGTTCGATCTGGAGGAGGCAGTGGGGGGCTCATCGGCAAGAGGAGCCCTGGCGGCCCAGACCCAAGCCCTGGAAGCCCTCAGGAGATGGGCCCCATCCTGGGGGGGTCCCTGACCCACCTCAAAGGACTGGAAGGTGAGGCCCACGTGGAAGCCCTCGGACACCTGGATCCGCCAGACGCAGACCTTGCTGGGCCGGTAGTCATCTGGGTAATTGGGCGATTGGATGTGGCCATTGTCCTTTTTCACATCTCCCCCGCAGATGGCTTTGGGGACAAGGGACAAGGTGGGGAAGAAGGGAGTGTTGGTCAGAATGCTCTGAGCTCCTCTTTCCTTCTTCCAGTCCCACCCATATCCCCCAGCCTCTCAGGGTCCCAGGCCTCGGCCAATCCCATTGAGATCTCTGCTTCCTCCCTCAAGGGGCCTTGGCCTCACCCGTGGGTGCCAGGAGGGAGGGGCTCTAGGGTGTCCAGGGACCCCACCTCCAACTCCCCTCTCCCCTTGCCTCAGTACCTTCATAGACCGCGAAGAAGCCCTTCCCGACCCAGTTGCTGCTGCTGCGGAATTCAACCCAGAGGCGGCTGTCGGTGGAGACGATGGGCTCGGGGAGTTTGCCCCCACAGAAGCGGCCTGCACAGATGGGGCGGACAGAAGGCAGTGAGGCTCCAGTGAGGCCTCCTCCCTTCTCTCCCCAGGGCTGCAACTCCAGGGAGCCCGCCCCATCTCCACGGGCGGGTGCTAGACCCTGGTCTGCCCTAGACGCACATTCTCAAGACCGCACACACTCCAGTTGGCCTGTATATGATCCAAGGTCCAGTATGGCCTTGAAGAGCCAGAGGCCACTCTAGAAGATTTCATACACTTGAGGGAAAGGATAGGAAGGAATCTGTGTCTAGGAGGAAAGAGATTCCTCACCATAACCAATGGTGCTGTTGTTTAGTCACTAAGTCATGTCCGACTCTTTGCGATCCCATGGACTATAGTATATCCCTGCCAGGCTCCTCTGTCCATGGGATTCTCTAGGCAAGAATACTAGAGTGGGGTGCCATTCCCTTCTCCAGGGGATCTTCCGAACCCAGGGATCGAACCCACATCTCCAGCACTATAGGCGGATTCTTTACTGCTGAGTTACCAGGGAAGCCCATAACCAAGGATACCTGTGTTTTATTTATTGACACTTTTTAAAAAGAGCATTATCATCGTTACCTATCTTTTCTTACTTGCTATCCATGCTAACGAGCAATAACCAAAAGCAAACACAGCTTTCTTTGGCTATGACAAAATGTCATTTGCTCAAATGCCGGGGGTGCCATAGGAGCCCAAATAAACCCCTGAATCCAGGAACTGGGCAGAAAATGTTTTATTTGACGTGAAACCTGACAAGAATCCACGTAAGTGGGTGAGGTTGGCCATCTGTGAAATCCTTTGTAGCCGAGAATCAACTTGGGATGATTTGTGTGTTCCTAGTAAGATGGGTGTTTTCCCAACTTTTGGCAGGGGACGGAGGGTGCTGCCCTAGGAATGCAAGTTGTGAAAAAGAAACTGCAATCTTGGAAACATTCACACTTTCGTAGCAGGAAGTATCATAAAGACAGCTGCTTTGGGTGACTAATAAGAAATAGGCCAACATCAGAAACAAACTAGGGGGAGGGGGGAAGAGATGGTTAGTGAGGACTTGTCAGCCTGCTTCAGGCACAAGCTATGGGGCAGAGGTTCTTAAGCTAATGAGCAGTCCTGAGCCACTTAGGAACAGGTCCAGATCGGAGAAGGAAAATTCAGGTACCCTCTCAGGCTCTATGTCCATTACAGGATCTTCTGTCCTGTGGTTCTGACCCAGCCATCCCCCCACTTACCCACTCCCCCACCCCCACCACCCCACCCCAAGACAAAGTATCCTGTACAAACAAGTTTGGGCCATTGTGCCAGGAATGCAGGCCTCTGTGATGCACCAGGCTACATCGTGGGCACCCTCAGGCCACATCTCACAAACAAGAAACAGAGCCTCTAACATTGCCCAGATGAGCAAGAGAGCCTGGAGCTGAGAAGATGGGCCCGTCCATCTCCCTCTGTTACCTGGTGTGACTCCCCACCATGTACACTGATAAGCCACCATCTGCGAGAAGCCCAGAAGCCCATACCAAGGTCTCCACAAGGTCCAGACTAGGGAAGGGACTTGCCCAAAGTCACACACTTCACGATGGAGCTGGCAGCACTGACTACACCAGCACTCCTGGCTTCCATGCCATGGTGCTGCCCTTGGCCAGGTATTGGTGTCAGGGAGGATGCAGGCTGTGATGTGAATAATTATACCAAGGATTTGACTGTGGAGTGGGCAAGGCAAGGCTGGGGCCCGTACCTCGAAGGGGCGCCTTCCTCCAGAAGCCATCTCGGACCTCCACGTAGTCATACCAGCACAGGCGGCTACGGTACAGGTCCATGGACGTGAAGTTCAGAATGATCTGGGAAAATGGGGGAGGAAGAAGGTTACACTGCTGCCCATGCTTCGCTGACCTCACCCATCAGTCCCATGACCGCTGCCTGCCTTGTAAGGCCATCTGCCATGGGTTATAAATAGTTAAAAGAACTTCCCTGATGGTCCAGTGATTAAGAATCTGCCTGCCAATGCAGGGGACATGGGTTCAATCCCTGGTCTGGGAAGATCCCACACCCCACAGAGCAACAAAAACTCGTGCACCACAATTACTGAGTCTGCATGCTGCAACCACTGAAGCCTTCACACCCTAAAGCCTGTGCTCTGCAACAAGAGAAGCCACTGCAGTGAGAAGCCTGGGCATCGCAACAGAGTAGCCCCTGCTTGCCATGATGAGAGAGAAAGCCAGTGCTCAGCAACAAAGACCCCAGCGAAGCCAAAAATAAATTTTAAAAAAATAGTTAAGAGTTCCAAAAAGGAGCTCCTGGCACAGAAATGTCCCTCCTCCCCAGCCATCTGCCAGTTCTAGTCAGCATTCTTCCCAGACATCCCGGGCCAGTCCTCACTTAAAATGCACGACCTCACTGAATATATGTTTGAAACCCAGGGTCTCATTTTACTGATCTCCTTAGTTAAGGAGCCGTTGCTTAGGGTTACACAAACCTAGCTCTTCTCGTGGTCAACTTAAATAATATAAATTACAACATCTTCAGAGGGAAGAGGTCTCCTTGGTGATAGGAAGGGCCCAAGACAGTATTTGGGTACTGGGGGGGTCTGAATGGGAATGCAGGGTCCAGAGAGGAAGAGCAGAGGTCACCTATCATCACATATTTACTAAATGCTGGTCCTGAGCGGGGGTCATGCTGACCACTGAGGAGAACATCAGGTCTGTATGCCTCCCGTGAATGGGTTTAAGATACTCAACGATACAGTGTAGTTGAGTATACACACACACACACACATCTCTATCAAGGAAATTAGGACTTAGAAGAATAAGACATGCATAAAAAGATCACCTAATGAGGGCCTTCCCTGGGGTCCAGTGGTTAAAAATCCTCCCTGCAATGAAAGGGGACGCAGGTTCTATCCCTGGCAGGGGAACTAAGATCCCACATGCCTCAGAGGGACTGAGCCCGTGTGCCACAACAATTGAGCCTGCAAGCCACAACTAGAGAGTCTGTGTGCTACAGTGAAAGATCCTACCTGCGGGAACTGAGACCTGAGGCAGCCAAATAAATCATTTAAAAAAAGCATTATGTTAAAAAGATCACTGAGTGAAAAACTCAGGCCCCAGTCATTTGAGCCTCGGTTTGAATCTCATCTCTGCATTTCCTGCTGTGAATCCTTGGGTAAATCACTTGACCTCTCTGAACCTCAGTTACCTAGTACGTAAAATGAGGAAAGACATCTCACCCTGACACAGCCCTTCACGGGTATAGGCACTGCCCTAAGCACCTTCTGCACATAAACTCATTTCTGCCTTTGAACTCATCAAATGTTCACCCAATACTGGAGGGACCTCTAACACCTTGGTAAGTACCGAGTCTCCCCAGTAGGTGGGCTCATGAACAGGTAGAGAAGCACACTTTCTTGCTTAGTAGCTTCTGGAGCGAGCCCTGAAGCTTGCTGTACTTTCTGAGTCCAACAAGCAGGGACTCCAGAGAATGCCCCCCTGCCCATCTGCAAGGCGTGTGCAGTGAGCATGCGAAGCTCCAAGGGGCCCACCTGTTAGGTGTGAACTAGATTCCCTGCTGGAGGAGAAAGGGACAAGGGAGTCCGTCTCCCCTCTGGCTCCCTGCAATGTTAGAGGCAGACAGAGTGGAGGCTGGAATGAAAAAGATCCCATACCTTCCAGGATGGCTGAGATGATAAAGAATCTGCTTGCAATGCAGGAGACCCAGTTTCGATCCCTGGGTCAGGAAGGTCAGGAAGATCCCCTAGAGAAGGGAATGCAACCCACTGCAGTATTCTTGCCTGGGAAATTCCATGGACAGAGAAGCCTGGCGGCTACAGTCCATGGGGTTGCAAAGAGTCAGACATGACTGAGCGGCTAACACAGAGTAGAGGCTGGAAAGAAAAAGATCCCACAGCAGGCGCCGGCAGCTGCTGTCTGCAGCCAAGGTCAATGCTACCACTGGTCAAGGAAGAGCTCCTGGCTTATGGTCACTTTAGCACCAACCCCGTCAGAACTCCTCATGATTTCACCATTGACTTGCATGATCCTTGCCATTTCCTGACCTCTGCATTCCCTGCCCTCCTCTCCCACCCTCTCTCTGCCCCTTTCCAGCCAACACATCATGCCCTAAATCTTGTTAACGTCCACAATCTCAAACCCAAGGACCCCATTCTCCGTCCATGTGGTCCAATCTTTCCTCACTCACTCCCTCTGTGCATACAGCCCAATCCTTCCAATTCACTACAACCTTCAATCTACTGAGTCCATCATATTTTCACTGCTTTTCACCCCCACATGTCATCCTGACCTAGCTTAGAATCCATGGTCCACCTTTTATCTTTTCTTTTGATTCATACCTAAGTTTAAATATGTTTGTGTTGGGGAGGCTTTCATTAATTTTGCTGCTTTGATGTAATCAAGTGGGATTACAAGAGGTAATCAAGTGAGATCATGTTTTGAAAAGTACACTATATTACTCTTTTTTTTGGTTGTTTTTTTTTTTTTTGGACACACTGCACAGGCTTCCCAGGTGGTGCTAGTGGTAAAGAACCTTCCTGCCAATGCAGAGGATATAAGAGACATGGGTTAAATCCCTGGGAAGATCCCCTGGAGGAGACTATGGCAATCCACTCCAATATTCTTGCCTGGAAAATTCCACGGACAGAGGAGCCTGGTGGGCTACAGTCCGTGGGGTCACGAAGAGTTGGACACGACTGAATTCACACATACAGCTTGCAGGATCTCAGTTCTCTGACCAGAAATTGAACCTGGGCCATGGCAGTGAGAGCCTGGAACCCTAACCAGGCTACCAGGGAACCCTTCAAAAGCACACTATATTACTCTTGATGATGATAATTAATCATCATCGGGAGTATCATTATGATAAAAAGACAAGTCCTGACATTTTGAAAAACTGAAGTTGAAAATCTGTTCCAGCTCTTGCTCTAGAGCCAGCGTCTTATTACCCAATATTTTATCTTTTCAGAAAATGATCAAATGTGACCACAGAGGAAGTTTCATTCATTATGGAATCCTCAGTGCATGGCACATAGTTGTTGCTTAGTAAATATTTCTTGACCAGAATTTTGCCTTCTAGAATTTGTTCTACAGAGAAACTTGCCTAAGTGTATAAAGATATAAATTTCAAGGTGTTTATTTTGGTAGTAATAAAAGGTTGGAAAAACTTAGATCAGCATCCATCAAGTAACCTGCAGGGTGGGCTTCCCTGGTGGCTCAGTCATAAAGAATCCTCCTGCCAATGCAGGAAACATGGGTTCAATCCCTGGTCTGGGAGGATCCCACAAGCTGAGGAACCCACAACTACTCCGCCTGTGCTCTAGAGCCGGGGAACCACAACTACGGAGTCCACATGCCACAAGACTGAAGCCTGCACACCTCGAGCCCATGCCCTGCAACGAGAGAAATCACTGCAATGAGAAGCCTATGCATGGCAGCTAGAGAGCAGCCCCCACTCGCTGTAGTTAGAGAAAAGTCCGTGCGCAGCGATGAAGACCCAGCACAGTCAAAAATAAATAAAAATAAAATTATATTTAAAAAGAGACCTGCAGGGGGTGATTAAATAATTAAAATGAGATGATGGGATGCCAAGCAGCCTCAAAAGTGATTGAGGGAGATAATATATGTGCAGACATAGACCGATGACCATGATTTATCGTTGAGTGAAAGGCAAGTTACAGAAGACCACACACACACTAAAAGGAGGACATCCCAAGTGTTACCAATGCTTAGTCATCTCTGAGGAGTGGCATTCAGAGGATAATCAAGGGGAGAAAGTTCATTTTTTACCTTAGGCATTTCTATATTGCTCAAAATTTTAATAACATGCATATGTTATCTTTATACCTAGCACACAACAAAAATATCTTGTAAAGAGTTGCTGGATGGGGCTTCCCTGGTGATCCAGTGGTTAAGAATCCGCCTGCCAACGCAGGGACATGGGTTCGATCCCTGGTCTGGGAAGAGTCCACATGCAACAGAGCAACTAAGCCTGAGAGCCACGTCTACTGAAGCCCGTGCTCCGCAGCAAGAGAAGCCACCACAATGAAAAGCCCACGCTCTGCAACTAGAGAAAGTCCTTGTGCAGCAACGAAGACCCACCACGGCAACAAAGAAAATAAATAAATCTTTTAAAAAAATAAAAAAAGAGTGGCTGGATGGAAGAAGGAATGCAGAGGGCCAAGTGAGGGCTTCTTGGCTCCTAAACTTACTCTCTTAACCACTATTCCACGTGGCTTCTCTGAGCCTGCCAATCAAGTCCGCTCAGCAGCTGCACGGAGAATAGCAGCCACTTTCCCTTCTTCCCCGGAAACAACTGTGACTCTGTCCAGGATGGATGCATTCAGGCCCCCCAAAAAGAAACCGCGTCCGGCTGGCAGACCCCTACAGGGCCCACCCAAGACCTTCCACGGGCAAGAGGAAGCAGAGGTCACCACAAGTAGGAGGAAGAGACCTGGGCTGGCAGTCAGGCGCATCTCACAGGGAGGTGCAGCTGTGGCTATATTGAGACCGGAGGTGTCTAATTAAGACTTGTAACGACTTCTGTCGTGTGAAAACAGCAGTGCTCTGGTGGCAGGGGCACTGCCCTTTGCCAAGGAAAACCTGGCCAGCTCTGCCACTTCCTAGCTGGTGATTCTGGCTCGGAGCCTGACTTTGGGCCTCACTGTCTTTGTCTGAAAAATGGAGGCGATCATAAGGATTCCACTGGGGAGTCGTGGGGAAAATGTGATAGGGGTGCAGAGTCCC
The DNA here is from genome assembly GCF_002263795.3 of Bos taurus. Taxonomy (NCBI): domain Eukaryota; kingdom Metazoa; phylum Chordata; class Mammalia; order Artiodactyla; family Bovidae; genus Bos; species Bos taurus. The sequence continues at coordinate 69,500,466 of NC_037335.1, read as the reverse complement.
CAGGTGAACCCTGCGTGTGGGAAGTATTCCTCATTCGTGTTGGGTGGTCTCAAGGAGGAGCTGGGAGAACACATCAATCCTCAGAGACCAGTCGGCTGGCCTCAGGCAGATCTCGGGCTCATCACTGAACTCCTCTGTTTCCTTATTTGTGAGATGGTAATGGTAATAGTGAGCTTCCCTGGTGGCTCAGCAGTAAAGAATCCACCTGCCAATGCAGAAGACGTGGGTTCGATCCATGGGTCAGGAAGATTCCCCTGGAGGAAGAAATAGCAACCCACCCCAGTATACTTGCCTAGGAAATCCCATGGATGGAGGAGCCTGGTGGGCTACAGTCCATGGGGTCACAAAGGAATTGGACAGGACTTAGTGACTAAACAACAATGACAACAACAAATGGTAATAGTACCTGCCTCATAGAGTTTAAGGGAATTGAATTATTACATGTAAAATTTAAGACCTTGTCTGACACCAGGGTCAAACATACATGTCACACGTCCATATGGCAGTGTATGCCACTCAATATATGTGGATTTCACTCCTAGAGTTGAGTTTAGATAGTCTGATATTTGGGTCACAATATGGTCCACACCAGCATCCAGGAAAATAGAGGGAGGCAATTGAGGCACCCAGGGACGTTGACTAGGGCTTATTCATTAATAGATCAGGACTATAGAATGATACTTGCTTCCCAGGTGGCGCAGTGGTAAAGAATCCACCTGCCAAAGCAGGAGGGATGGGTTTGATCCCTGGGTCAGGAAGATCTCCTGGAGTAGGAAATGGCAACTCACTCCAGTATTCTTGCTTGGAAAATTTCAGGGACAAAGGAGCTTGGCAGGCTAGTCCATGGGGTGACAAAAGTCAGACATGACTGAGCACATACACACACACACACACAGAATGATACTAGCAGCTAACACTGAATTCCTGCTATGTTTAGGCAGTGCCCTATAAGCACTTTATGTACATTAACTTGTTTAACCCTTGTATCAACCCCATGAGGGAGGTACTATCACCAGGCCCATTTTACAGATGCGGAAACAAAGGCTCAGAGAGCGTAAGCAACTTCCCCAACATCATACATCCAGTAATGAGCACAGCTGAGGGACTTTCCTGATGGTCCAGTGGCTAAGACACTGTGTTCCCAAAGCAGAGTGCCTGGGTTCGATTTCTGGTTGGGGAACTAGATCCCACATGCCGAAACTAAGACCAGGCACAGCCAAATAAATAAAAATTAACATATATATTAATTTTAGAATTGCAGTGCTAAAGAAGCTGCTTGAGAGTCCCTTGGACAGAAAGATCAAACCAGTCATCCTAAAGGAAATCAACCTTGAACATTCATCGGAAGGACTGATGAAGCAGAAGCTCCAATACTTTGGCCCCCTGATGTGAAGAGCCAACTCACTGGAAAAGACCCTGATGCTGGGAAAGACCGAGGGCAGGAAGAGAAGGGGCGACAGAGGATGAGATGGCAGGATGGCATCACTGGCTCAATGGACATCAGTTTGAGAAAACTCCAGGAGATAGTGAAGGACAGGGAAGCCTGGCATGCTGCGGTTCATGGGGTCGCAAAGAGCTGGGCATGACTTAGCGACTGAACAACAACGGATATATATATTAAAAAAAGAACACAGCTGAGAGTCAAACCTAGGCTTCAACTCTGGCTCTTAAACTTATGCCATTAACCTCTAGTCCCTGTGGCCTCCCCAGGCCTACCAATCAATTCTGCCCAACAGCTGTACAAAGAAAGAGCATCAACTTTCCCTCCATCCTCAGAGCCCCACGCCCTTCAGTGCCCAAGAAGAGAGACTTAGGAGTGGACTCAGCCCAGGCCTTGCAGAGCAGGGAGGAGATGGGTCATCTCTGCCCAGTTGGGGAATGGGAAGTAGGGGTCAGGGAAGGCCTTACAGAGGAGGCAGAATTTGGGCTGGACCTTGAGGAAGAGTCAGGATGTCGGAAAGTAGGGATGGGAAGGAGGGTGGATACACCAAATCCAAAAAACATTGTATACTCTTATCTTCTTGGCTGCTCTACAACAATTGACTGTGGTGTCCTGAAACCACTCTCCTGCTCAGAAAGGAGTTCCCTTTGTTGCCTGGGAAACACTGTAAATACTCTTCAGGGCAGCTGCTAATCACTTGTAGCGTCAAGGCTTAGGGATCCTCAGAGAAGTCCTCCAAAGTGACTCTTTCATCTGACATCACCGAGACTTGCGTGATTGTACAAGATAAGATTCACATATCACGTGCATTGCTGGCAATAAGCTGAGAACTGGGAGGCAAGTGAAAAACAACCTCTCAGGAGCCAAACAGATGTCAAAGTCCGTTTGCTAATGCCGTTAGATTTATTTAAGGTTTACTGTTGAAAGAGTAGACTTTGGAGTTAGATAGTCCTAGAATTGAGTGCTGGTTCCACCACTGCTACCGGAGCAAACTTGGCCAGGTCTACTGCCCTTTGAGCCTCGAGACCCTCCTCTCTCCAGCAGGGATAGCAGTACCTACATCATGACACTGCTGTGAGGAATAACGAGATCATGCATATAGAATGCCAGTACTTTGCACATAATTGGCCACAGGGAGTGGCTGTGACAATTTTATGATGCCATCTTCTTCTATTCTCCCCAGCTTTTAAATGTTTCTGTCCCCTACAGTTCCATCTTTCATTCGGTTATAATTCTATGGCTTCAACCAGGACCATGGGTATGTTTTGTGTGTGTGTGTTAGTAACTCAGTTGTGTCTGACTTTTTGTGACCCCATGGAGTGTAGCCTGCCAGGCTCCTCTGTTTATGGAATTCTCCAATCGTGCCTTGGTTAATCTGAATTTTTTTTTAATCTCTAGCCTACTCCCAGGAGCTCTGGGCACACTGCTGAAAAAGGATGGTGAGTCTTGTGGGAGATATGGAGGGAGCAGGCTGAAGGCATACAAGGTTTTTCTAAGGCAAGGCCATATGTCCGCTAGAGCAGGGGTCCCCACCCTAATTGCCAGTCCATGGCCTGTTAGCAACTGGGCTATATTGTAGGAGGTGAACAGCAGGCAAGTGAGTGAAGTTTCATCTGTATTTATAGCTACTCCACATTGCTCACATTACTCCTTGAGCTTTATCTCCTGTCAGTTCAGCCATGGCATTAAATTCTCACAGAAGAATGAACCCTATTGTGAACTACGCACGCGAGGGATAGAGGTTGCACGCTTCTTATGAGAATCTAATGCCTGATGATCTGAGACAGTGATGCTAGCGCCAGGGAGTGGCTGCAAATACTATCATTAGCACAATAAACGCAGTGCACTTGAATCATCCTGAAACCATCCCTCCCACCCCAGTCCGTGGAAACACTGTCTTCCATGAAACCAGTCCCTGGTGCCAAAAAGGTTGGGAACCACTGCTCTAGAGACTAGGGCCAGCCCATGTCAGTGCAGAGCAAGAAGGGAAGAAGTGGGTCCTGACAAAGTTGTCCTATGCCTTCTGACAAAGCAAACCTCCTAAACAGGAAAGAAAGGAAGCTCTACCCTCCTCAGTGCTCCTCAGGGCCAGGGACTATCTCGGGCACCTGTCCATCCCTGGTGCCAGGCCCAGCGCCAGGCACAAAGTGGCCAGGCAACACTGTTGCAGAAGGGCACTTAAGTAGTTGTTGAAAGAACGGAATAGGCTTTGGAATACACACAGTACTACAATCGCAGACTCTGATATCATAATCTAGGTTCTACGAGATCCTGGGCAAGTTAGTTTTTCTAAGTTTGCTTTCTCATATACAAAATGAAGCCAACAGGAATTCCCTGGCAGTCAGGTGGTTAGGTCTCTGTGCTTTTACTCCAAGGGGTCAGTTCGATCCCTGGTCAGGGAACTAAGATCCCACAGGCTGCATAGTGCAGCCAAAAAAAAAAAAAATAATAATAAGGCTAACATTAGCACCCAGCCTTTAATGTTGTGGGGCTAACTAAAAGACATAACACAAAGAATTTAACACGTGCCTGGCCAATCATTAGTGCTCAGTAGTCATTACATGTTGTTATTATCTGTGGTGAAATTTCCAAATTCCTCAGTAGAGGAATGAAAGAATCCAGGGCAAGGTCAGTACAAGACAGCAAAAAGGACCACAATTTTTAAGTTAGATTCAGAACAAGGAGAAGAACAAGGAAGGGGTAGGTTCACTGTTGAGGGACGACGTAGAAAGCTAAGCGAGAGAGATAGGGAATTACTCAACTCTCAATGAAAGTTTGTTGTAAAAAAGGATGATTTTCAAATTACAAAAAATAAACATCATTTGAAAAGGAAAGAGAAGCTCAATAATATAGGAGGAGAGTCAGCAAGCGCCTATTTAAATTGGCTTTTGTCTCTAGACTCAAAAATGACATCAGAGGACATTCAAATAACTTGCAGATGTGATCAGTGTCTGTAATCTTGAGAAGTCAGAACAGAATCTTTCCAGTTTTCAAAAGGGGTGTGTGCGAGAACGTACGCATGAGTGTTTGGGGAGGAGAGTTTGGAGTTTAATTCTGGGAATTGCAAACCATGGAGTTCAATGTTAATCCCCAATTCAACAGATGGTCTGTGACCATTTAAAATAGATAGCCTGTGACCATTTAGAAAAGAAACACTTGATTGCTAGGAGCCAGTTTGGGTTCACTGGAAATAAGACACAATAGACAAATCTTACTTCCTTTTAAAAAGGGGCTTTACCAATCGGTGAAATAGTACTTATGTTTGCTAAGGCAATCCACCCACTTACTTGGTATTTATTAATCACTTCCTATGCCAAAGACATAAAGATGACACAGGCCTGGTCTCAGAAATGGCTCCTACTGTGGTTGGTCAACCCAGTGGTGACCTGTGGCTGACTGGTAATGACTCTTAAAGTAGTCATCGCTAGTGGAATAGCTCTGCCTGAAGCCTGCAGATTACTGGGGCAATGTCAATTCAGAGGGAGATCTTGGGATCTGCTTTGATTCATGTCCTGTTCAACATTTTGATCAAAGGTTGAGTTTAGAAGACCCAGAAGACATGCATATCCAATGAGCTCATGACAGAGTGAGAATGGCTACCTGGTAGATGGTAGAATTCTGATTCAAAATGATCTTGAAACCTGTTGGAATAAGCAATGTGACTGATAATAAAATCTAACCCAGCTCAAGGTTGCACTAGAACATTAAGTACCAAGTTCCAATCAAGGGATATAAACCCTGAAAAGCTGTGGGTGCAATAAAAATATGAAGGACATGGAAGACCCAAGGGTGGGTGAGAGATCCAGACTCCACGTGAAAAGCCTGTGAATGGATCTGAGAAGCAAGTAGAAAAATGCGTAGCACATAATAAATGCTCTTCATGAGTTAGCGTTTGTATACAACTATCAGTAGAAGCCTCCCATCCTCCTGGGCTTCCCTAGTGGCTCAGATGATAAAGAATCCACCTGCAATACGGAGAAGGCAATGGCACCCCACTCCAGTACTCTTGCCTGGAAAATCCCATGGACAGAGGAGCCTGGAAGGCTGAAGTCCATGGGATTGCTGAGGGTCAGACATGACTGAGCAACTTCACTTTCACTTTTCACTTTCATGCATTGGAGAAGGAAATGGCAACCCACTCCAGTGTTCTTGCCTGGAGAATCCTAGGGATAGGGGAGCCTGGTGGGCTGCTGTCTATGGGGTCGCACAGAGTTGGACACGACTGAAGTGACTTAGCAGCAGCAGCAGCAATGCGGGAGACATGGGCTCAGTCCCTAGGTTGGAAAGATCCCCTGGAGCAGGGAATGGCCACCCACTCCATTATTCTGGCCTGGAGAATTCCATGGACAGAGAAGCCTGGCGGGCTACAGCCCATGGGATCACAAAGAATTGGACACGACTGAGTGACTTTCACACTTTCCCATCCTCCTGTGGGGTGAATGAGTACATTTCCCAGGCAGGTCATTCACAGCCACAAGGACTCAGCTCTCCTACTCGGGGGTCCTGGCAGAGGAAGTGATGCTCAGTTACCTTCTCCCCAGGTGTGACCGAGATGCGCCATACACAGTGCATGTGGGCAGAGTAGCCATTGGGGTACTCGGGGGAGGAGAAGTTGCCTGTACTGTCCTGCAGGGTCTCTCCACAGGCTGTCAAGGAAAGGAAATGATCAGATTGCTTGCTGCAGCTGCCCAGTCCCCCCAACCTTCTGGCTTCTCATCCTGGGCCCTGGTGCCCTTTGGGGGACAGCAGACTGGTTGAGCAGAGCAAAGAGTCTGGGATGGTTCTGTCCCTTTAAGATCCACCTCCTTCTCCTCTTTTTCTATCTAGTGCCAGGGATGCCCTGTTGTCAAGGCAACAAGGCTTCCAGAGTTAAGGTCAAGCTCCTTGGGAGGGCCTCATTCTGTCTCACTTCCTGGGAATTGCTTTGCACGCCCCCGCCCCCCAACCCTTGGCTTTTTCTACTCCCACTGCCCCTCACTCTCAGAGACCCTCAGAAGGTGGGTGGCTCAGCATCTCCCCATTAGAACCGAGCCCCAGTTTGGCTCTGTAACTTGAACACTGCACCTACCTGGGTGCCCCCTCCTCAGAAACCAGGCTGCCTCTAACTTTTCTAAGTCTCACAGCTTCAACCTTCTTGGCCCCAGGGCCTGCCCTCCACCCGACTCTGTCCCGTCCCCACCCCTGCCCTGACCTGGGCACTTGTAGAGCTTGCGTGCCTGGGCAATGTCCCCCTTGCTGAGTCGTGTCCTCTGGCCAATGGGGGGCTTCACCCCATTCACCTCATACTTGGGAACGATGGTGTCCAGGAAGATGCCCCTGGGGAGGAGGAGAAGCCCAGGCCCGGGTGAGAATCAAACGGAAGGAGGGTGGCTCGCCTGCATGCACCCAAGGTCACGACCCTGCCAGAGCCCAGACATTCCTCAGCAGGGTCAGGGACGGGTGGAGACATCTCACCCTGTCATTACACTGCCCACTGACCAGCTGCCACCCTGCTCCGTGGCAGCCACGCCACAGGGCCTGGGGGAGCCCCAGGAACACTTGGGAGGTTGAGAACACAGACCTAGGAGGCCCTGGGGACCCACCCGTGCCCTGGCTCTGTCTGGCCCACCTCCCAACCCTGGGAGACCTCAGACCCCCTAGTCAGCCGTGTCTCAGCCCTGCTTCTGAGGCCCCTTGTGCTGTATCAGCCCTGCCGACACCCCTCCCAGGACTACCCAGGGCCAGCCCTTCTTTCTTCCTGATGGCACCTGGCACAAGGCCAAATGGCAGGTTCCACTGTGGCCAGACCAGACCCCAAAACAGCCCCTCCAGCTCCTGACCCATCGTGTCTCCTGTCCCCCCAGTTCCTGCCTGCTGGGTCCCGGGTGTTTCCATCTGGGAAGATCAGAATGCAGGCAGAGCAGGCAGCCCTCCACCTCCCCAGGGCCCCTGACTCACACCCAGCTGGCTGGACCTCAGCAGGAGATGGGGTAGGATTGGTGGGAAATGGGTGGTCTGTGGGTGGGGGCTGGGGTGACCTCACCACCCTTCCTTGGTCTATTCCCTCAGGTCTGGAGGCAGGAAGAGAGGGTCTAGAAGGAGCGACTGAGGAGAGGGGAAGGGCCAGTGTCTGGGAGAACAGAGATGGAGGAAGAGGGCAGAGCCAGGCATGGGAAAGGCCAGGCGTGGCGGGTGAGGGAAAGCCTGAGGAGGGGGAGGGGCAGAGTCCCATACTCTGCTAAGGAGAAGCTGGGATGGGGAGGCTGGGCCAAGACTGCTGGGGGTTCTGCCTGTGGTTTCTGGGAACCTATGCTTAGTCATTCAGTCCTGTCTGACCCTTTGCAACATCCCCTGAACTGTATACCATCAGGCTCCTCTGTCCATGGGATTCTCCAGGCAAGAATACTGGAGCTGGTTACCATTCCCTTCTCCAGGGGATCTTCCCAACCCAGGGATCAAACCCAGGTCTTTCCCACTGCAGGCGGATTCTTTACTGTCTGAGCCACCAGGAAGCCTGGGCTCAGGATAAAGAGTAGGTGTATATGTGCTCATGAACTAGGGAGCGGGGCTGATCCAGGACAGAAGCCAGCCTTTGTACAGATCAATTACAAAAAGGCAGACCCACCAGAAAAATGTGCCCCCTTTGGCGGATGGTTGAGGGAAAAACTCAGGTCCCTTGGGCTGATACAGCTCCGGGGCCTTGGCATCCCACGTGCCTGGGCAGCAGCTGGGTTTCACCCTCCTGCGGCCACTGTGCCCAGTACTAGGTGAGGAACCTAGGCCCTGGGAGTCCCAGTCCTGCCACCGACCCACCGTGGAAGAGAGCAGCAGGGCAGGCAGCACCCATGGGTCCTCTGCTCCAGGGCCTCAGCCACCCAGGGGCCCACTCTTGTCCTCACTGATGACCCCAGTGGGGCAGGCTAGTGCAAAGTGGGAGGTCTACAGAGGGCAGGGCTGGGCTGCCCCAGAAGAGGGGGGCCCCCATCTCTCACCTGGAGAATGTGTTCCGGGCATAGTGCATGATACTGTCAAAATCATAGGTCTCCCCCAGGGACTCCACCTCCTGGACCTCCATCTTCAGGAAGTTATACTCCTGCCCTGTGAAGACCAGGAGAAGGGAGTGTGGGAGGGGAGGGGGCGGGGGCGGGCGGGGGCAGGTCTGTGGGGGTTGCAGCGCTACCTCTTTAGGGTTGGGGATGGGGTCCTCCCTGCTCTTGAGAGGTGACCCCCTACCTGGGGGTCCAGCAGTGGCCCAGGGAAGCCAGGGGGAGAGGCGGGTCTCTAGAAGAGTCTGTCCAGCAGGGTGTAGGTGGGGTGAGGATGTGCTGGAGAAATGACTCAAGGGACGATAGGAAGGAGGCGCCCATTTCTAGAACCACTGGGGAGATGAGAGCAGTGAAGAGGGGAGGAGAGGGAGGAAGCAGGAAGGGAGGGAAGAGAGAGCATAGTAGGGAGAAAGGAGAGAGAAAAAACCCTTTAGAGGACAGAATAGGCAGAGAGCTGAAGACTGGGTAAAAGTGAAGAGAAAGGCTGAGGCAGCATGGAGACAGGGCCGACCCCTCCCCAACCCCCACCCTGAAGGCCAGGTGGGTTCTGGCTGCTCCAGGCAGCCCTGTGTGCAGGACCTAGACCTGTCCGGGCCTCCATCTGACAATGGATTTGAGGTCCCTGAGCTGCCACTGACCCAGAGAAGATGCTTCAGGGGAAGCGTTTGGACCCCAGGCAGGGCTGGGACTGTAATACCACGTTGAGCAAAGGTGATGGCTTAAGGGAGCAGCTCCCACCCTGACCAGAGACCCTGGAAGGGCAGGCAGAGAGGTCTGTACCTGGCTGGATGTTCTCGCGCACGATGGAGACGTGGCGGTCTCGGTCGGGTCGTGTGTGCTCGTGCCAGAAGCCGATGACGTGACCCAGCTCGTGGACCACGATGCCAAACTTGTCACAGTTCTTGCCAATGGAGATGGCCTGGGGGCCCCCGCCACGGCGGCCCACGTAGGAGCAGCACCTGGAGGGCGGGGCCAGCTCAGGGGGGCGGTCCCGAGCTGGGGGAGTGCATCCACTCAGGGGCCGGGCGTGGCTGCCAGGGGGGTCAAGGAGCAGAGGGGTGGAGGAGGGGCCCGAGCGCGGGATGCCCGGGTTGTGTGCTGGGGTCTGAGCCACATCCGGGGCAGCTCCTGGGGAGATGCTCCCATGGCAGGAGGGGACACATGACCCAGGGCCGTGCCCGGGGGGACGGCTGCAGTACCCAGGACCGAACACGGGCTGGGGCGATGGCCGAGGGTACAGCGCCCAGGGGCCCCTGCTCACCCGCAGGGTCGGTAGGTGAACACTATATAGCTGTCCTCGTCCGTGCGCTCTAAGAAGGTGACACAGGTGTGCTTCTCCCAGTGCCTCATGGCCTGCCGGAAGACTGCCCTCTGGCTGCCTGCGGGGACAAAGGAGGCCAGGCTGTCACAGTGTCCAGGGGGCTCACCTCCACCCTCCGCTAAAGAGTCAGCCATTCATCAGACAGGCAGAAGGCACCACTCACACCACCGCGTGTGAGGCTGCTGGGGCGGGGGGGGGGCCTCTACCCCCAACCGCCCCCACAGCCCCCAACATCATGCTCACCAGTGAAGTTGCCCCCAATGACAAAGGGGATGACTCCATCAGGCCACACCCGCTCTGGTCTGGACGTTGCTGCCCGCCGGCTCCGGGACCGGCTTTTCCATCTCCCACGGCTTCTCCTCTGAGGCTTCATACTAGTGTTCTGGCTGTTGAGGGTAGAGGAGTTTCCTGAAACTAAAAAAGGAAGCCATTGGTAGCAAGGGCATGAAGGGCAGGAGGAAGCAAATGACAACCGATCCTCATTGTCTAGGGGTTCTGTACCTGCCCACTCCCTAAAATTTGTAAACCCCCCCAAACCAAGACCATCAGCTCTTTCATGGTCACTGGCTGTGATGCAGAGCAGTGAGAAATTTGAGTCACCCAATGTATATGACCTGGGCTGAGCCTGAACAAGAGGACAGGCTGCCTCCCTATTTCAGCTCATTCTGTAGGTAAGTATCTTCTTCATAATTTAGTTAGCGCCACTTTTTTTGTGTTTTTTTTTTTTTTTTTTTGCATTTTTATGCCTTTTCTTGGTGATTTCACTGTCTAAAATGACCCTCTCCCTAACTCCCAAGTGCAAGAGGGCTGGGATGTATATAGAGAAAATACCTGTGTTAGATAATCTTCATTCAGGCTTGACTTACAGTGCTGTTGACCATGAGTTCAGTGTTAATAAATCAATGACATAGCAAATAAGATGTCTTTAAATAGAAACACATATATGACTTGGTTATGTGTTAACAAGTTGATGAAAATGTGACCAGAAGCTTGTAGGAACTTAACCTTGTATTTCTCCTAGGAGTAATGGCTCAGAATTCACTAATTCAGTGTTTGCAGTGACTTTAGGGAAACTAACTATAAGGTTATAGTTATAACCTTATAACTATAAACTGTAACTGCCATGAACAATAAGAATAGACTACAAGTAAATAAGAGAACAGAGGTGTACTCATTTCCCTGGACCTACAGGGAACCTGAGACTAGGAAACATTCCTGCTCAGCTAATGAAAGTGTTAGTCGCTCAATCATGTCTGACTCTATATGACCCCGTAGACTATAGCCCACTAGGCTCCTCTATCCATGGAATTCTCCAGGCAAGAATACTGGAGTGGGTTGCTGTGCCCTCCTCCAGGGGATCTTCCCGACCCAGGGATCAAACCAGAGTCTCATGCATTGCAGGCAGATTCTTTACTGCCTGAGCTACCAGGGAACTTTCATAATTGTGGAGCATACAGAACTTAATGTCTTCTTTAAGAATTCCCAAGTACAGGTCCTCATTTGACACAGTAGCTCTCATGCTGGACTGGGCAAGTGTCACTACCTACATTTGACAGATAAGGAAACTAAAGCCTAGGACTTGTCCAAAGTCGGATGGTAAGTGGCAGGTCCAGGTGATCCAAATTTCCATTCAGCTTTCCCCTTGTCTTTCCCCTTATCCCATGTCTCCTAGTCCCCCCACTAAGGTCAAATAAGCCTTGCCAGTTATCAGGCTACCAGGTCACCCTCCAGTGCCAGCTGCTCACTGGCATAGTTTGACCTTTACTCCATGGACTGCCCAGCGAAGATCCTCCCTCATGCAGACTGGACAACTACCCAGCACCACCAGAGTATGCCCAGAACAGGCCCCACTGAGAATCCCCCACTTTGGCAAGGGGAGGGTTATCTGTGAGCAGGACCACAGTGCAGAGCAGTGAGAAGGCTGGACAGAACTAAAAGAGCCCAGGGCCTCGACCCCACCCTCCCCTCCCCCATTCACAAGTGCCAGGCTGGCTGGGAGGTGCTTGGACCCACCGCTGACCTTGAAGAGCTTCAAGTCCAGCTGGGGAGAGAGAAGTATAAACAAGTCATTGCAGTGTGATTTGACTTGTGAGATGCTAATAGTGTAAGCCCAGAGCAGAGAGAGCACAGCAACTGGTGGCCTGGTCATGCCTGGGAGACGATCAGGGAAGATTCTCTGATCAGGAAGATCAGAGAAGCTCTTGAGATAGGCCATGAAGGATGCGTAGAGGCTTGCAAAATGGGAGCAGGAGGAGAGGCCAGGAGGGATTGTGGGGTTGAGCAAAGAACTTGGGATTTAGAGTGTGAAGGCTTGGGTTCCTGTCCCAGTTCCGCCACTGACTAGCTCTGGGATCTTGAGTAAGCCACCTCACCTCTGTGACTCTTGGTTTCTGTACAGACAGTCTCTGATTTACGATGGTTTGACTTACAGTGTTTTGACTTTATGATGGGACGAATGTGATCCACACTCAGGAGAAACTACACTTCAAAGTTTGTTTTTTAAGTTTCCTGAGCTAGTGATAGGCAGTATCCTCTCCTGAGATGCTGGGCAGTGGCAGCAAGCTGCAGCTCCCCACCAGCCACACCATCGTGCTGGGAAACAACCCACACATTTGCAACCATTCTGTACGCAGACCATCATTCTATTTTTACTTTCAGGACAGTATTCAATAATTACATGAGGGATACATCATTTTATTATAAAATAGGCTTTGTGTTAAGATGATTTTGCCCAATAATAGGTGTATGTAAGTGTCCTGAGCACCTTTAAGATAGGTTAGGCTGAGCTAACCTATCTTAGTAGATTTGGTGTATTAAAAGCATTTTCAACTTCACCTATTTTCAATTTATGATGGGTTTATCAGGATGTACCCCGTCTTGGCTCAGATAGTAAAGAATCTGCCAGCAATGCAGGAGACTCAGGTCTGATCCCTGGGTTGGGAAGATCCCCCAGAGGAGGGAATGTCTACCCACTCCAGTATTCTTGCCTGGAGAATTCCATGGACAGAAGAGCCTGGCGGGGCTGCAGTCCATGGGATCACAAAGAGTTGGACATGACTGAGCAACTAACACACTTTGACTTTTTCACACTTTCAGCCCAATCATAAGGTGAGGAAGATCTGTGTCTGTAAAGTGGGAGTTGTCCTGACCTACCTTTGAAGGTGGTTGGGGACAGTCAAGTTAGAAAAAAGTACTTTTTGAAAGTACTTCATAAACTGTAAGCAAAAACAACATGGGTGCTTAGCTTTGGGTATGTCTACACTTGCCACGGTACTGGGGAAGGGATAAAGATACACTAGGAGAAGACAAGCCCTTATGCTGGATTCAAGTTCACCACCTCTGTCCTGGGAGGGCCTGGCTGAGAACAGAGGCATTCCCTGTTTCTCCAATTCTGGAACCCGTTTCTGGGACAGAGGAGGGCTGGCCTGTACCCAGTGTACCTGCAGCTTTGATGGAAGACCTGCGGGTTGCACGCTGTCTGAGGTCCGCAGCCTGCTGCACTTGGAAGGCCCTCAAGTCCTCCTCGTCCAGGGCGATGTCCCCAAGGAAGGCAGCTGGAGAGAGAAGAGGCAAGGACAGTCAGTCGCCCTGTGCAGCACTGACTGCCTGACCTGTGGCCACTGCCCCGGCCCTCACTGCAACTGTAATCCTCAAATGCCTTCTAAGGAAGAAGAGTAGTGGGGGGCCAGCTTTGCGGATCTTTTGGGAAACTCAAGCTCATTTTTCAGTTGAAATCTCATCAAAGCTGATGCTCAGCCTCACCAGACTCCTCAAAGACAGGGTCATTTCATGTATTCCATCATTCTTTAGCAAATGCCTAGTAATGTCTCAACAGTAAAGAATTCAAAGCAGAAGATGTAGATGGGGGTTGGATCCCTGGGTCAGGAAAATCCCCTGGAGGAGGAAATGGCAACCCACTCCAATATTCTTGCCTGGAGAATCCACAGGCAAAGGAGCCTGGTGGGCTATAGTCCGTGGGGTCACAAAGAGTCTGAGCACACAGTAAGCACCTACTGTGGGCCAGGTGCTACTCTACTGTTGAGCAAGACAGAAGTGGTCCCCACTCGCTTGTAGGAAACTGACCTTAAAGATATACAAGTAAACAAAAACAGAGCTGGAGAATTCCAGGAGGGGATGGGTATTCCCAACAAAATCAAAGGCGTTAAGAGGACAGAGTGTCTACTTTGGGGGTCCATAACCTTGGCATTGTGTTGGGCATATGGAATTCGCTTAACAATTGCCATTTCAATTACACTGAGGGGGACCCTATGAATAAAAATGGGAGCAGGAAAGTGTGGTAGGGAAGTCAGGACACCTGATGGGCTCAGAGGAAAAGGTTTAACAGTGATTCCAGTCTGAGTCTCAAGTCCCCTCTCGGGAGGGAGAAAGATCTGGGGGAAAAGAGTCCCCCACCCCACAGCGTTTTGATTTCTGGTGCTGTGGGAGAGGTTTCCTGAGGGGTGTATGCCCAGCCAGCAGTGGGATTGCTTTGTCATATGGCAGTTCTATTCCCAACTTATTTTAAGGAATCTCCACACTGTTCTCCATAGTGGCAGTACCAGTATGCATTCCCACCAACAGTGTAGAAGGGTTCCCTTTTCTTCACACCCTCTCCAGCATTTATTGTTTGTAGACTTTTTGACGATGGCCATGCTGACTGGAGTGAGATGACACCTTATTGTGGTTTTGATTTGTGTTTCTCTAATAATGAGTGATGTTGAACATCTTTTCATGAGGTTTCTAGAGGGATGGACTGAACAGTCTGCTTTCTGAAAAATACAGGGGGAGCTGAACCCTTTGGAAGGTGCTCAGATGCAAGCTTCCACGCTGGGCTGCGGTATGGGAGGCAGGAGGCGGCACTGGAGGTGGAGCAGAGAGCAGCCTCCCGCAGACCCACCCACAGCGACATCTGCTTCTCATCCCCAGTGCTACAGAGGCCTGGAGAGCAGCATTACACAAACTGTTCTAACCTTGAGGCCTTGCACACAGGTTTTTCCTCACCAGCTGGCCCACTGGGTGGACACACACATACACACCCCTCTAGTCATCACCACAGCATCATACACAGGGGTCAGTGTTCCGCCAGACTCATGGTAACATCCACACCTGTGCCATCCAAAACAGAGCTCCAAAAGTCACACAGACATTCCTGCACACACGAGCAGCACCCACACCACCCCTTCTGGTAGTGGCAGGCACTCGATATACATTTGTTCAAGTCAAGTGTCATGCTGACATACTTCGGGCTTGCAAACATGTGCCAACAGACACTCACTCTTCGACAGGTGTGACCTGGAACTGGATGGGCAGAATGTGGAATGACTTTATCAGTTGTCTAGGCCAGTGTCCCATTTTATAGATGCAGAAACTGAGGCCCAGAAGGGCAATGATTTAATGGAGATCATGCTGCTAGTCACTACCAAGGCTGGATTTATACCTCAGGCCTCCCAATTCCCAGTCCAGTGCTCACTGCACTCGAGTTCGTCAGCTTGTAGAACCCACATTCTAAATTGTTTGTTTAGTTGCTAAGTCATGTCTGACTCATTTGCGACCCCATGGACCGCAGCCCGCCAGGCTCCTCTGTCCATGGGATTTCCCAGGCAAGAATACTGACATGGGTTGCCATTTCCTTCTCCAGGGGATCTTCCCAACCCAGGGATCAAACTCCCACCTCCTGCATTGGCAAGCAGATTCTTTTCTAATGAGCCACCAGGGAAGGCCCATATTCTAAATACATATACACAAAAATACTCATTCAGAAACACACATCCACCAAAAAATATACACATCACAGACAGTCCTAAAACACATGCAGAAGCTCCAACACACACAAACCAACAGCAAGTTCCAAACCCTTTAAGCCAGTAATAGTAGCAATAATGACACCTTATGTAAATATCTGTTGAAATTTGCCTGGTGCTTTCCTGTTGACAAAGTGCTCTCACATTAATGAATTCATTAATCCTGGCCCGCCAGGGATATTCCCAATAAGCCAAACTCCAGCCATACACTTGCCAAGGAGCATCCCATTACAAACTCTTGGAGAAATAACCTAGTGGTTAGATTTGAGCCCTCCTCCCTGACTTGAGTGGGCTGGGAAACGGTGGCTGAGTGGTAAAGAATCTGCCTGCAATGCAAGAGCCAGGTTTGACTCCTGGGTTGGGAAGATCCCATGAAGGAGGGCATGGCAACCCACTTCAGTATTCTTGCCTGGAAATTCCCATGGATAGAGGAGGCTGGCCGGCTACAGTCCATGGGGTTGCAAAGAGTCGCACACGACTGAAGTGACTTAGCACGTGCGCTCACGCCAGCCCTGACTTGAGAGATCAGAACACTTGAATGTGAGATGGGAAACGACTTGGCCAAGGTCACCAACTGGTAAGTGGCCCAGAACTTCTTCCTCCACATGGGAAAGATTTTCTTACTGAAAACATCTTGGTGGCCTTGGCTCAGCAACTGATGGGACAGCAATACAAGGTGCTTCTCAGCTGTGGTCTGAGCAAGGACATGGGATGGGAGACACACCCCACGGAGGTGGTGGCGGGTCCTATGTGCTAAAGTCTACACAGGCACCCAGTGCCACATGAATGCCCCTACACCTCTGCTCTCTTTGCACCTCTACACGGACACTGTACCCTCAGGCTCACACAGCCACAACCATAGGCATCACAAGGATACAATGTGACTGGATATTTAAACTCATCTTCGGACACAGCAGCGAAGAACAAGGTCTTTGGAGTCAGACAGATCTGCTTTGAATCTGCGTGACTACCCTCTCACTGACAAGTCACAAAAACTCTTCTAAATCTCAATTTTCCCCTACATAAAAAAGGAGCTAATAAAAGAATCTGTCTCCCAGGATAACTGCACAAAATAAAGCATGTAAAGAGAGCATCCAGCACAAAGCCTGGAGCATAGTAAGCACCCACTAAATGGCCACTGTTAATATCACCCCAATAAGAGCCCCATGGTCTCAAGGTCAGCTCTCTACTTTCAAGGCCATACAGTTTTCACCCACACAGGCCTCTGGGCTCATTGAAACCCCTGAGAAGCAGAACATTTCATTCCAAGTACAGAGGCCACAGAACTGTGCTGGCCTGTGGGAGCAAGGCAGTATGGAGGGCTAGCTGAGCAGAAGGCAGGACCAGTCCTGGGCTAGGCTAGAGGCCCTGGGCTAGTCTAGAAGTGGAGCACTCACTGTCAGCAGCGGCCAGTGGTGTGAATGTCATGACTGAAGAATGCGAAGGAACCAAGGCGGGAGGGTTGATGGGGTGGGCAGGAGACCCTTATGGCCGGGAGCTGAAGGCCCTGACCATGCGCAGTGCCCTCCAGGGCAGTTAGGGAAACTGGATTCTGGAGAGTCCAGGAAGCCCCTCCTCACCCAGAAGGAAGGGTCAAGGTCAGAGTAGTAGTTGTTTTCAACATGGAATCAAACGTTTTGTTTTGTTTTCAGGCTATAAATCAGCCAGGGGCATTTATGAATGCTCCATAGCCAGTCCCCTGACCTCAAGCAGGATATGAAAGACATCAAGCTGCATCCCTTGAGCACATCCTTCGGTTGGCCTTGGGACTCCACAGAGTCGCCTCCCCTTTTGGAAGGACGGAGAGGAGCCTGGCTGGTGTGATACAGAACCATGTGTACCAGGCGTCCTACACAGGTCCCACCCATCACACAAATGCAGGCTTCTAGCAAGCTTCTAGCTGGGGGAGGACATGCTTAAGCTCCTGCAACTGTCTGTGTGTGTGTTTAGTCACTCAGTCATGTCTGACTTTTTGTGGTGCCATGGATAGTAGCCCACCAGGCTCCTCCGTCCTTGGAATTTTCCCAGGCAAGAATACTGGAGTGGGTTGCTATTTCCTCCTCCAGGGGATCTTCCCCACCCAGGGATCAAACCCAGGGTCTCCTGCATTGCAGACAGATTCTTTACCACTAGTGTCACTCGGAAGCCCCCCTGCAAGTGTTTGCATGTACTTAATCACAGCCATACATTTACACACAGGGGCATATGAGCACATACACATGTACTCAGGAGTACCCACACGCACAGTTGAATAGACTTGCCCATAGAGCAGGGACACACCCACAGACGTGTAAAAACACACTAACTGCTTCCCTGTGCAAGTCCCAGTGTTTTCAAATACACAAAGAACTGTATGTGCACACCCCATTTCACAGGCTACACCCCCTCACTGAAGGAGAGGGGCACCTTTAGAAATGGAGAGAGGAGAGGAGAAAGGGAGAGTAGCTGAATCCCTTGGCTATCCTTAGGAGGTCTTTAGTGGCCTGAGGAGTGATGCACTCTACTGCATCCCCTCCTCCCCCAATATCTTTTCCCAAAATCCCTGGAGAAACTAGAATTTCTGGAGCTTCTTCTTCCAGGGGAGTCCCAATGTTTCCCCATTCATCCCGAGTCCAGGAAGATTATAAGACTTTTCCTCCTTCCTTGGGGCACCGAAAAGAGAAGGTGACTCATGGAGCAGGGGTATAGGTGGGTGGGTGACTCATGCAGCGTGTCTGGAGGGGGGAAGTGGTCTGGCAGGAGAAGGAATTGCTTCTCAACCTCCAGAGCCTATAATCTACTCCTCTGAGGCCCTGTGAAGTCCAAATCTGGGTTACAAAGCCCCTGGGATAAGGATGGTGAGCTACTAGACCACCTGGCCTCCCCATAGCATATCTCTGAGCTGCCAACTGAGGCAGAATTAAGGTCCTTGCTGGCTCAGGAGCATCCTGTGGGCTTCTCTGCTGAATGGAGCAGCTGCGTCCCAATTCTTGCCTCTATGGTCTCTCCCAGAGCCCTGAGTCATCTGGAGCAGAAGGAACTGGGAATCTTGGGAAACGATTTCCTTGATGGTTTGGCATCCCAACATACAAAAAATGAGGGCTGAGTCGCAATCTCCCTGGGAGAGAAAAAGAGGGCTTGGTGGAAACGGCTCTGAGCACACACAGGCTATTTTGGCTTCCTGCCCTTTGCTCTGGTCTTGCCAGAACCTCTCCAGGGTCTCAAGGGTCTTAATTCTGTCCTTACCGCCAACAGTAACCCCAACTCTGACAGTCAGAAGAAGGAGAAGGAAGAGAAGGGAGCTGGAGAGCATCAAGCAGGTACAGCCAGGTGCATTCAAAGGAAGTCAAGTCAGACACCATCTGCCACCAGCATCTGGAGGTCAGGGCTCAGCTGGGGCAAGAGGTGACGGCAGGCAGGAGAAGTTAACACAAACAGAGGGAAGAATCTGGGGACCTGAGGCCCGAGGGTGCTGATATGGGGTCTTAGGAGTCAGGCAGGAGGGAGGAAGGGCTGTACCAGTCACACTAAGGAGGGAAGCCCGCTCCAACCCCAAGTCTTGGCCTTGTCAGGCTCTCCTGGCCACCCCTAGGTCTGGCCCAGCTCCCCACAAGCCTCACTTCACCCTAGTGGAGAACTTGCTCCAAAGCCTTCGTTTGAAGTTCCAACTCAGCTAGCCCCACCCAGCCAGCATGAAATCTGAGACTGGGATGGAGCCCTGAACCTTCCCTGCTCCAAAAAATCGCTCCAATTTCCAACTGGTAGTGAAATACATCAGCCTGGCTTCCTTCCTATTCTTTAAGGCCTTGTCCAGCTCTCTTTCTCCATGAAGATTTCCCAAGCCTTCCCGGCATGCTGTGATCACTGTTTCTCTGCCAGCACCACTACCATGGGGCAAGAGGTTCCTTGAGCCTTTAAGGGCTTCCCTCCAAGGTGGCACATAAGATATCTTGGTTTGTGCAGTTGGTTCATCCACAGATGTCTTGTGCCCCCTTTGGACTGTAAGCTCTTTGAGGGCAGGGAGCCTGGCTTATAATTCTTTCTCTCACAACATCAAGACCATGGCCTGGGACCTTTCTGTAATGGAATTCTCCAGGCAAGAATACTGGAGGGGTAGCCATTCCTGTCTCCAGGGGATCTTCCCCACCCAGGGACTGAACTCAGGTCTCCTGCATTGCAGGTGGATTCTTTATTGTCTGAGACACCAGGGAAGCCCAAATGCAGGCCAGTTGAATGAAAATGACACAGGACGGGGTTAGGAAGCTATTCTCTTTTCCTGAAAACCAAGCCCATTTTCTCAGGAAAAAAAAAAAAAAAGTAAGTGTGTGAGGCACAGAAAACATGGGGTAAGCCACCAATGTTTATTTAGTGCTTCCTGAGTGTTAAGCTCTAATACACATTTTATATGTGTTCTCACATTTAATCTTCACCACCAACTCTACCGAGAAATGTATTATCAGTTCCATTTTACAGGTGAGAAAAGCAAAGTCCAGAGATGATAATTACTGTTCCCAAGATGCTACAGCTAATGAGTTGTGGGTCCAGGATTGAGAGCTATGTCTGCCTGCCTGCAAAGCCCACACTCTGGCCACTTAGCCTTATGTCCACCCCAAGCCCAGTGAGAAAGATGGAGGCTAACGTCTGGTTTGCTCACAGCCCAGCACGGGTGGAGGAGGAAGGATTTCGGCTTCGGCTTCTCCTGCTCCCACTGGAAGGTCCCTTATGCCTGTAGTTTGCTCTGCTCCATCACCCGAAGAGGGGTCCCCTGGGTCAGAACCAGAGCAACCTGACCCCCTGTCCCCCGTGCCACCCACAGGTATGTCTAGAATTCCAAGCACCCCGAGTCATTCCCCTGGCCCTGGCTATTTGCAGACAGTCTGAAATCAGAGGCTGGAAGTCGAGGAAAGGTTCTGATATCTTATGCCCTGTGTGTTCTCTTGTCCATGGCAGCTTGTTCAGGGTCATCCGATCAGGCAAATGGCTGGAGTGCAAGACCATCTGGTCACTCTGGTAGGGGGGAGGGGGGGAATCCCTCTGGGCCCAGCAGGAGTGAAGGGGTTACACCAGGTCTTCATGGACAAAGAACACACACACACACACACCCTCTGGGGCCCTGACCTGGGCTAATTAACCTCCAGTGTCTGCAGGATGGAGAGAGCTGATATACAGTACCTAAGTTCCGTTTTTCCCCCTTTCCACCACCACTTGGCCTTGGCAGGGGCCTCTGGCACAGGGGGACAGAAGTCAGTCCCAGTCCTGAGCTGGCTTCTCTGACTTTTGACAGCTGTCTCTGAGGTCTCAGTAAACTGCTGCTGCTGGTGGGGAAATGGGATCCCCAGGGGGCATGATCTCAGAGGATCCCTTGAAAAAAACTTTCTTCCACTTG
The DNA here is from genome assembly GCF_002263795.3 of Bos taurus. Taxonomy (NCBI): domain Eukaryota; kingdom Metazoa; phylum Chordata; class Mammalia; order Artiodactyla; family Bovidae; genus Bos; species Bos taurus. The sequence continues at coordinate 69,479,513 of NC_037335.1, read as the reverse complement.
GACTGGGTGGGTGGGGGGTGGGGGTAGGTCTCAGGAGACCTGCTTGGAGACTGAGGCCTCCCTGAACCCAGCCGGACAGATGTGTAGCCCCTAGGGCAGCCCAGACAGACAGGATGGAAAACACCAGTGTGCTGGAGCCCCGGATCTGGCAGAAGGGAAAACTGCGTGTGCACACACACACACACACACACACACACATACACACACACAGGAGTTTGGCCGGAAAAGTTTCCAGTAGAAGGAAAAGCCTCCTTGGCCACAGGTTTCCTCCCGGTATCCCGGGAGGAACCCTCCTGGGGTCACACCAGAGGTAGCCACTGGGCAGCTCACACCAATCGCAGCAAAACTTCAGTCCCTACAATTCCCCCAAACTTCCCCCCTCCACTCTCTCCCTCTTTCTTTTGTTCCCCACTGCATTGCCAACCAGGCAGCTCCCAGCTTCCCACACCGGACTGTCCTCCCCCGAACCCTCGAGCAGCCGGCGCCTCCCTCCGGGCCCCGGGCCGCCCGCGCCCGGCCCTGGCGCCCCGGGGACCGGCCGGCGGAGTCGGGGGCACCTACCCGCCTTGCAGGGATCTTTGTAGTTGAGGGGCTCTGCGTCGTCCTCCTCCCCCAGGTCATAGGTGTAATCGGCCAAGTCGAGCGGCCGGCCGGGGCGCGCGAGCAGCAGCAGCCAGAGCAGCAGCGGCAGCGGCGGACGGGCCACGCCGGGCATGCTGGCGGGCGCGGCGGCGGCGGCGGCGGCGGCGGCAGCGGCGGCGGCGGGTCGCACCCGGACGCGGGAGCGGGCGAGAGGGGAAGCGGAGGACTGGCGGCGAGGGGAGGGCGCTCCCGGCCGCCCGCTCTCCCCCCGAGCTCTCCCTACCTCTTCCCCTTCCCTCTGCTCGCCCTCCCTCCTTCCTGTCTCCCGCCCCCTCTCCGGCCCGGCTTCTCCGCTCTCCCTTCCCTTCTTTCCGTCTCTTTCCTTCTCTCCCTCCCTCCCTCTCCCCCTCTTTAGGGAAATGAGCTCGCTGGAGGGCGGGTTTTCGCCCGGAGCTCGGCCCCCCTCGGGGCCGGGACGGCGATCGGCCGGGCCGGGACGCACGCCAGCCGGAGGCGGGGAGGGCACGGAGCCGGCCGGCCTGGAGGGGGCTCGGGCGGCGCGGGGCGCGAGGCGGCGGGGCCGGGGAGGGGGCGCCGGTCCCCGGGGTGTCCGGCCCGAGCCCCCTCCTGGGCCTCCGGACACGCCGTCGGGTCGATCGTGCAGCCTCCGCCCCGCTCTAGCCCCCCTTGTCTCGGATTGCGTTTCCCCGCCTGCGGCTCTCGCTGTCTCCGGTTCTCGGACCCTCGCTCTCGCCCATCTCGGTCCCTGTCCCTCTAGTTCGGTCCTTCGGTCTCTCGCCGTCTCCGTCTCGCTCCCTCCCTCGGGAGACGCCACTGGAGGGCGCCTGGAGCCCGCGGATTGCTCCCCAGTCTCCTCACCCTGGGATCGGGGGAGAACGGGAAAGCCGGCTTGGCGCCCCCAAGGCTCTAGCCTTCCCCTGGCCGGCCCCCACCAAGAGCCAGGCTGTGAGAGGACAGACGAGGTACACCCTTCGTTTTGCAATCAGGATGCTTTAATCTTTGGTGGTAGGAGCCCCCTTGGGCCCTAGGAGCTGCTTCTCCTCTGCCCACCTCCTCCCACAGTCCCATTTCTGCAGGGCCAGTCCCAGTGGTGTCGACAGGATCTGCTTCCTGCCAGTCTGCACAAGACCCTTTGCTCCTGGATCTCCGCTGTCCCTCTGGGGCTTCCTGAGGCCCTGGGAAGCGAAGAAACACTGTTTATTATGTGAGGGAGAAGGACTGGAGGGGATGTTTGTGAAACCCTCCCTCCCTGGAGCTCTGTAGGTGACCCCATCTTGTTGGGTCCCCCAGTGCCTGGTCAGCTGACATGAAGAGGTGGCCCAAACCGTCCCGGGCTGCGTCTGTTCCCGTGCCCTGGAGGTCACACCTGCTCACCTGACCAGTCCTAGGTGTAGTACAGGGGCACCTCGCCACACAGGGTGCTCACGGTCCTGCCCAGGAAGGCCAGGTCCCCAGAGAATGCTGAGCCAGCGTCATGGCCCTGCTCCTGGCCCAGCTTCGAGGAAGGCACTTGGGGCTTGGCCTGGAAAGAGCATCTGGTTTGGAGCCTGGGAACTGAGTTTCTGTCTCACCTGTGGTCCTTATCGTGGGACCTCAGGTGTGCCAGGCAGTCTCTCTGTGTAAAGAAGGTGTTGTGCTAGAATCAGAGCCCCCAGGGGGTATGTGGGCTCAGCTAAGCCAGCAGCTTGGCTGCAGGGTGGGGATGGGGAACTTGGCTAGGAAAGGTTCAGTGCAGGGGAATCCAGGGAGGACATTCACCTGGCAGTCCACGAGGAGCAGCGTTTTACAGGTGACAAAATCATCATCTAAAATGCTCCTGCCAGCAGCCCTGGGAAAAGCCAACCCACTCCCTCTTACCCATACACCCACCTGGAAGTTCTGCAATTTTCTGGTGAGAGCCTCGAGACTTGGGATGTTCTGCGGAGCCATCTTCATGATGTAGCAGCAGGTTCCGGGGGCTGGCTTGTAGGCAATCAGGAGCTGGGCATGGGGACATACAAGAGGGTCAGTTAGTAAGGTGCTGCCTAGCTCACTCCCAACTCTAGGCCATCCCCCTCTAGGTTGGGCACTGGAAGGAGTCATACTGGAATCTGGGGCTTAGCAAAAGCGCTGGGGGTGGGGAGAGATGAACCTGTAGGAAGGCCAAACCTGAAGAGGTCTAGCACAGAATTATCACTGGTTCCCTAGCCTTGGGGTCAAGAGGTCCGAGCATACCCACCCGCTGGTAGTCATAAACCACAGTGCCAGTGGAGCCAATGGAGAAAGTGGCAGTGGTTCCCACACGCTCACTCAGGGCCAGGCGTTGCTGTGCTTCTGGGCCTGTGATGCTCATCTCTAGAACCTAGAGGAGGGCATCGTGCTGCCTGGCATTCCTCTTTCCCCACTCATCCCAGCAGCTCATACCCACCCTCAGTTCCCTTTGTGCTGTGCTATGCTCAGTCACTTCAGTCATGTCCAACTCTTTGAGACCCTATGGACTGTAACCCTCCAGGCTCCTCTGTCTATGGGATTCTCCAGGCAAGATTACTGGAGTGGGTTGCCATGCCCTCCTCCAGGGGATCTTCCCGACCCGTAAGAGATGGAACCTGCATCTCTTATGTCTCCTGCATTGGCAGGCGGGTTCTTTACCACTAGCACACCTGGGAAGCCCCAGTGTTCTTTACTCAAATGCAATTCTTTCTTTCCTGGGAGCTCAGAGAGGCCCAGGGAAACCAGGCACTGGAGGAAACAGATTGTTCAACTGTGGGGTGGGGGCTGGTGAAAAAGCCCAGGCTAAGTTTGCCACCCTGTTTCCCTCTGTCCTTCCCTGAGGTGTCACTTGCCTCCTCGCCTCATTCCCCGTGGGCAATTTGCTCTCTGCCCACCCCATCCCAGGGCCTCTATCTGACCTGCCCTGTATCCACTGCCCACCCCATCCCAAGCCTACTCACCATCTCTGTATGTTTCTGGCTCATGTGAAGGCCCATGAGCAGGGCCCCTACGATCACCACGACAACAAGGACCACAACCACGACCACGATGAGAAGGCGTTTGATGTTCACGGGACAGCAAGGGATGAGGAGCCGGCCCCCAGGGACTGCTGTGTAGTCCTGACATGTGGGGCAGGCGGGGAGACAGGTATGAGGTCATGAAGATGCCCCTTCTCCCTGCACAACTGAGACACCCTCCCACTCTCTCCCAGGACTGAACAACCAATGCCATGGACGTGTAGAAGAGGGCTGAGCCGGTTAGAGGCTTCCTGGAGGAGGGGGCCTGGATTCCAACAAACTCATAGATGCTTAGAAGTGAGGTCTAGCTTGAACAGATCCAAGAGAGCCTGTTTCACCAGTCTCACTTCCTGCTGTTTCCTGCACACCTCTGACATCCCAGCCACACCCATACCCTCCAGTTCCCCTCCAAATCCATGCTTTTAGGCGTATGATCCCTTCTTCCAGCAATGCCTTCCTCCTTCTCCACCTGGTGAGCTCCAGCTTGTTCCTCTGGAGCCAGCTCAAATGTTAGTTTTTCTGCAAAGCTTCCTGTGACTTCCTGCATAGTGGCTCCTTTCCCGTGCTCTCTACAGTCTTTTCCACGGACCCCTTTGATGGCTCGCAGCCCCTTGTATGGGAATTAGTGGCTGCTGAGTCTGCCACTCCGAGTCTCTGTCATAGTGGTTGGTGTCCCTGTCTTAATTTAGCACAGTCCTAGGTTAGTTGAGTGAATGAATTTGGGTGAGGAAACAGGCCCAGAGAGGTTGGAGGAGGTAGAGCCCATCGTACACAGATACACTCTTGCACATGTACACACACACACATACATGTACACACGATCAGACTCACCGGCGGGCTCTCCATCAAGACCTCTTTGCTGCCCACATCCATCTTGCTGTAGACACCTTCCCTCCTCATCTCTGAGTACGACGAGGGTCTTATATGTGCCAGCATGGACACAGGACAGAGGTAAAAGACCCAGTCCCTGTCTGCCAACCAAGCCCTCAGCTTTGAAGCCTGTTTGTTCCTGGCCCTTCAGAGCCAAGGGCCGGATAAGCCAGCTGCAAGAGCGCCTAAGGGCCCTTGGCCCTGGCGCGTGAGTCCTGTTGGCCCCAGGGAAAGCAAAGCTGGGTGAGCTGAGCAACCTTGCCCTTGAGAAATCTACACCTCTCACCGTGGGTGTCTTCCTGGCGTGCTTACCATTCTTGCTGGCACCTGCCCCTGCCATCTTATGGCTTTTCCTGTTCTTCTGCCAGGCTGAACCTCTTCAGCAACCAAGGGCCAGACTCAATGGGTCCAGCACACTTCCCAACAGATTTGCCCCCAGACTTGCCTCGAAATTGCCCCTGGAGCCTAAGCTCCAGGAAGGGGAAATCTTGTGGACCCACAGGGACAGTACCAAAGGCACGAGGTGCTTTGGCATCAGTGCAGGATTTCATAAATGGTTCATAAATTTCCTGGGAGTGTCAGATTTTCAATTCAAGTATACCTGCTTTGCCTACTCCCACACATCTTGTACCTAACCTCAGACATGCCCCTGGTCATTCTTTCCCAAATCCTGAAAACTGTCCCTTCTAGTTATACATTCTTACTAACATGCAGTTTTTCTTTCTTTGTATGCACTTGTTTGTAAGCTGAAGGGTTTTTCTTTTTAACTTGGTTTTACCTTTTTTGCATTTATTTTTAAGTTGTATTTATTTGTTTACTTTTGCTGTGCTGGTTCTTCATTGCTGCTTGTAGGCTTTCTCTAGTTGCAGCCAGCAGGGGCTACTCTCTAGTTGCAGTGCATAGGCTTCTGTTGTAGAGACGTCTTGTGTTGCGTAGCACTGCCTCTAGAGTGAGTTCTCAGTAATTGTGGCACACCAGCTTAGCTGTCCCAGGGCAGGTGGGATCTTCCCGGACCAGGGATTGAATCTGTGTTCCCTGCATTGGCAGGCAGATTCCCCACCAGGGAAGTCCCTGCAATTATTTTATGCTGAATTTATTTTCCAGACCATACATTTTTGCTTCTTCAGTTTCTTCTGGGACAGCTTTCTCTTCTGCACAAGTTCCTGTGCAAGTTTAGGAATAACTGGCTCTTTTCCCAGTCAGGATCATCTCTGTGTGGCAGGGGGAGTCCCACAGGGGTTAATCCGACTGTGAGCTCTGCAAAGTTCTGTGCGGCATCTTGGGGGTTTATTGACCACAGAATCCACATTGAAACCCTTCAGTTCAGCATTACTGTCTGCATTTTTAAGCACGTGCAGCAAAACTCAGCATTCTTTTTGGGTCGCCAACCCTATGTTTAGCCCCGCTGTTTGGCTTGGGCACATCAACCAGCTCCACAGTTGGAACAAGGGCACAGCACACATTGCTTCTCTAAAGTGACATCCTTCAAATACTTGGTGGCTTTAGGGATATACATACCCTTGATAGCCTGTGCCGTTTCATGAATGTTCCTAAAGTGAACACGAAGATTTGAACTTCTGGATTTGCATGTTTCTGTGGGTTTTCTGCATCAAGGGAGCAAACCATTTTCAGAGATCAAGCTGGAGGGTTTTTTTTTTTTTTTGGCTGCACTGGGCACTTGAGACCTTCTATCATAATTGTGGCATCAGGATCTATCTCCTTGATCAAGGATTGGACCTGGGCCCCCTGTATTGGGAGTGTGGAGTCTTAGCCACTGGACCACCAGGGAAGTCCCAAGCTAGAGACTTTTGATAGCAGTTCCTCACCTGACAGTTATGCCCAGACAGCCTTGCACAGGGCTGGTGGTGGTGTCTGATGGGGGTCCCCATCTCCTTGTCCTTGAATCAGCCCACTTGCTTAGTGCTGCCTCACGCCCTACCCTCTCAACACTCTTCTTTTTATATCCTCTGTTCCTGCATTTGCCCTGAGGATGCTCTTACTCAGATCTGAACCGCTTCTGGATCTTCTTCTTCTCCTCTCTACCCCTTTCCTGTCTCTTTCCCCAAAGTCGTCTCTGTTGCTTTGTAGTAATAAACCACGTCAATTAATGACTGCCTCCTTTCTCTCCAGCTCCCTCTATTTGCTGGGCCAAGTGGTCTCTACATTGCCTTCACCTCTGAACTTTAACTCGAGTGTAAGTCAGAGCCCCACACCTCACTCCTCTCTTGGCCTCACCCCATTCTTCTTGTACTTGAACTCCAACACTTCACCCCAATTCCTGTCCCTTGCTGGGCACCCCCTCCCACCTTGGCCCTGCCCTTCAGTCACGAGCTGGCCCCCAGCTCTCCAGCCCTGGCAGGTTCCCTTGTCTCCACAAGGACCCCCTCTCCAGCTGGAGAGCCTTTAGCCTCCAGGTTACACAACGGCATGGCATCTGAGCTGAGAGTCCCAGAAGAGAAGCTCCGGAAAGGAGAGACAGAAGTGTTTGTTCCCACCACCCTCCTCACCTCCAACTGCTGCTTTAAATATTTGCCTAAGCCTCTAGCAGCAAGTGTCCTAGGAGGAGGGAAAGAAAGGGATGGGAGTCCAGGAAGAAGGAGGGAGGAGAAACATCCTTCTGGGGATTGTATGCAGCCTCAGCTGCTGCAGGTGCCAGATGCAGGAGACAGCCTGCCTGCCGTGCCCACCCCTGCTGGCCTCAGGGCCCCCACTCCCACCCCGGTTGTCCTGGCAACACTGGGATTGATTGGCTGACTCGCACGTACTGGACCTGAGCCAGATGGGCAGTGGGCCAGCGGGAGAACCAAGGAGAATGGCAAGCATCTTGGGGGTCCCTGTGGGCATCCTGGGGGTGGGTGGGGCATGATCCAGCTGTGGGGCTTGTTCTGGTTCTGAGCAGGCGCTGTGCCTGGAGCTTGCCAGCATCTCTGGCTGCTGGGGAAAGTCTCCCCTGCCGGCTGCCGTTAGGCTGTGGTTCTTACAACTTTGTTTTTATCCCTTTCTTTATTAATTCATTTTTGCCTTTTTGGAAGTTGGGGAAGGAAGGGTGTTCTCAAGTTTCATAAGGGAAATTTACATGCTGGCACTGACATGGAAGGTCTTGGGATTCTTTTCTTCCTTCCAGAAAGGGTCAAGGGACCTTCAGCTGAGCATGCAGGTTGTCACCTCACCTCCCCCCACATTATCCCAGCCCTCCGCTATAGGCTTTTCACTTTTTGGCCTTTATTTAGGCCATTTCTCCTTGCTGGGAAGCGTACCTTCAATGCCTCTTTACCTCTCTGAATACCACCCACCCTAAAAGACCAGGCAAGAGCCAGTGGCACCCCCTCTGTGCTCCCACCCTAACCCACAGCACCCCTTCCCTCCTGCACGTTCACCTGCCACTTAGCAGGCACCGCTGTCCCCTTCAGCTCTGTGGGTGTTTTGTGTTGCCCTTCTTCCCAACCAGGCTGCCAGCCCTTGGGACCAGCCCTGAGACCATGCCTTCCCGAGGCTTCACACAGGGCCAGGCACATGCATGCAGCCAACCTGTAACTCTACTCGGTGATAATGAGACTGTCACCAAACATGACAGGGCTCCTAATGAGGGGTCAGTAGTTTATTCCCTCAGTATGTAGAAGACACAGTGCTTCACTGATAAGCTCAGCTCTGGGACCATGGATAAGTCATTCTGCCTTTCTTGGCTTTAGTGTATTCATCTGTGGGCTTCCCAGGTGGTAAACAACCCACCTGCCAACGCCAGAGACATAAGAGATGCAGGTCCGATCCCTGGGTCACGAAGATCCTCTGGAGGAGGGCATGGTAATCCATTCCAGTATTCTTGCCTGGAGAATCCCATGGACAGAGAAGCCCAGCGGGCTACAGTCCATGGGGTCGCAAAGAGTCGGACACGACTGAAGTAACTTCGCATGCACCCACGTGTTCATCTGTGAAAGGGAACTAATACAGCCTATCTTGCTCCTCTTTCCAAGTTGTTGTAAGGATCCAATGACATCACGATGTGCAAGTTCAGTCGTCATGATTATCATCATGGACTTCACCCCCCAGGGCACCTCTTCTCACTGGCTAAGAATAGGACCCAGACTGCCCCGTTCTGTCTGTATCTGAGTTAAAGCTCTCTGAGAACCATGAGTGATGGAGAAGCCCATGGTAGACACTCCTGTGTGTGCCTTCTCTTTTTCCTCCTTCTGGCCCCTCAGCTGCAGGGGAGGGACAGGATTCACTCTGCCCTTTGTGTTCTGGGCACAGCCGTGCCAGGGACGGGTGGGGACAGTTGTCCAGCTGCCCAGGCCACCCTCCCCACCCCCACTGCTTGTCTTCCCACAAACTGGCATGGGGAGGGCAGCACGGGCAGCTGGACGGGCAGTAGCAAGTGAGCATCCAAGGGCAGGGGCATCCCTGGCTGGGAGAACATGGACTTAACGATCACACCAGAGAATCCCTGTCTGGCAGAGGCTAGGGACAGCTGGGGAAGCATCTTCTATCCAGTGATCCTGGCTTTCTGGACTGATGGAAAGAGCACTGAACTGGGAGCCCATCCACCTAACTGTACCTGTGAACTCTCAATCATCCTCCCCCCACACACACACCCCTGGGAAATAACATAGTAGAGAGCAGCAGTTCTCAAACTTCTTGGTTTCAGGAACCCTTAACACTTAAAAAGTAGTGAAAACCCTAAAGTGCTTTTGTTTATGTGTCTTACAGCTATCGATACTTACCATATTGATATTTACTAAGAAATTTTAAAAACTGAATTAATTTAGTTAAAATAACCCTGCATATTCATTGGAAGCACTGATGCTAAATTTGAATCTCCAATACTTTGGCCACCTGTTGCAAAGAGCTGACCCATTGGAAAAGACCTGGGATGCTGGGGAAATTTGGGGGCAGGAGGAGAAGGGGACAACAGAGGATGAGATGGTTGGATGGCATTATTGACTCAATGGACATGAGTTTGAGCAAACTCAGGCAGATATCTAGTGAAGAACAGGGAAGTCTGGCGTGCTGCACTTCTTGGGGTTGCAAAGAGTCAGACACGACTTAGCGACTGAATACCAATGTTTTGTAGCACACGTAACATAAATTATGTAATGAAATTAACTACTTTACAAAACAAAAAATTATGGAGCAGGATGTCATTGTTTTACATTTTTGCAAATTTCTTTAATTTCATAGAAGATATGTCTTGTAACCTCTGAAAAATTCCAGGGTACTTCTGTAAGAGCGTGAAAATGAAAAGGGCAAATAATGCCTTAACATGATTAGGAAAATTGTTTTGACCTCAAAGACTCCCTGGAAGGTCCTCAGACCCCTGGGCTCCCTGGACCAGACTTTGAAAATCCCATGTGTAGAACGGTTGTTGGCTCTGGAGTCAGGTCGTGTGTTCTCTGTCACTCATCGTGTCTGACTGTGACCCCATGGACTGTAGCTTGCCAGGTGCCTCTGTCCTTGGGATTCTCCAGACAAGAATACTGGAGTCTATCACTTCTCCAGGGGATTTTCCAAGCCCAGGTATCAAACCAGAGTCTCCTGCCTTGCAGGCGGATTCTTTACCAGCTGAGCTACCAGGGAGCCCAGGGAGTCAGGCAGAGTGCGTTTTAAACCCTTGCTCTGTCCCTTTCTTTTTTGGGTACTACAGGTCTCACTTTCCTTATCTGCAAAAGGTGTTTAATAACAAAGACCTCAAAAGGTTGAGGCGATTAAGTACACAGAGTACACAGCAGCTAGTAGATGTGATAAGGCTGGCTGCTTTCCTCTGCACTGGGGCTTTAGTTTCCTCCTTTGTTAAACCAAGGGCTGGACTGGAAATGCCCAAGGCCGTTCCCAGTACCCTCGACCACAGACTGTGCCTCATGAGGAATGTTCTGGATTTCCACACATTCCCATTCCAACTCCAGTGATATTTCCCCTTTAGGTTCGCACAGACACAAAGGCACATTCTGTTGACGAGCCTTCGGAGATGTGAACAGATAAACGCACGTCACTTATGACACATGGCATGCCACGAACTCTGCTCACAGGACGCTGAGGGCCAAGATAGAAGCACAGAGGCACATAGATTCAAAGCGTAGCAATGCCTGCCCCGGGGAAATATATGTCCGTGCAGAGACAAGTGTGCACGTGTGAAGGTTGCACAAGGAGATCTTGCGCGCGCGCGCGCGCACGCACACACACACACACACACACACACACCCTCGCGCCCAGCCGCTTTGGGTGCCAGGCCGGTGAGCAGATGGCCCCGGAGACCGCCTGCAGGGAGCGCAGCGGCCGACCGGGGCGCAACCACTCCTTTCTGTGGCTACTCCCCTCCCCACACCGGGGACTCCCCCGCTCCGCCCTGCGCGCCCCCGCCGCCCGCCGCAGTCCGCGTCCTCCCAACCTGTCAGCCCTCGGCTCGGCCCCCGGATCCGCGCATCTCTGCATCTCTCCGAGTGCTCGGCTCGCGGGAGCGAGCAGGGGCGGGGACGGCCGCCGGCGCCCGAGGGCCGGAGGAGTAGCTCTGCAGAGGACAGCCAGGGGGACCCTAGCTGTCACAGCGGCTGCTCGGGAGCGCCCGCACGGGGTGGCCGGGAGCGGTGGGGCGGGGGCCGCGAGCTCGCAGGCAGCATGGCGGGGCTGCAGGCCAGGCGGGTCTCAGGGCTCCGGCTCCTGGCGCTGTCTACCCTGGGCCTCTGCCTAATGCTGCAAGTCGGCGCCAAGAGACCCCCCAAGACGCCCCCCTGTCCCCCGAGTTGCTCCTGCACTAGGGACACTGCCTTCTGCGTGGACTCTAAGGCAGTGCCCAGGAACCTGCCCTCCGAGGTCATCTCTCTGTGAGTGCTCTGGACTGGGGTGTGGTTGGGTGGGGGGCTGGAAAGAAGAAGGCAAAAACCCTGCTCTGGGGAGAACCCTTGCTCCCTCTCTACAGAGTGTGAGGACCAGGAGGGCTCCAGCCTGGCTGGGAGTTCTGCAGTCATGCTGGGGAAAGCAGCCATGGCTGGAAAAGCGAGTGTTTATGGCCAAGAATGAATCATCACCACCATCAGCATTAATGAGACCTACTGTGTGCGGGCACTGGACTTGGAGGGAGGGGGTTGTTTACATGAGCATGGGGGCCCCTGCCTTTGATGTCATACCAAGGACAGAAGGCCTCTTGGAGGGGGAAGGTGGCAGCAGGGGGAAGGGTGGAAGGGAGATACACCCCTACCGTGCCCTGGCCCTGGTGGACGCCTGCCACTGGTCTCGCCAGCGCTCTGCTCGGGGCCAGCCAGCCTATCACTTGCAGCAAGCAGCCTAAGGGACTAGATAGGCTGTGTGGTTGGTCCCTGAGGGCAAGATGCTAATCCACCACCCCATCCCAGTGCTCCATCCCTCAACAGCACCCAGCACACTGTGGGTGTTTGGATGATGAAGCAGGTATGGGTAATGGAATCTTCTTTTGGCCTTGGTGCTCAGGGAGTCAGTAGTGGAGGATGATAATGAGCTTGTGAGAAGGGAAAGATAGCCTCAGGTTGAGGGGGAGGGGGGTGGAGCCAGGTGACATGGGGAGTTTCCAAGGCGAGTGTATACAGAAGACATTGCCCTGTCCACTTCATGCCATCCCAGCACAGTCTTGTATTCTCCCCTTGGTTACTGACCCTCAGATGTCCCCTGCAGGACGCTGGTGAATGCTGCCTTCTCCGAAATCCAGGATGGAGCGTTTTCCCACCTTCCACTGCTGCAGTTCCTGTATGGACAGGGCCTCGCTGAAGGGCAGGGTCGGAAGGGGAAGGGAAGACTAGGGGGAGGGGAGAGGAGAGTGATCCTAAGTTGCCTGTGGAGGTCAAGGTGCACGTGTCCCTTACTCTTGCTCCAATGGGAAAGCCACAAATAGTGAAGCAGTGCAGAGTCCAGAGGGGCGCAGAGAGCAGCAGTTTGGGGAAGGAAGGTCCAGGTTGCACACAAAAGCAAAGAACGAGGATATTTGGGGCCCAGTTAGGAATGGACTTGTGTCCTCTGGAGACCCCAAAGAACTGGGTGTGATAGTTCGGGCTGGAGCCAGAGGGTGGACAGTGCAGGTGAGAGAGGTCACCTTAGAGACAAGTGACCCCAAGGATCAGGGTTTGAAGAGAGAGCCTGGAGCTGAAAGGGAGGGAAGACAGGAGGGTCTGGAATTCCAAAGGGAGCTATTTATGCTTGAAGCCCCAGTCACAAGAAAAGATAAACGTGGTTATCCTCAAAGTTGCCATCGGTCTGAGACGAACTGGAGTGAGCTGGGTGAGGGTGGGAGGCAGAGCTGTGGGGAAGGACCCAACTTGACAGGAGAGATATACCCTAGGAGCAAATGGGGGCCCTGGGAGCTTCTGGGACCAGAGCAGATTCCCGCCTGGACTTGCCACCCAGGCTGCTCCAGGACCCTCTGCTAGGGTCCCCAGGGTGGGAGGCATGGCTTGGGGGTGAGGCAACTGGCTGGGAGCTGGCACAGCAGGAGTGCCCTTGGAAACGCTAATCCGCCTTTGTCTCTGCAGGTTACTCAATTCCAACAAGTTTACACTGATTGGAGACAATGCCTTCACAGGACTGTCACACCTGCAGTATCTGTGCGTGGGAAGGAAAGGGGAATTGGGAGGAGGGCTGAGAACAGAGATGGAGAGGGGAGGGCTGGGGGTGAGGTGGGAAGAGAGCCCTTGAATCCTCTGACTGCAGGGCCCGAGCAGAAGGTCGTTTCATCCATCCCTCTGCGTAAACCATCCCACCTGAATGCCTGTCACCACAGGCTTCATGTCCAGATTCAGAATGAAAGCCTGCCTTAGGGTCATGGGATGGAATCTAGAAGGGCCATAGGGAAGCAGCTGGGGTTGGGGGAAGTGGTCTGGGATGCTGAATGGCAGCTGAAATAAGTTCTTGTTTTCTCCAGCTTCATTGAGAACAATGACATCTGGGCATTATCCAAGTTTACCTTCCGAGGACTCAAGTCTTTGACACACCTGTGAGTACATCACGCTCATACACTGGCCCAAAGCCCCCTGTCTCCTGTGGCCTTTGGCCTTGGGCATGACCTTCAGGTAGGTGACCCAGAGGTCTCTCTTTCAGCTCACTGGCCAACAATAACCTGCAGACACTGCCTAGAGACATCTTTCGGCCCCTGGACATCCTGAGTGACTTGTAAGGCCTGAGTCCTACTTTTTGTTGACAATGGCACAAAGGGGCGTGGCCCTGGAGGGAGCAGTGTGGGAGCCAGAATTGGAAGACCATAAGGTCTTGACAGCCTGGGAGGGTTTAGGTTTGGGCGGGGGAGAAGGCTAGGTTGATTTATACAGAGATTGGTAGCCTTTCAAGTTGAGGTTCTTCAAGGCATTTGTGGACCCTCTTAAAATGCATGCAAGACATTATGTGTATATTTTTTCCAATTTGGTAAGTATTTTATTTTTTAATCTATTTTTAAATGGAGGATAATTTCTTTAAAACGTTGTGTTGGTTTCTGCTGTACAGCAACGAAAATCAGCTCTGTGCATGCCAAGTTGCTTCAGTCGTGTCTGACTCTGCCACCCTATGAATTGTAGCCCGCCGTGCTCCTCTGTCCATAGGATTCTCCGGGCAAGAATGCTGGAGTGGGTTGCCATGCCCTCCTCCAGTGTATCTTCCCCACCCAGGGATCAAACCCTCATCTCTTACGTCTTCTGCATAGGCAGAGGGGTTTTTTTACCACTAGCAACCCCTGGGAAACCAATCAGTATACGTATGTCTTCTCCGTCTTGGGACTTCCCTGGTGGCTCAGACGGTAAAGTGTCTGCCTGCAATGTGGGAGACCAGGGTTCGATTCCTGGGTTGGGAAGATCCCCTGGAGAAGGAAATGGCAATCCACTCCAGCACTCTTGCCTGGAAAATCCCATGGACGGAAGAGCCTGATAGGCTACAGTCCATGGGGTTGCAAAGAGTCGGACACGACTGAGCGACCTCACTTCACTTCACCTCTCTGTCTTGAGCCTCCCTCCTACGATGTACTTTTTGAATATGTGCTTTTAGAACATATGTTTGATTTGAATCTGTGTTAAAGTCCAGTAGCATAGCCACAGTCATTGATCAGTATTTCTACAAGAAAACAAAAGCCCCAGACTGAGGAAGGTTTGGAGGAACGGGGATGAAACAGATAGATGTGGAAGTCTTACACAGGAAAAGGCACCTGGCCAAGGAGGCAAGTAGGGGCTGAAACTCAGCCTGTACTCTCCTGGTCAAGCACGTGTCTGCAGGGCTGAGCCCACCCCGTGGGGGACCATTCTCTGACCGGCACAAAGATGCCACGTGAGCAAACCAGCAGCAGCCTTGCCAACATCTACTGAAAACCTAGAGGGCGTGGGTGGGCAGAGCAGCTGAGAGCCTGCCCCTCTCTGTGCCTCCTCCATCACCCTCATGATCCAGGGACCTGCGGGGCAACTCGCTCAATTGTGACTGCAAGGTGAAGTGGCTGGTGGAGTGGCTGGCACACACCAACACCACGGTGGCGCCCATCTACTGCGCCAGCCCACCCCGTTTCCAAGAGCACAAGGTGCAGGATCTACCGCTGCGTGAGTTCGACTGCATCACCACAGGTAGGAGATGCCCGACCTTGGCCATCAGGCTGGGTCTCCCCTGGGATGCTCCCTGTGCCCTGCCTTGCCAGTCGAGTAGCCCTAACCCTTCTCCCTAACCTAACCCTAACCCCTAACCCCTCATCCCTGCAGATTTCGTGTTGTACCAGACGCTGTCCTTCCCAGCAGTGTCAGCCGAGCCCTTCCTCTACTCCAGCGATCTCTATCTGGCTCTGGCCCAGCCAGGAGCCAGCGCTTGCACCATCCTCAAGTGGGACTATGTTGAAAGGCAGCTTCGAGACTATGATAGAATCCCAGGTATCTAGGCCTGGCCTGGCAGTGGTGGCCCTGAGGGTGGGGTGGGCTCTGTTGTTTCTCTTCCTTGAGTTCCTACAGGTAGAAGGATAGATGAGACATGGTCTCTGTCCACAAGAGGAACTTTTCTAGTTTTTGGCGAGGGGGGAGGTTGATACATACACAGATAACATCCACGTAATACATAGGTGCCAGGAGGAAGATATGACCACAATGCTCTGGGGGCCAAAGGAGAGGCCTACCCTGGGCAATCAGGGAAGGTTTCCTGATAGAGGGGATGCCTAAGCTGAATCATACATATATATATATATATATATTTACTTATTTATTTATATTTAAATTTTGGCTGTGCTGGGTCTTCGTTGCTGCATGGGCTTCTCATTGCAGCGGCTTCTCTTACTGTGGAGCACAGACTCTAGAGCACGCAGACTTCAGCAGGTGTGGCCCGGATGGGGTCAGCATGGGTAGGCTCAGTAGTTGCGGCTCCCAGGCTCTAGAGCACAGTCTTAATAGCTGTGGTGCAGTGGGTTAGTTGCTCCAAAGCCTGTGGGATCTTCCTGGATTAAAGATAGAACCTGTGTCTCCTGCATTGGCAGGTGATTCTTTACCACTGAGCCTTTGTACACAATAAACTGACATGATGGTTATTCAGTTGGTCAATATCTAGCAACACCTATTTTGTGCTCAGTGTAAGCTTATATTGGAACTCTGGAGTCAAAGGCAAAGGGAGGGTGATGGTGAGATGGATTCTTAGCTGTGAGACAATTAGAAAGCATTGAGCACACGATGGACATTCAGCAGGGAGAGAATGCTGTAGCAGAGAGCCTTATTCGGAGGGCCCAACCCTCTTTTCTGAGGGTGTGGCGTGGGGGGCCCCTAACACCACTCCCCTCCACCCGCAGCCCCCTCTGCAGTGCACTGCAAGCCGATGGTGGTGGACAGCCAGCTGTATGTGGTGGTGGCCCAGCTGTTTGGGGGCTCTTACATTTACCACTGGGACCCCAACACCACGCGCTTCACCAAGCTGCAGGACATTGACCCTCAGCGTGTGCGCAAGCCCAACGACCTTGAGGCCTTCCGCATCGACGGCGACTGGTACTTCGCTGTGGCCGACAGCTCCAAGGCGGGTGCCACCAGCCTCTACCGCTGGCACCAGAACGGCTTCTACTCCCACCAGGCCCTGCACCCCTGGCACCGTGACACCGACCTGGAATTCGTGGATGGTGAGGGAAAGCCACGTCTGATCGTGTCCAGCAGTTCGCAGGCTCCCGTCATCTATCAGTGGAGTCGCACCCAGAAGCAGTTTGTGGCTCAGGGTGAGGTGACCCAGGTGCCTGATGCCCAGGCAGTGAAACACTTCCGTGCAGGCCGCGATAGCTACCTGTGCCTCAGCCGTTACATTGGTGACTCCAAGATCCTGCGCTGGGAGGGTGCCCGCTTCTCCGAGGTGCAGGCCCTGCCCTCCCGGGGCTCGCTGGCCCTGCAACCCTTCCTGGTGGGCGGCCGCCGCTACCTGGCACTAGGCAGCGACTTCTCCTTCACGCAGATCTACCAGTGGGATGAGGGACGGCAGAAGTTTGTGCGGTTCCAAGAGCTGGCAGTGCAGGCCCCCCGGGCTTTCTGCTACATGCCAGCTGGGGATGCCCAGCTGCTCCTGGCGCCCAGCTTCAAGGGACAGACTCTGGTGTACCGACATGTGGTGGTGGACCTCAGTGCCTAGGGGGCTTTGGGGGCCTCGGGGTTCCTCGGGCAACACCGGAGGCTGGGTGGGAGCCTCCAGGTGAGCCACATATGCGCTTGTGGGAAGACACACACAGCCCATCCATGACACGTCTCTCACGTGTACACACCCCATTGAGCACGGGCCGCACCATGAACTATAGCCCAGGGATGCCCCTTCATCTTCACTGGAATCAGCATGAAGACTTGTGCGCGCACCTGGCAACCCAGCGCCCAGTGCCCTCCCACGTATGGACGCCTGTTGACCCCGCCCGCAGCCGCCCTCGCTCTGCTGCCTTCCACGTGCTCTGGCCTGGGGAGGGGTCCTGGGAGGGAGGGAGGCTGAACTGCTCCCTCCTGCTCTTTGGCTTATCCTTACCCTCTGGTCTTTCCTGTTGGTGCTCCAGGTGTCTGTTTACCTGCTCGTGCTCCGCATTGCAGCCCGTGGCCACATCCTTCCTGCTGCCGGGCACACTCTCCCACGCCACGCGCCCTCCGCAGGCACATGTGGACTTGGACACCCTTCTTCAGTGACATGCACACACATCTGTCTACACGCCCATCTCTGTGTGCACATGTACAGCTTCAGTGCTGCCTGAAGGGGGTCTCCTCTGTGACCTTGCCTGTCTTCCTGGAGGGGCTCATAGTACCGGTCCTCCTCCACTCACCCCCTGGTGTGCCCACCCCATGGCTGATAATGATGGGAATGGTGGTACCAGCCTCTGGGTACCAGCCGGACTTCCTGGGGGGCAAAACCCCTCCGCCTGAAGCAATAACAACAACAGCTGACCCTGACTTCTTCCCAGCGCTGTCTCTGTTCCCACTGGAGTTTCCTTCTCTCACCCTGAATCTGGTTCACTGGGGGACAGGAGACCACCCAGGTAAAGGCCTTCTGCTTTTCTTTCCTGTAGCTGCCCCTGCCTCTGACCACCCTCTGGGTTCAGCCCTACCTTTGGGACATGGACCCTGTGCTGTATGGGCTCCTTTGAGTGTGTCCAAGGGCTGGCCAAGCACCTGAGGTATCTGGGCAGGTGCCAGGAGTGGAGAGCACCCTGGGGGCCCTGGCACCCCTCTGAACCACAGAGACACACCCCAAAAGCACTGCCTTTCAGTGCAAGCTGAGTCTTGGAGTGGGGAGAGAGGGAAGGAGGGTCCAGAGGAAGCGGCTCCTGACAGCCAAGCTTCTGCTGCCCTCTGCTGTACACTGGGAATAGAAGGCTCTGAGATGCAGAACTGGTGGGGGAGGCACAGGGTGGGGAGGCTCTTCCCTGTGCCCAGATGGTGTGAGGACCCCCAGGTAGCAAGATGCCCAGAGGCACTTGGGGGCAATGATCTGATTCACTTGTTTCAAATAAAAATCCCCACCCCACTGACGGCTCTCAGGTATCAATGACGATGATCTGCAGCTCCTATTTCCTTAAGAACAAAGCTGTGTTTTCTGTCCCTGATGCTTAGAGGGGGCCAGCATCAGATGTCAGACCCCCTTCCTCCCTGCTCCCCTCCCTCTAAGGAAGGAGTAAGCATCCCAGGGTCAGCTGGTGCTGGGGTCAGGAGTTCACGCTGATGACACTCAGCTGCTGGGCCAGTATGACTAGTCTCGATCACCTGGGGCTGACTCACGGCCAAGTGTTCCTTCCTGGAGATCACAGTCTTGGGGCCCATTGTCTGTCCCTCGGTCAGGTCAAGTCCAACCAATAGGGCTAAGGACCAGCTCAGTGGTTGGTCTCCTCTCCATCCCCCTCTGCTGGACAAACATGCATCATGGCTGCCACCCTCAGACCTGGTGTGAGATGTCAAGCAAGTGGACTGATTTCCCCCAGCTGAGCGTCTCTTTCTGTAAAGTAGATAATAAAACCTACTTTGCCTGATCCTGATTGTGCCACTTACTAGCTGGGAGGTCTCAAGCATGTTCCTTCACCTATCTGAATCTCAGTTTCCTCATCTAAAAAATGTGGCTAACCATGCTACCTACCTGACAGGGTTAGTGTGAGATTTGAATGCATTAGATTTATAATATGTTGATGTATGTATGGAAACAGTGACATTTTATTTTCTTGGGCTCCAAAATCACTGTGGATGGTGACTCCAGCCATGAAATTAGAAGATGCTTGTTCCTTGGAAGGAAAGCTATGACAAACCGAGACAGCATATTAAAAAGCAGAGCCATCACTTTGCCGACAAAGGTCCATATAGTCAAAACGATGGTTTTTCCAGTAGTCTTGTACCGATGTGAGAGTTGGACCATAAAGAAAGTTAAGCAACAAAGAATTGATGCTTTTGAATTGTGGTGCTGGAGAAGACTCTTGAGAGTCCCTTGGGCAGCAAGGAGATTAAACCAGTCAATCCTAAAGGAAATCAACCCTGAATATTCATTGAAAGGACTGATGCTGAAGCTAAAGCTCCAATACTTTGGCCACCTGATGTGAAGAGCCAACTCATTGGAAAAGACCCTGATGCTGGGAAAGATCAAAGGCAAACGGAGAAGAGGGTGGCAGAGGACGAGATGGTTGGATTGCATCCGTGACTCAATGGATATGAGTTTGAGCAAACTCTGGGATATGGTGAAGGACAGAGAAGCCTGGCATGCTGCAGTCTATGGGGCCGCAAAGAGTCGGACACAACTGAGCTACTGAACAACAACAATGTGTGTATGACGCTTAGAATCGTGTGTCTGGCACAAAGCTAAGACTTTTTTGGTTGTAGGACTCTATGAGATACCCAAGTGTCTCACAGAAGACTGTTTAATGGCAGGGAGAAGGCTGATCTTTGAGGAGACCTGCTTTCTATGGATTAGGATTCTACCCATCTTCAGTCTCAGAGCCCCTGTTGTTGTTTAGTCATTAGGTCATGCCCGACTCTTTGTGACCCCATGGACTGCAGCACGCCAGGCTTCCCTGTCCTTCTCTATCTTCACAGAGCCCCTGTACCCTACATCTTACCGTTAGCCTCAGATGCCCACTTCTCACAACAGGGAACCTCATAGATGATATGTCTGGGTTTCCACCTTCTGAAACCACATTCACGTGCTCTTGGCTTAGCAGGTACCTCTCGGGTCCCCCAGCCACACTGTCCTGGGAATGCCTGTCCTACTTTTTCAAATGGGGTCTCATCCTGTGCCAGGGGAGAGGTTGCCAGGGAAAGTGGGTTGAGTCTTCTAGACATGTTGGCATTTTGTCACCCAGTAGAAAGATAAACCGGAGAAGGCAATGGCAACCCACTCTAGTACTCTTGCCTGAAAAATCCCATGGATGGAGGGGCCTGGTGGGCTGCAGTCCATGGGGTCGCTAGGAGTCGGACACGACTGAGCGACTTCACTTTATTTTTTCACTTTCATGCGTTGGAGAAGGAAATGGCAACCCACTCCAGTGTTCTTGCCTGGAGAATCCCAGGGACGGGGGAGCCTGGTGGGCTGCCATCTATGGGGTCGCACAGAGTCGGACACGACTGAAGCGACTTAGCAGCAGCAGCAGTAGTAGCAGAAAGATAAACATCACTCTGACTGTCACTCCCCACCCCCCACCAGGGCACCTCCTGGGGATGAGAGACACTCCCCCTCCTGAATGACCAGCTTTTTGCACAAGGCAGGGCTGGAACCCACCATATGCCTGCATGGTCACCTGCCAAGGGCAGGTCATCTGTATGTCCAGAGAGCTGCTTAGCAACCTAGTGTAACCGGGTGACTGTGTCAACAGCTCAGGACCAAAGGGCGTGAGAGGCAGAGTCCACTCACTCTGCCAAAGCCCAGGTGGGTAACCCCCCTCAGCTGTCAGCCTTACACCCCTCCCTGCTGAGCTCTGCTTTCAGCCACAGACCTCTGGCATATTGTCTCTTACATTTTCCTAGCACAGTCATTGGGACCAAGAGTCTCCCTTTGAGAGATGGTCCCAGTTGGGTTGGCTTAGAGTGGGCACGGGGGAGCTCCTCTCCAGTGAATGGGGGTAAAGCGAGGCCTGTGATGCTGAGGTCAGGTGACTCTGGAAGGCATCGAGGGTAGGGGAGGAGAGGCAGATCTGCAGCAAGTACTGAAGGCTGCTGGAGGTTCACATGCACATAGTCAGCCCAGGCAGCTTTATTTCCAGAAGAATCAATGTCCTTTCCCTTTTGTGCACTTCCCCAACCTGCTCCTCCTGGCTGTCCAGAGGATCAATCACATCCTTCTACCCCAAGAAGACAAGGATATTTTTCACCTTTGTTACAATGTTGCATGGCAGTCAGGACCTTCTTGCCAGCACCTTAGCCCTGGATGGTTCTTGTTCCTCCAGTCTAGGTGGGAGCTCCAAACAATGTGAGCAGGTGAGGGCGAAGAGAAGGAGGCATCAGGGCCTTGGGGGTAGTTTCTCCTGTGGGCCAGTTTCACTGCAAGCTCTCCTACTCAACAGTACCAATAAAACTGATGATCATAATTATGACTGTATAATCACTGAGTGTTTATTTATTCCCAAGAAGCCTCCTTTCCCTGGCCTCCATCATTAGCTACTCCATCCTTCTGATAGATGGTGAGGGTTGACTATGGCTGTAACAAAAAGTAGTAACTGCCCAAGCTTCCTGCCCCCACAGCTCTGGGCAGCTCCGCTGTCACCCTCACTTTAGCTCTGTGAGGCAGTGAAGAGGCTGTGCTGGGTCGGGGGTGGGTGACGTGCTCCCCATGTCCAGGAGGAGGAATGGGGCACCTAGCAGAAGAGGTACCAAGAATGTAACCCCACCTGCAACGCTGTAGAAGCAGCAAAGATTGCCTTTTGTTTTTTCAAAAATAATTTTTATTGAAATAGATATATGGCTTCCCTGGTGGCTCAGATGGTAAAGAATCTGCTGGCAATGAGGGAGACCTGGGTTCAATCCCTCGATCAAGAAGATCCCCTGGAGAAGAGAATGGCTACCCACTCCAGTATTCTTTCCTGAATTCCATGGAAAGAGGAGTCTGGTGGCTACAGTCCATGGGGTCACAAAGAGGGGGATATGACTGAGTGACTACCACTTATATATATATATATATATATATATATCACTCAGTCAAGTGACATATATACTAATATATATGTTACAATGTTGCAAATTTTCTCTTTTAGCCTCCCACCTTCTTCCAGATACATACCTTCCTCCTAGAGGAGCTTTCCCATTACCTGTCCCTTCTTAGAGCTGCCCTCAAAAGAAGGCTGAGCCAAACATTTGTTTATAGTCCACCGGCAAACACCATCAGGTGCCCTTGAGCAAGTTACTTTCCACCACTGAGCCTACTTCCTAAATGGTAAAAAGGGGTCTTGTAAAGTTCAAGCCTTGAGCTCAAAAATGCACTACAAAGTGGCGATTCTTGATACTAAAGCTCTCAGGGATATCTGTGCTCTTGACTCACAAAAATAGGTGGCATTTCAAACTTTGGGGGAAGATGGACTGAGGACTTCACCCAGAATCTCTCAAATCTGCCTGCCCAGGGACGTGGGAGAAGTCAACTCCTGCAGCCCACCCTTCAGGATGAGTTGGGATGGAGGTGATGAGTCCCTCAGATTCCCTCTCCTCCGAGTCCTCTCCGCTTTCTGTCTAGGTCACCTCAGCATCTTTGAAGCGCTTACCCATCTCCTGGCCTAGTGCTTTTAAGAGCCAGATTTGCTGGCGCTCAGCCAAACCTCCTTTAGTTCTCGACGGAGCCTCTAACCCGGGACCTCCACCCATCTCACTCCCATTCCCATCTTACAGAGGGCGGGAAAACGAGGTAAAAGACGGGAGCCAATAAAGATCCCCGGAAAGTCAAGTCTCCGAATTTCCTTAGTTTCTTCCTCCCCCGGCCCCACCTTTTTGTTTCCGCTTCCCACCTCCACATTTCCCATTTCGAGGGCTACTCCAACCTATGGTGGAGAAGGCAATGGCACCCCACTCCAGTACTCTTGCCTGGAAAATCCCATGGACGGAGGAGCCTGGTGGGCTGCAGTCCAGGGGGTCGCTAAGAGTCGGACACGACTGAGCGACTTCACTTTCACTTTTCACTTTCATGCATTGGAGAAGGAAATGGCAACCCACTCCAGTGTTCTTGCCTGGAGAATCCCAGGGACGGGGGACCCTGGTGGGCTGCCGTCTATGGCGTCGCACAGAGTCGGACACGACTGAAGTGATTTAGCAGCCAACCTACGGGCCCCAGCCGCGAGACGGCTGAGCATCGCCACTTTAAGGGGCAGGCCTCTCGCCTCCCTGACCTCGCCCCGCCCCCTCCGGAGCCTCTCTGCGCCTGCGCCCCGCGCCGGAGACCTGGGGTTGGGCAGCGCCCAGTTCCGTGCAACTTTCAAGTGAGTTGCAAACTCCGCCCCGAAGCCGGTGCCGGTGGCCCGGCGCACTGAGATCCCGGGGACCCGCACGAGCGCAGGTTGAGACCAGCCACCCCTGGCCCGGGACCTGCAGCGCCCCTGGCAAGGGCCGAACGCTTCGTTCTCCGGAGCAGGAAGTGCGGGTCAGAGCTGTAACTGTCAGAGCTGCTCGGCGGGGCGGAAGAGCGCGCTGGCGGGTACCGGCTCCCGAGTCGGTCCTGCCTGCCCCGGCCCGCTCATCTCCCCTTTCCTCAGGCTTTCCGCACCGCGGAGTTAGTGAGCGGCGGGCTTCGCCTCCACAAAGGGGCAAGCCTAGCGCCCCTGTGGTTCCTACACCTCCACCGTGGCGTGAGCGTCCCTCTGGGCGTCTTCCTGGAGGGATCTCCCTTCCTTCCCAAGGCTGCAGAATGGTGTCGTGGATGATCTGTCGCCTGGTGGTGTGAGTATGGCCGTTCTAATACTCCCTCTGTCCCTGGGTTTCAACCTGCCCCTGTGGCGGAAACTGGGAATGTCAGGTGGAAAGGGGGCTTTCTGAGCTCCCTTACACCTTTCCCCTCCTTCCAACATTCACTGCAAGGGTTAACGGATTTGTGGACCTGCACAAGGCATGCGGGGGGCGGGGGGGGGGGGGGAGCGCGTGCTGGTACCCCCACCCTCAAGCCTACTTGGCTGACGGCCAGGCGAAACCCCTTGCAGTCAGACAGGCATTGCAGGCAGGTGCGTGGGAGAGAGAGGACCACAGGCCGGCCAGCAGCCCCTTGGCAGACACAAGATGTGGCACGTTGTGGGCGCTTCCCAACTGAGTAGTCATTCACGTGACTCACCACCCTGGCCTCAGCCTCCCCACTCAATCCTACTTGTCACCTTTGGGTACTCCAGCACCTGGCTGAAATATCTCTGTCTGCCACCTGGCACTGCCGGATCTGATGGCCCTGCGCCTGATGACACGTCCAGGGGAGGAATCAGCCTGGTGGAATCAGCCTGGTGTTCTCACAGCTCCGAAGCCTGCTTCCCACCCACCTTGTGCTCTCCCTGCATCATGCACCCATGGGCCACTTTTGCAGGCCTGAGCAGGCTTGGGGTGTTTGTAAACAGCAGGGTAGGGAGGTGGCCTCCAGGGCACTGACTCAGGCACAGGTTGTGCAAGCCAAGCGGGAAGAACAGGGCAGGTACTGCTGCCTTGAACCTGGGTGGGGGGGGAGGCAGCCACCTGGCAGGGGTGTGGGGAATGGTGCCCCTCACACTTCTCCTCTGTTTTGGGGGCTGCTCTTCAGGCTGGTGTTTGGGATGCTGTACCCAGCTTATGCTTCCTACAAGGCTGTGAAGACCAAGAACATTCGTGAATATGTGAGTGTGGGGATGGGCAGGAGGGCTCAGCTCATGTGAGGGGTGTGGTAGGATTTGGCGAGGTATGTGGGGTCCAAGCTGGGCTCCCTCTTTTTCAGGGGTATAATCTGGTGGTATATCCTGAAGCAGCATGGGCGTGGGTGGAGGGTGGGCTGTTGAGGTTCTTTGTAAGATCTTGTGGGTGAAGCTGATTGAGGGTGGGTACAGGAATGAGTGGCAGTTTCTCAGAGGCAATTTTGTAAGGCCAGCCAAGTGCCAGGGGAATGCAGTGGGAAGGGCTTTCTGGAATCTATGGACTGGGTCAGCCCAGGACAGGGGAGTTGGTATTGCCGGTTCAGCTTCTGGCTTCTGACCTCTCCCCCCACCCCACCCTATCCAGGTCCGATGGATGATGTACTGGATCGTCTTTGCACTCTTCATGGCGGTGGAGACCTTCACAGACATCTTTATTTCCTGGTACGGGCACCAGTTCTGTGGGCTGCGGGGAGGGGCTGGCTCTCCCTAGCCTGGCTCCCTGGTGGACCTTGCCCCTCTGCTCTCACAGGTTCCCTTTCTACTACGAGATCAAGATGGCGTTTGTGCTGTGGCTGCTTTCGCCCTACACCAGGGGGGCCAGCATGCTTTACCGAAAGTTTGTCCACCCATCCTTGTCTCGCCATGAGAAGGTACCCCAGGGGGAGGCAGGGTGGGCAGTGTAGGGGTGGGTGCAAGGGGAGGAGCCCTGGATTTGGGGCTTGAGACGCTGGGGAACATCTGGGCTCTAATCCCAGTCCTGCTGCTGTTGAACTGTGGGACCTTGACAGAGCCTTGCCTTCTTCCTCTTCTGGGCTAATCAAATGGGTACACAGGTGAATGATCTTTGGAGGGTGTAAAACACCATCTGGAAGCTGGTTTGGGGATGGTGTGGGGAGCCTGGAGCGTGGTGGATCATTGAGGTGGAAGAATGGGTGAGTGGGTGGGGAGCCCTTTGCTCTGTGGATGGGGTGGACCAGGAGCCGTGACTCCCAGTGGTTTCTCCGGGTCCGTACAGGAGTGACCCGGGCGGTCCGCCTGAGCTTTCCTCCCCAACATACCATCTGCAGGAAATCGACACCTACATCGTGCAAGCCAAGGAGCGCAGCTACGAGACAGTGCTCAGCTTTGGGAAGCGGGGCCTCAACATTGCCGCCTCTGCTGCTGTGCAGGCTGCTACCAAGGTGCCCTGGGCCCCAGCCTTCCAACAGCCCTACCCCCATCTCCAGGGCCCTTTGGGCAGGTCCAGCTCTCAGTCAGGGAGCCAAGGGATAGCAGCTGTCCATTCCAGGGAGCCAGGGTGAGAGGTGACAGGTTGGGGTGTTGGCGGGAGCATGGAGCTGAAGTTCAGACTTTCTCGCTCTAACATTGACTGTAGCCGCGGCTCCTTGTCTCTGGGCCCAACCTTGCTGTTGGCGCCCCGGCACAGGACTAGAAGGGTTGCCATGTTGCCTTTGGGCCTGTGCCCCAGGGATTGCTCTCAGGTCAGCCTTTATTTCCCTGGGCAGCTCCCCTGCCTGAGGCCCCTTCTGCCTGAAGCCCTGCCCCCTCCATCAGGTGGTGCAGCGGCTCCTGCTCCCTTGCAGAGTCAGGGTGCACTGGCCGGGAAGCTGCGGAGCTTCTCCATGCAGGACCTGCGTACCATCCCCGATGGCCCTGCCCCCACCTACCAGGATCCCCTCTACCTGGAGGACCAGGTACCCCACCGCAGGCCACCTATCGGTGAGTGGGCAGAGGGACCCGAAACAGTGCCCCCCAGAGAGAGGAATGGCTTCCTCCCCTGGGGCTGGAGGAAAGCCTGGCTCAGCCTGCCCCCAGCCCTCAGACTGTGTCAATGCCTAGCTTTGCCTCCTGGCTCCTTCTCCTCCACACAGGGTACCGGGCAGGGGGCTTGCGAGACAGTGACACTGATAATGAGTGTTGGTCCGACACGGAAGTGGTCCCCCAGCCACCAGCCCGGCCCCGAGAGAAGCCGCTGGGCCGCAGCCAGAGCCTGCGTGTGATCAAGAGGAAGCCTCTGGCCCGGGAGGTCGGTGGTGAGGCAGGCACGAGGGAGGGGGGGCTGTCCTTACCGCCGCCGCAGCCCCGACTGTTCACAATGTGCCTGCCTTCTCTCCCCCAACAGGGCACCTCACGCTCCCTGAAGGTTCGGACAAGAAAAAAGACCGCACCCTCAGACATGGACAGCTAGGGTCTGCGGAGCCAGGCCGGGTCTTACCTCCTGCCCTGCGGGGCGCTGGGGCCCTTCCTAGGGACCTCTGGCTGTACCAGCAGCCCTCCTGGCCCTCCTGGCTCTTGCTGACGGTTCCTGGCCACATGCAGGGCCGCACCCACGATGTACCAAAGCAGGCTGGGCTTACGGTTCTATTTATTGCCTTCCTCGTCCCTCTACCTTCCCAGATGTGGGACCAGAGCCCTCCCCAGACCCCTGGAAAATGAAACCCAAAGGTCACCCAGCTGTGTTACTTCCTTCCTGTCCTTTAAAGTACTTGACAGCCTTTTCCAAGGCCTGTGTGTGTGGGGGGTTGGGGAGGTTGCTGATTGTACGGTTTGTGTTGGTGAATGAGGCTAGGTTTGTGGAAGTTTTGATAAATAAATTCATAAAAGTGCTCCATCTCTTCTGGTTTGTAGTCCTTGTCCTCACAGCACATGTTATTAAACAGCCCGCCACAGGCCAGTCAGGGCCTAGGACCAGTGCTGAAAGGCCTGAGACCACAGGGCCAGATGGCCATTGACAGATAGTTGTGGTGTGGAAAATACTGTCATGGAAAGCTCCTGGGGACCTCAGAGATAGGAGAGTTGGGGGACAGCCCTGGAAGGGGACAGTCTAACAAAGCAGTCAGGAGGAGGTGGAAGCAGGCCTTCGTGGGAAGTAGAAAACAGTGGGAGTGAAGGTGTGGACCTCAGGTAGCACGATAATCTCACAGGGGATTAGCTTGAGCTATGCGCAGATTAGGCCTGGGGAGGCCGATTTCCTCCAAGGGCCTGCCAGGCCTCTGGGCACCTCCAGGGGTGTCTGGGTCTGCAAACCTTCAGGTTGACGGACGGAACATTGCACCTCTATGGAGTGGCCATGAGAGGGCAGCAGCTGCCAGAATCTGGTTTGCCCTCAGCTTCCAGGTCAAGGAGGGCGGGGCTTGGAGGCTGAGCAGAGCCTTGCCCCTGCAGGGGCCTGGCCGCTGGCTGGCTGGAGGGATGATACAAGAACCCTGGCCCTGCCTCCAAAGGCCCTCCCTGCTGCTTGTGGTCATTGGTCCTCAGCCTGCCCCATCCTCGAATCTCTTCCGAGACCCAGGCTGTCTGCTGGCTCCACTTCATCCTTTAATCCCTGGGGCAGCCAGTGCCCAGCCCTGCCCTCTCCTGCCCTGGCCTTATTGTAGTGTTCTAGGGCTTCTCCCTTCTCCCACCCATATGCCTGCTGTCCTTTCCCACCTTTGATTAAGTCGAGAGATGGGGGAGAGTGTCAGGTGGGAAGAGGGGATATGGGGTAGTCACCCAGAGTGACCTGAGGAGTGTGGATTAACTCTTGGTGTGGGGATTATCCGGGTTTATTCGGGAGAGGTACTTAATCTGCTGGGTGGTTTAGCTCCTCACAGATTGGTGTTCAGTGATTTCCTATCTTGGTGTTCCCTTGCATCATGGGGTTGCCTTATCTCTTCATTTATTCATTCAAAAAATCTTTATTGAGCATCTGCCAGGTACCAGGCATGTGTCAAGAAACTTGGGGTGCAAAGTCTACTGATAGCTAGCATCTAGACCATGGCTGCCCCAGCAGGGGCTGCTCTGAGCCCCCAACGTGTATTAATTTATTCCTCACAACAACCTTTACAAAGCACTTACTATTATTATAATCTCCATTTCACAAAAGGGAAAACAGAGACTGAGAGGGCAAGTTATTTGCCTGAGGTCACACAGCTAGTAAGTGGCAGAATTGAGCTTGAAAACCAGGTAGTCTGACTCCAGAGTCAGGATTCTTAACCACTGTGCAGAACTAGAGTAAATGAGAAAGTTTCTTGCCAGGGAGAAAAGGAGAAGGAAACTAGCAGAGATGAAACATTGATTGTGTCCTGGACCTTGTACATTTTAAAGAGGTGATTTCCTCAAATCTTCCTGACAAGACTGTCAGGTGGGAGTTATAGCCATTTTACAGATGGAAAGATGAGACTTGGAAAAATAAAGCAATTTTCCACGATTGTGCTGCCCCTGGGTCAGAGCACTGTCTCCTGAGGCAAGTCTGCCCAGAGGTTGCTTTGGTAGGGGTGGAATGGCAGGATCCACAGCCCTGTACTGAAAGAACAAAACAGAGGAGCATGTGATAAATTGTCAAAATGAAATAAAAACTCAAAAGCAGGGAGCAGCTGCAGAAGGCTGACAGTGTGTGCCAGTAAGGGAGCTTTCCTGGGAGCTGTGGGGCTTCGCCTGCCCTCATTCCTCGGATGGTAACTTACAGTGAGTGGCAGGGTCACTAGGGCCCCGGGGCTGAATTAGAGATGGTCCCTGATGGCCACCTTAGCCCCAGTCTTCCCATTAGCCTGGCTGCCCCCGCTGCTCCTATTTCTGTCTCTGGAAGCATCTCTTTCATTCCAGCATCAGCCTCTAGGCCTTTGCTCCGCTGTATGAATCTCCTGTGCTTCCTATGGTCTTCCTTCCAGGCTGTCACAGCATTTCTTCATGATCAGATGTCACCTAAAAGCCTTCCTTGACTCTAGCCCCTTGTGAAGCTCCTGATCTCTGGCCAGTTTACCCTGTTCTGGGCTGTGCTTGCATGCTCATCGCCCGCTCTGCTTCCTGCCCCACTAGATGCCAATAGCTTCTTGTTCCCCACCTTATCAATCTGGACTCATGACTCCAGGCTCTTTTCCTGTCCCCCTCTACACGCTCCCCCCAGCCCCCTGTGCTCTGTCCTATTCCTATGTACCCTTTGAACTTTACTCAAAAATCACCTCCTCCAGGAAGCCCTCTGTGAGTCTTCCCCATGCCCCCTTGGGGTTGATTGCTCATCCAGACCACACCTCCCACACTGCACTGTGGCTTCATAATGAACAGATCTACATCTTACTTTTGAATCCTGTCCCAGAGCAAATAGTGGTTAGAGCAGGTGACATATCGTGGTTCATGGTGAAGTACTTGTTCTCTCATTTCTGAGCTCAGCATCGCCCCCTCTGTGACATTCCCCTGACTTTCCCAGCCTGGGACCAGAAACACCTTAATAGTCTGTTAACATGCCTGACCCCAGTCTTCACCCACAGCACCCAACATAGGGCCTGACACCTAAGAGTCTTCAGCAAATGTTTGCTGGTAAAAGAACACGCATCAAGGGAGCAGAAGCTCCTCGATGCCGGGGATGACCTTGTATGTTCATTTTTGTATCATGAATCTCCTGGGTGCCCATCACAGAGCCTTGAAAATGCCCGAGTCTCTGTAATACATGTTTGGTGAATGTCTGCTGTAGTTGTATGGGTTCCAAGACCTCCTGCGGCCAGAGGGGAAGGGGCAAGGAGAAACCCAAGTTCTGGACCAGCACATGGGATACAGATACTGCAGCACTGAGTGCAGACTGGGCTTCCCTCTGGGAATCACGGAGACACCTGCCTGGCACCCTCTCCCTCTGCATGGGGTTCCTGGCCCAACCCGCCACCTCTCTGGCCTGGCCCCTAGGGGAAGGTTGGGCTGTGCCCTGGCCTGCCCACACCCCTATCCCCATTACCCACCAGCGTGCCCACTGCCTCCCCAGGCAGAATCAGAGCTGGCCAGAGTTCCAACTGGCCTGGAGCACAGATGGGCCAGGTTCCGCTGCTGCGAGCATGGGTACAGAGATAAAGAGCCTAGGCCAGTCCCCTTGGAAGCATACACCTCTGCTTGGCCCAGGTACCAGCTCTGTTTGGTTTGAGCTCACTCCGGCCTCCCCATCCACCTTGCCTGCTTCTGAGGGATGCCCCTCAATGCTTCCAAGTTCCCGAGTGCAGGTGGTCCTTCATTCTCAGGTCTTCCTACTCCCTCCTCCCTACAGCAACCCCCTCCCGCCCCCACAGTCCCTTGGACCTTTCCAGCAGCTCCTTTCTCTCCCTGCCTCTTCGGCCCCTCTGGATCCTGGTCCCCCTTCCCCACCTCTGGCCTCCAGGTGCCCTGGCCTCACTGTTGCATTTTTCAGTGCTACTCTGGGCGGCGGCAGCGTGGTTAGCCTCTTGTTTCAACACAGCCCGGGCCCAGGCTGAGTTGGGGAGTCCTGGCTGACACGGCCCCACCCTTGAGAGGGTTGAGGAGACAACTCTCAGGCACTCATCCCTTGTCCCCATCCCCTGCTACCGCCCAGTATCAGGGATGCCCCGTAGGTGGGTAGGGGCAGAAGCCTGGGCAAGAGGATGATGCCCTGCTGGGGAAATCCCAGGGTGGGGGCCCAGAGCTGGGTTGCTAGGCAGAAAGTCCTGAGTGAGTCTGGGGCAGCATGAGGTGGCTTTCTCTACGGGGTGGCTAGACTGCAGGGGAGGGAAGGTTGCGGGGGAAGGGCACTGGGGAGGTAGAAGAGGAAATAGGTAGAGATGTGGGTGGGTGGGTGGGTCAGAGGGGAGGGGGCATCAGCCGCAGAGCTTCCTCCTGGCTCCCAAAGCATCTCCACACTTCCCTTCCTCCGCCCCTCCCCCAGCGTCCTGGGAGAAATCTCCCCGGTATTCCCCCTCCCCCCTACCCCCGCCCCAGGCGTTGCCACAAGGGTGGGGGGTTGCGGGGGGGAGGCCGGCCTCAGCTGTCTGAAGGATGGAGGGGCTGGGGAAGCAGGGCTAGGTGCCCAGACGGCCGCGTGTGTGGGAGGGGATGTCCTGAGATGCCCTCCACCCGGCAGTCCCCGCTCTGACGTGGGTGCCCCCCCCTCTCCCCGCCCGGATTAGTGGCAGCTTGGCCTGACTCTCCGGGGCTCCTTCCCCCGCCCCCGCCTGCTGCCCTCCCCTGGGCAGGGGGCTGCTCCGCCCGAGGGGCACTTGTGCTTGCCCAGGTAAGGGGCTCTGGGGACAGCGTGAGGTCAGCTGGCTTGTGAGTGCTGCTGCGCGTGTCAGCGGGAACGTGTGTCTCAGTGTGTGTGTGTGTGTGTGTGTGTAAGTGCTCTCCAGGGGTCGGCGCGGGGCAGGAGCGGCCTGCGCGTGGGGGGGAGGGTGTTGGTCAGCTCGCCTTTGTCCACGGAGCCAGAGCCGGCATTGTGTCCCCACGTTGCGTGGTTTTCCCTCTGTGTTTGTGTCTTTGTGTGTCTCCTCAGACCTGCTGTCCTCAGGCTCAGAACAGCCGGCTACAAGGGCTCTGGGCCTGTGGCATGGGCTATGGAGCAGGATGGAAAATTGGTGAGGGTGGAAAGGGGCTCCTTCTCCCCACCCCACTACCCCCCCACGACCCCCTGGGCATTTTTAGGAGCCTTTCCTGAGAGTCCTGGTCTAGTCCAGTGACCTGAGAGACTGGCAAATGGGGTGGGATGGGTGTCTGTTCCACTCCCCTGGGACAGTCCCCATCCCCTTGGGGCATGATAGTGACCAGCCCTCGGGGGCCCCCGACAGCCCAGACTCCCACCCTAGCCTGCCCAGCCTCTTCTAGGCCTCAAGCCGCAGGAATCTCCCCCTGGACTCTTCCACAAGCTTCGGCTGCCAGAGGACACAAATGGGGGACCACGGGCACACCCCGGCCCCCATCCGCATCCCGGAACCAGCCTAGGAACAGGAGGATGGGGCTTGGGGGCCTCGGAACTGCAATCTGGGTTAGACCCTCCGTGATCAGTTCCCCGGGCACACTCAGGTCCAGGCCACCCCTCAGGGGAGCCAGGGGAGGAAGGGAGTGTTAACAACTCAGTCATGTAAACAACCCCTACCAGCCTGCCCTGCTACAAAGCCAGCCTCTGGGGGGAGGCAAAAGTCCGGAGAATCTATGCCAACATGACCTAAGTCGTGCAGGTGCTGACCCCTTCAAGCCTCCTTTCCTCAGGACCCCTCCTCTTCTCAGCTGGTCCAAGGATCCCTGCCTCCCCTCTGGCCTCTCAAGGAAGGCTCCCTTCAGGCCTTTCATGGCGCCCTTCTTCAGGAATGGTGCGGTGACCCGGGACAAGGCTGGCCACATCCGTGAACTCATCCCTTCGATGGAACGGGGGTGGGTGGGGTGGCACTGCCCATGTTCCAGGCTGGGTAAAGGCAGGGCAAGGATGGCTTCCACAAGGAGGCAGGGGAGTTGTGCAGGGTGGGTGGTGGGTGCCCCAGGGGAAGGGAAGCGCCCGTTGGGCGTGTGGGTTTCTGTGTGTGTCTGAATCTGTCTGTGTGTGTTTGAATCTGTCTGTTTGTGTCTGTGCTCTGGAACCACCCCCGCAGAGGAGCTGGGATGCTTCCTCGGGTGGAGGGTGCCTTGCGTTCCCATTTCCTCTCCTTCTCTCTGCTCCCTCCCAGGAGCCACTCCCATGGGCTCCTCTCCAGTGCTGGGCCTGGAGACACTGACATCCCAGGCCAGGGGCCGACCCCTAGAACACAGGGTGGGAGGGCATCTGGTCCCACTTCTTCTTTGGGTAATCGGTGAAACCGGGACCCTTAAACCAAGAACAGAATAGAGTCTAGACCCTTCTAGCACGGCTAGTGCAGGACACCGCCTTGGAAGGGGGCTTGGGTCTGGAACGGTGGACAGCAGCTTGGCCAGATGAGGACCAGGCTGGGCAGAGTGGGGCCAGCGAGTGTGCCCGTGTGCCAGAGCTGGAGACGACCAGGAGCCAGTGGTCCAGCAGGCACGGGGTGGCTGGCGTGGGTCAGAGCGCCCATCACTGACCCGTGAGAACTCGACTGCCCCTGCCAGCTCTGGCACTGACCCCTCCCAGTCGCCCTGCCCTGACACCCCTGGGGGCACCCCGCCCCATCGGTGGCCTGGTCCGGCCCCTCCCGCCCTTTGCTCCAGTTCCCGGGCTTGGCACCTATAGTGGGGGTGCTGCCCGCCTGCCAGGCTCCGGGGCCGGGCCCACGGGAGGGTGGGGCGGCTGGGAAGCTGGCACGCTGCCCCGGGGGAGCCTCTCTCGGCAGGCGCCCGGGTGCCGCGGGGGGGAGGGGGGAACAAAGGGCTCATTCTCCCCGTGCGCAGCCGGTGGCATCGCCGGGGCGTTGGCGGAAGCCCCCGGGGCCCGGGAGGGGGCAGGCCCAGGCGGGGCCGCCGAATCACGGGCTCCTGTTTCCCGCAGGGTGCTGGAGGAGGAAACCGGCGGAGCAGCTTCCCCACTCTCAGTTGCGCGTCTGGCGATGGCGATCAGAGGTCCTGCTGCCCTCTCCGCTGGGCTCTCCCTCCATTAGCCGCGCCGCTCCGCGCTGCGCCCTCGCTGGTGCCTCTCTCCTGGGTCGCGGGATCGGCCCCCCTTCCAGGCACGACCCCCTCCCCCCGGCCCCCCGGCCTTTCCCCCCAGCTCCGCCATCTCCGACCCGGGGCGCGCGTTCCCCCCGGCCCGGCTCCCTCTCTCCCTCCGGGGGCACCCGCTCCCTAGCCCCGGTCCGGCCCTCCCCGCGGCGCAGCACGGAGTCTCGGCGTCCCATGGCGCAACCCACGGCCTCGGCCCAGAAGCTGGTGCGGCCGATTCGCGCCGTGTGCCGCATCCTGCAGATCCCGGAGTCCGACCCCTCCAACCTGCGGCCCTAGAGCGCCCCCGCCGCCCCGGGGGAAAGAGAGCGCGAGCGCGCTGAGCAGAGAGCGGGAGAAAGAGTCCTCGCCCGCCGGCCAGGAGGCCCCGGAGCCGGCCCATGGGGAGAGGACGCCTGGTGTCGGCCCCCACGACCGCCGCCGCCCGCGCCGCGCCGGGCCCGTGAAGCCCAGGTAAGCGCAGAGACGGGCGCCAGACTCGCGCCTTCTGGGGACGCCCATAGCCCGGCATTTCCGAACGGAGCCGGCCACAAGCAGGGAGCGAGCTCTGCTTGCTCCTCTGGGCTGGGCCACACAACTCTGAAAGTTAGGATGCCCGACAGGGCTGGACCGTGTCGGAGCAGTGGCCTCAGAAAACCCAAGCGCCCTATATCACGGCTCCCCTTGGGTTCCCTCGCCTTCTTCCTGGGGCTTCCCCCAGTGGGCCATGCCGCCTTGCTGGGAGAGTGCAGCAGCTCCGGTGCCACCTGTCATCCTGGTCCTTTGCACGCACGTTCAATTTTCCCTCCTTTGCCTCTCTCTGGGGCCCAGCCTGCTTTCCCCGCCTCCTTCCCTCCCCCCGGCCAGGCTGCAGTTACCAGCGTCCACAGCCGCCCTCACACTGCGGGCTAGACAGGGGTATCTAGACCCATCTGGCCTGAGGCCTCTAACTCCCCTCTCCCAGATTGGCTCACTCCTTCCCTTGGGGCAGCGGTGGGGACCCCAGCCCCCAGCAGTTGTCCTGGGCTCTACCTCAGAAGCCAAGAAACTGTAAAGCACCGCTAAGAGGCTGCCCCTGTGTAGAGACAAATTCGGGCCAGCAGCCCTGTTCTTCCCGATGACTCCAGCCTGCCCTGCCTGCACTGCCCACCCAAACAAGCCCAGGTGGGGCTTGGGGTGGCCTGGCAGCACCCCAGGAACCAAAGATGCAGCGCAGGAAGAGGCTTCTGAAACTGTGCATCTCCCAACCATGTTTGACACAAGGGCACACCGAGGCCCAGAGGAGTGAACTGACTTGCCCGAGGTCACACAGCAGGGGACTGGATCAAGGCCAGGATCCAACCTTCTTGTCTCCCAGGGCAGCGCCTTCTACAGAGCTCATCTTTTGGGTTCTCACCCTCTGTCCTCCCCCATGGCTCATGACCGGTTCCAGACTCAACGAGGGCAGGACATGTCACCCTAAAAATGGTAGTCTCTGACGAGGGGCTCTGGCCCAGGTGGGCTGTCAGGTTCCAGGCACTTGGGGGAAAGGGTAACCTTCCCCTTCTGGGGCATCCCACCCAGGCAGGTCCTTCGAGTCTCACATGGGCAGGTAGCATGGAACCTAGCTGTAGGTTGCCACTTGCCTTACTGGTTTGGGGTGCCTTGGTGCTGCCAGGGCGGTGCCAGGAACTGGGGTGCTTGAAGCATGTTTCTAAGCAACTCATGCCTTCATGGTTCTGCTCCAGGGACCCCCTCTGGGAGAGCCCCATGAGGGCAGGAGAGTGATGGAGGGTCCGCCCAGCTTCCTGAAGGACAGCCCAGCCTGGGAGAAGACAGCCCCTGAGAACGGGATCACAGGACGGGAGCTAGACACCCCACCGCGAGATGGCCTGCGCCCTGCGGCAATGTGCCTGGGAGAGCCCGCTCCCTTCTGGAGGGGTGTCCTGAGCACCCCAGGCTCCTGGCTGCCCCCTGGCTTCCCTCAGGGCCCCAAGGACACGCTCCCACTGGTGGAGGGTGAAGGTCCCCGGAATGGAGAGAGGAAGGCTGGCTGGCCAAGCAGCAAGGACGGGCTGCGCTGGAAGGAGGCGATGCTTACCCGTCCACTGGCATTCTGTGGGTCATCGTGCCCACCTCGCTACAGCCCCCTGGTTCCTGAGCATAATGGTGGCCATCCCAAGAGTGAACCTGTGGCCTTCCGGCCCTTGCACTGCCCCTTCCTTCTGGAGACCAAGATCCTGGAGCGAGCTCCTTTCTGGATGCCCACCTGCTTGCCACCCTACCTAGTGTCCAGCCTGCCCCCAGAGCATCCATGTGACTGGCCCTTGGCCCCACACCCCTGGGTGTACTCCGGAGGCCAGCCCAAAGTGCCCTCCACCTTCAGCTTAGGCAGCAAGGTGAGTGTTGGAGCAGAAAGGGTACCTGGGGCTCAGGCCACACATGGGGGCTCAGCAGGCCCCGGGGGCAACACTGGCGGGGTCAAACCACTCTGTCAATCCATTCTGATGAAAAGATAAGGTGGTACCCAGGTGGGGGAGGAGGCTATCAGCTCAGACAGAGTTAACAACAAGCAATTCCTTTTCTGGGCATAGCCTTCTCATTAGGTGATGTTTACCCATCCGCTGGCATTCTTCCCACCTCGCTACAGCCCCCTGATTCCTGAGCATAAGGGTGGCCGTCCCAAGAGTGACCCTGTGGCCTTTGGGCCATTTCAGGAATTGACTCACCCACTGTCCACCCAGAAGGAGACCCGGGAACTGGGGCCTCAGAATGTGTGGTCTTGTTCTGGGAGGAGGGGCAGACAAGGCCCTCTGGGATGTGCTGGTGGTCCTATGGCCTGTACCTATGGCACCTCTCCCCCACGTGGCCTCCAGGGTCATCTTGGGGATGAGATGTCAAATATTTTGAATCCAGTGTGGTACAGGGCATCACACCATCTGAATAGATCCTGAAAGCCCTTTGACTGTGCGTGGCATTAACCCTTTAGTTGCTGGATTATGGGGAGACCTGAGAAGTCCTGGGGAAGGATCTGGGATATCCAAGACTATGAGGCTGTGGAGTAGGCGTTTAGAGATCCAGTGCCCATTAACCAGTACATTCTTCTGTATTTTCACAACTCTTAAAGCCACACAGGCACACACCTGTTCTTGTCCTTAATCCCTTCTCCTCTCTTTAGGGCTTTTACCACAAGGATCCAAGCATACTCAGGCTGGCAAAGGACCCATTGGCAACTGTGGAACCTGGGTTGCTGGGCTCAGCCCCTGGTGGACATCTCCAGAGAACTGGGGAAGTGGAACACCCTTCTCTCCACCAGAGGGATGGAGAGACAGGAGTTGGCAGGCATCCGAACCTTTGCCCCCTTCTCCTGGGACATCCAGACACTGTGCCCCGGACCCCGTGGCCCACTTGTTCCCCAGGCTTGGTTCATACTCTTGGCAATGTCTGGGCTGTCCCCGGAGGTGGGAGCCTTGGGTACCAGCTGGGGCCATCAGCCACAACAAGGTGCCCGTCTCCTGGACCTCCTACCACCCAGGCAGGCTATTGCTCATCTCACCCACCAGCTAGAGATGACCCTTGTGGGCAGTGCCAGGAAGACCTGGAGGGGGCCACCAGTGAGCCCAGTGAATCCAGCGAGGAAGCCTGCAAGACTCCCGGTCCCAGGGCCTGCCCGCCCAGCCATCACACCAAGCTGAAGAAGACGTGGCTCACTCGACACTCTGAGCAGTTTGGGTGCCCAGACAGCTGCCCTGGGGAGGAGGAGAGCCCGGCAGCCCAGCTGCGAGCCCGCAAGAGGTCAAGCAGCCCCGAGGTCCAGGGAACAGCGAGCAGCCCAGCTGCCAAGCGCCCAACCGGTCCTTTCCCGGGCAGTGTGGGGCAGGGGGCCAGAGGCCGGCAGGAAGTGCTGGACTCATTATTTGGGAACAAGGCGGAGACAGAACAGTGTGGTGACCACAGAGGTAAGGGGACCGAGGTGGGGTAGAAGCGGGGACTGCTGGGGGCCCTACTTGGGAGGGCGCCACCGGAACAGGGGCTTTCCAGGGAGGTGGGGTCAGTAGTCCTTTATGAGTGGGTTACACCCAGCTGCCCCATTGTCCACCTCGATGGGATAGCTCACTGGGAGTCCCTTAGCATCTACAGGCCAGAGCCTTCCAGCAAGTGGTTCCTATTTTCATGTGCCTCCTCCCAAGTCATGGCATACTAGTGAGAATATAATGACAGGGTTCAGCGCGTGGGGTCAAAGGACCTGGGTCCTGACTTGACTGATCGGTGCTGTGTGACCTTGGGCTAGTTACTTCACCTCTCTGGACCTCAGTTTCTTCATCTATAAAATGGGGATAAAGACAGCACCTGCCTCGTAAAGACTGCTGCAGGGATGAAACCATATCATTCACATGAAGGACACTAAGTAAGCACCCCATGAACAGGCATCTCTGTGATTATCTGGGCCACAAACCCAATTGGAGAATTGCCTCTCCTGAAGGACCCCTTGTCCTGCCCCAGGAACAAATGACCACTCTCTAGGCCAGCTGGATCATGGAAAGTCAGCGTGAACATTGCTGGTGTTAGGACTTGGGCACGTCTCAGACCCCTGTGTTACGCAGTGCCCTTCACAGAGGCTGGCGCTGCTGACCCAGCCTCGGTTCTTCGGGACCACCTCAGTTTCTCGGCCTCCTGGAAGCTGGGCCTGGATCAGGACTCTTTCGCTGGCCTTGCACCCCTGCGCCTGGCATGGGTCTGTCTGCACTCTCCCAGACCTCTGCCTGCGGTGGGAAGCTCTTGGCCCCTCCACCGCCTTCTTGGGTTACTGCACCTGTGGCCTGTGTTGAAACTCTGTGGCCTTCTCACCTTCCAGCGCCCTCCGTCCACGTTGGGATTGCCTCTTCACGCTGTCACACAGCCAGTGGCATCACTGAGCCTGAGGCAGAGCCATCCCAAGTCTACACCGACTGTATCCGGAGCCCCAGCTACCCTAGTATCGTAGAGCCCACCTCGTGGCCCATCAGTCCATGTCAGGGCTCAGCTCTTTTGAAGTTTTTGGAGGCCTGCTTCCATTGCTCCAAATCAGGTCTCATAGGCCTGGGCCTAGGAGCTGCGCTGGCCCCACATGGGGGTGGGCTGGGTGCTAAGGCAGGACCTGGGGCTCACCAAAGCCCAGGAGGCCCAGATGCCCGACCTGCTGCAATGTCTCCTCAGGAACCCGGGACGACGGGGCCAGCCTGCAGGCCCCGGGGCTCCAGGAAACACCTCGCGTGGCTCCTGTGGCAGGCATCACTCAGTGCCAAGGCTGTGCCCAGGCAGCTGGCGAGACAGGAGGGCCAGCCCGCTACTCCCAGCCACTGTCCAGGTGAGCCTGTTGCCCCTGGCTGCCCCCAGCACCCTCCCAGTGGAGGCTCCCTGCTCACCTGCCTCCACCCTGTCTCCAGATTGCCACTGGGAGAGGAGCAGCCACAGGAGGAAGACTTGGCAGCCAGCTCCGAGGAGGGAGGAGGGTCTGGCCTGGAGGCTGGGCTTAGCGTGGGCCTCGCCAAGCACCTGCTAAGTGCACTGGGAGACCGCCTGTGCCGTGTTCTGAGGAGGGAGCGGGAGGCCCTGGCCTGGGCGCACCAGGAAGGTGAGTGTGCCTATGGGGCATTCACTCTGCGAGGGCCTGATCCTGCAGTCAGTGCTTTTTCGTGGGGCCTCCTTCCCTGCCAGTACTGCCTGCCCATCCTGCCCCCAGCTCAGCTCGGGAGCTCCTGCCTTGCTGTGCCCATATTTCCAGCTCAGGCTCTGAGTCAACTTGTATTCTGAAGTTTCTGGCCTGGGTGGAGGATGTTGGGAAGGTGTAAAACCTGGTCTGGCCCAACCCTTCTAGAGCTTGCTAGGGAAAAAAGATTGAATGCCAAGTGTCTGTAAGAGCTCCGGGAGGTGGCGGGGGAGCTCCCTGTGGCTTTGCATGGAGGGAAGGCTTCCGGGGTGGCCAGCTGTCAGGCCCTGGGAGGCTGGTAGGACTGGGGCCAAGGTTAGAGGTGAGCAGAGTGCGAGGTGTTCAGCTAGTGCCTCTGGCTCCAGCCTCTCCCTCCTGTTTGTTGTTGTTCAGTCACCAAATCATGTCTGACTCTTTGCGACCCCATGAACCGCAGCACGCTAGGCTTCCCTGTCCTTCACCATCTCCCGAGTTCGCTCAAACTCATGTCCATTGAGTCAGTGATGCCATCCAACCAGCTCATCCTCTGTTGCCCCTTCTCCTGCCCTCAATCTTTCCCAGCATCAGGGTCTTTTCCAGGCTCCCTTCCATGGGATCCTGGGAAACACACACCCTCGGCCTTGTCACTCCCTGGATGAGGCCACAGGTGGTTCCCTCTTTTTTTAATTTTGTACTGGGGTATAGCCAAGTAACAATGTTGTGATAGTTTCCGGTGGACAGCAGAGGGACTCAGCCATACATATACATGTATCCACTCTCCCTCAAACTTCCCCCCCAACCAGGCAGTGGTGGCTCCCTCCTACCCAGAAAGTCCAGCCCCTTCCCCTCTCACAGCCAGCTCCTGTCCACCCTACCACTCCCTCTGCCTGGATTCCCAGCACACCGCATCACTGTCTGCGCAGCTCACTCGAGCTTGTCTGCTCCCTCGGGCCTTGGCACCCTCAGTTCCCTCGTCTGGAATGCCCTTCTCCTCCCTTCCTACCTGGTGAATGAAAACTTACTCATCACTCGGGGCCCGTTTGGGCAGCTGTCCCCACCCTCATCCTTCCGTCCCACTCATAATCTAGCAGCCACCCCATGATGCCATGATCACTGCTGTGTTTGTGGGCTCATCTCTCGCCTTGTGATGTGAGTACTGGGAGGCCAAGCACCAGGTTCTGACCAGCTTTGAACTACCAGCACCCAGTCCGAGATGGGACAAGTGTGTCTAATGGGTGTATGAATGTCTGCTCACCAGCGATCTCCCACCTGCCAGCAAGTGCTTAATTTGAAACTCTGGGTGAGAGAGGGAGTAAGGTTTCCTCTTCTGAGATATAGAGGAGTCCCTGAGGAAATGGGCTTCCCAGGTGGCACTAGTGGTAAAGAACCTGCCTGCCAGTGCTGGAGATGGAGTAGAAGCAGGTTCAATCCCTGGGTTGGGAAGATCCCCTGGAGGAGGGCATGGCAACCCACTCCAGTATCCTTGCCAACCCACTCCAGAATCCCATGGACAGAGGAGCCTGGTGGGCTACAGTCCATGAGGTTGCAAAGAGTCGAACATGACTGAGTGACTTAGCACACATGCCCCTGAGAAGACCCCACTGCTCTGGAGGATGAGGGGATGAAAGGTTGTATAGGGTGGATCTGGAAGCCCTGGGACAGGCGTTGAAGGGGCACACTGACTGAGCTGTCCTGAGCTGTCCAAGCTGTCCTTGGTTGCAGATGGTGGTGCGGTAGAGGGGCTGTTGAGTAATCCAGGGTGACTGCAAGAGGCCTGTCTCCCTTTGGGGGTAGCCCCTCAGTGGACACTGCCCCTGTCTGTGCATCCCTCCCACATGAGGTCCTCAAAGAGGCCACTGGCTTGAGGCCCCTCTGACCCTGTTCTCTCCTGTGGTTAGCAGGCCAGGCACCAGTCGGGACTGAGGACGACCCAAGCCTTCCACGCTGCTGCAGCCACTGCCACCATGGACTGTTCAATACCCACTGGCGATGCCCTCGCTGCAGCCACCGGCTGTGTGTGGCCTGTGGTCGCATGGCAGGTGCTGGGAGGA
The DNA here is from genome assembly GCF_002263795.3 of Bos taurus. NCBI lineage: Eukaryota > Metazoa > Chordata > Mammalia > Artiodactyla > Bovidae > Bos > Bos taurus. The sequence goes on along the minus strand of NC_037335.1, from coordinate 69,437,810 downwards.
CCAGGGAGAAAGCAGGTAGGAAAGGAGCCGGGGGCCTTGGAAGGGCTGCTTTAGAGTTCATGGTCAGGGACTTCCCTGGTGGTCCAGTGGTTAAGACTCTGTGCATCCACTACAGGGAGCACGGGTTCAATCCCCAGTCAGGGAAGGGCTGCTTTAGAGTTCATGGTCAGGGACTTCCCTGGTGGTCCAGTGGTTAAGACTCTGTGCATCCACTACAGGAAGCACGGGTTCAATCCCCAGTCAGGGAACTAAAATCCTACATGCTTCAAGGCATGGGCCAAAAAAAAAGAGTTCAGGGCCATTTCTTGGTTGAGTCTCCCCAAGAGTCTTCCTCCCCAGCCTGCTCAATGCTCCTTGGACCAGACAGTTTCCTCTCCAGATCAGAGGGCCATGCCTGTGTTCTAGCCCACCCTTGAAAGAAGTCACATGCCTACTCTCTGCCCCTCACTTTGCTCAGCTTGTACCTTTTTAAACCTTACAACACTGTGAGGTGGGTATTATTGCCTCCATGTTCCAGATAGTAAGAAAAACTCACGTTAAGTGACTTGCCCAAGGTCACACAACAAGTAAGTGTTAGATCCAGGATTTAAAGTCAGGTCTTCTGATTCCAAGTCCTGCTATATTCATGGTTCTCAGCTTTCTCTCCCTTGGCTCAACTCGGCCACCTCAACACTTGAAGTTTCCCAGTGTTCCAACAGACATGGCCAAAAAGAGTTCCAGGGTCAGAAACCTTTCGGAACACCGTATTCTACATGATCATCTTGCAATGCACTCAGCATATTAAAGGCTCTGTGTTCTGCAAGCAGAGGATCTTGTGTCACTATGGAACCCAAGTTTCCCAGAAGGCCCATGTTTTATAGATTGTCAAGGTCCCTGATTGAAATATCACGCCCTTGCCCTTCTTCCCTGACCTTAACCTGGGATTACCTTGATTTCCTGACCCACAGCTTCTGCCTTCCCACCCCAACAGGCTCTCAGGGACAGTCCACGGAGAAGTGTGGCCAGGAAGTTGGGCACAGTGCCAGTTCCCTGATGCTCACCCAGTTTGTCTCCAGTCAGGGTGAGCTCTCTTGGAGGGGTGGGGTGGACAGAGGGCAGGTCCAGGGGGAGACCAGCTTCCTGTGTGGATGTCCCTCAGCCCTATCCTATGTCCTCCTGGTGAGTGAGGCCAAGCAGTGTGGGAGTGGCCCCCTGTCTGCCATCACTGGCAAGTTCCATCTCCCCTCTACCCCTTACAGCTTTGGCAGAATTAAGCGCTGCAATGCACCAGGTCTGGGTCAAGTTTGACATCCGGGGGCACTGCCCCTGCCAAGCTGATGCCCGACTGTGGACCGCTGGGGATGGGGGCCCGCAGGTAAGAAAGCAGGGCATGGGACAGGGCGCTAACCTGTGGGGCCCAGGATAAGGCAGTGTGTCTTCAAATCCCTGACCTCGGCAGGGTTTGGTCCTTTGGTGGGAATGAAGAGGGACGTGGAAGCTGGGTGAAGTTGGGACACTTGTCTTCTTCCCCTGGGGACCAAGATCCCTGGAGTGAGCTCGAGTATCTGCCCCCATCCAGGCCCCAGAAGTCCTCACTCTCTGCCTGCCCGGAGCTCCCGCCTTCTTTGTGTGTGTTCTTTCTGTAACTGCTAGAGTTTCTTCTCTCCGCTCCTGGGAGCACGCGCCTGCAGGCAGAGTGTCCGCCCAGCCTCTCAGCGTGCGCATGCGTTTTCTCTTGTTTCCGTTGTGTCTGACTCTTTGCGAGTCCATGGACTGTAGCCCGCCAGGCTCCTCTGTCCATGGGATTCTCCAGGCAAGATTACTGGAGTGGGTTGCCACCCTTCTCCAGGGGATCTTCCCGACCCAGGGATCAAACCCATGTCTTTTATGTCTCCTGCATTGACAGATGCGTTCTTTATCACTAGAGCCACCTGGGAAGTCCTCTTCTTAGTATTCCCTGCACCTAATACAGAGCAGGTGCTCAATATGCATTTCAGTTGTTTTTTCTTTTTTAACGAAGTTCATGTACTTACTATAAAAGTCATATATTCAATAAATAGTTCAGAGAACGGTTTTTGTCTGTCAGATACTCTATACATTCCAGCTGTGGAAAATGTGAAAGATATAGATAACACAGCAATGGCTTATAATGTCACCATTGTCGTTTTGACATATTTCTTTCCAATCACTTGTCTCCATGTATATTCCAGCCTCTCTTACATAGACTTTGGATCCGGCTGCATGCATGAGTCCATGGGCAACTTTTCTCCACCTAATGATCTATCATATGACATTCTGCTCCTTGTAAACACCATTTTAGGACTTACAGGGGTCCACTGTGAATACTTGGGGGTTGAATTGGATTGAGCTGCATTTGCTGTATTTACATTTCTGATTGGATTGCGGGGGGCGGGTGGTGACTGGGTTTAACAGAAGGAGCCAATGGAGAAAACTCCCCCAACTCCACAACCTTCCTGCAACGGGGAAACCAACAGGACCAAGGACATTAAAGAGGGTGAGCAGCCCCCTGTCCCTCACTCAGACTGTCGGGGAAGCTGAGTCAGGTTGGAATCCCCAGGAGAGATTGGAATTGCTTTAGCCATCCCCACCCCCATCACCATTTCTGTCCTCAAGTCATCCTAAAGAAAGTGGTGTGTGTGCGTGTGTGTGTGTGTGAAGTCACTTCAGTCGTGTCTGACTCTTTGAGACCCCATGGACTGTAGCCCACCAGGCTCCTCTGTCCATGGGATTCTCCAGGCAAGAATACTGGAGTGGGTTGCCATGCCCTCCTCCATCTAAAGAAAATCAATCTCAGTAGAATCTAGGACAAGACTTCTAGCTCTTCTCCGTCCAAGCCCCTGATCTGAGTCCCTCGTTTGGAGAGGTCCTAGAGACCCTGCCAGGAAAGCTGGTGGGAGGCGAGTACATCTAGGGCAGAGTTGAAATGGGCAAGGCCAGCAAAGGCTGAGCAGGCACAGCCAGGAGATGAGGGAAGCACGTTGTAGGCAATGGAACCTCTACAGAAAGGTGAAGCCCCTCACCCCTCTCCTCCTTCACAGAGACCCCAGACTCCACAGAGACCCCGGCAGAAGACCGTGCCAGCCGAGGGCCCCTGCCTTGTCCCTCTCTGTGTGAACTGCTTGCCTCCACCGCTGTCAAACTCTGCCTGGGGCATGAACGGATACACATGGCCTTTGCCCCTGTCACTCCGGCCCTGCCCAGCGTGAGCAAGGGCATGAAGGGAAGGGCTGGGGGCCCGGGACCCAAGCTGGGCTGGCCTCCCCTGTAGGCTCAAGTGGGTCCTGAGTACTCCCTCCCCTCTGTACCTCCCTCCCCGCAGGATGACCGCATCACCAACATCCTGGACAGCATCATCGCGCAGGTTGTGGAGCGGAAGATCCAGGAGAAAGCCCTGGGGCCGGGGCTGCGGGCTGGGCCAGGGCTGCGGGCCGGGCCAGGCCTGCGCAAGGGCCTGGGCCTGCCCCTCTCCCCCGTTCGGCCCCGGCTGCCTCCCCCTGGAGCTCTGCTGTGGCTGCAGGAGCCCAGGCCTCAGCGAGGCTTCCACCTCTTCCAGGAGCACTGGAGGCAGGGCCAGGTGAGGCTCCCAGCTCTCATGGCCTTGCCTGAGAGGCCTGAGGGAGGCTGCCTCCCTCTCTTTGGCCCCGTGATCCTCAGTGCTCTGTGCTTGCCTTGAGGGGTTACCCTAGTCTTGGGGGCTGTGACGGGGTCCCTGGTGTCTGGGTTGTCTGTTGGGCATGACCACCCCCCTCCCAATACACACAGGGCCTTTGATCTTGAGGCCAAGGCAGACCTGGTCAGTCACTCAGAGGGAACAAGGCTGGTCCCCATGCCGTTCTGGTGCCCGAAAACATGCTACAGTCTGGCCCCGTTGGGTACCCCCTCCATTCTCCCCATGTTCCCCTTTCTTTCCCCACTGCAGCCTGTGCTGGTGTCAGGAATTCAGAGGACACTTCAGGGCCACCTGTGGGGGTCAGAAGCTCTCGGGGCACTTGGAGGCCAGGTGCAGGCACTGACCCCCCTTGGGCCTCCCCAGCCCACCAGCCTGGGCAGCGCAACATTCTGGGAGGGATTCTCCCGGCCTGAGAGTGAGTACCCCAGAAAAGAGGAGGAGGAGGGAGCCTGAGCCTGGGGTGTGGCAGTGGGCAAGGCCGTGGAGTCTCAAAGTGGACCTGGGGGCAGCTAGAAGCAGAGCCCCCTGCAGAAACTAGATTCTGTCACCACCATGGGAACAGGGCCCTCTGGGCCAATGAGGTTTCTCCCTGGGCCAATAGCTATTCTGTCTTCCCACTAGGTCGCCCGAAGTCAGATGAGGGCTCGGTGTTCCTACTGCATAGAGCTCTGGGGGACGAGGACACCAGCAGGTATATGGTGCCAAGGGCTGCCCGGGCCTCCCTGCATCTCCTGTTTGGGGGGGTTACCCTAGTCTCAGGAGCTGTGATGGGGTCCCTGGTGCCTGAGTTGAGTCTGTTGGGCATGACATTACCCTCCCCCCTGCCCCCCCCCCACACACAGGGTAGAGAACCTGGCTGCCAGCCTGCCCCTCCCAGAGTACTGTGCCCACCATGGGAAACTCAATCTGGCTTCCTACCTCCCTCCGGGCCCTGTCCTGCGTCCACTGGAGCCCCAGCTGTGGGCAGCCTATGGTGAGTGTCCACTCTACTCCTGCCCAGTCCCTACCCCTCTACCTATCATCCCCAAGAACCCATGAGTCTGTGCCAAGGTCCTGGGGCCCATTCCCAACTAGCCTTTCTCCACTTCCACATAGGTGTGAGCCCACATCGTGGGCACCTGGGGACCAAGAACCTCTGTGTGGAGGTGACCGACCTGGTCAGTGTCCTGGTACATGCTGAAGCCCCCCTGCCCACCTGGCGCCGGACACAGAAAGGTGCGTCCTCAACTGGAAGCAGGGGTGGGCACGAGCTTCTGAGGCGAAGCGGTGTCTCTGCTGGCCCCGGGGTCCTCCTGAGCTGTCTTTCTTTCCCAGATTTCCTCTCAGGCCTGGACGGGGAGGGGCTGTGGTCCCCAGGCAGCCAGGTCAGCACCGTGTGGCATGTGTTCCGGGCACAGGACGCCCAGCGCATCCGCCGCTTTCTCCAGATGGTGAGGAGGGAGCCGGGGACCCTCCCCTTCCCCTCTCAGCCCCAGGAGCTCTCGCTCTGTGTGTGTGCCCCGTGTGCTCGCTCCCTCGCCTCAGGTGAGCTGGACTCGACAGGTGCAGAGAAGGCAGACGGGGCCCTTGGGAGAGGTGTGTGTTGGGGTGCACAGAGAGTGAGGGGTTGAGGCAGGACCTAGTGATGAAATGAGGAAAGAGCTGCCACAAGCTGGGCCCTGGGTCTATCATCTTCATTAATTGTCACAGATACCACATTCGATAGGGCTTCCCTGGTGGCTCAGGATGATAAAGAGTCTGCCTGCAATGCAGGAAACCCAGGGTTCAATCCCTGGGTCAGGAAGATTCCCTGGAGAAGGGAATGGCAACCCACTCCACTATTCTTGCCTGGAGAATTACCTGGACAGAGGAGCCTGGCAGGCTACAATCCATGGGATTGCAAAGAGTCAGACAGGATTGAGCGACTAACCCACACACTTTATGAAGAGGTGCCCTTTGGGGTGCTAGCAAGGAATGGCCGAGGGGGGGCAGCCGTAGTAGGCAGAGGGAGAGATGGGACCTAGAGAAGGGGCAGGGAAGGAGAAGAGGAGTGGTTGTGCAGGAGGTGGCAGAGGCCCTGTGGTTCCAAAGTCCAGCGGAGCCCTGATTGTCCTAGGGAAGGGACGCCCACCAAGGGTCACCCCTGCTCAGGCACACACGCACACACAGACACGCAAGTGTCAGCGCAGCTGTCCATCACCACCCCCCTACCTACACTCGCAGAAGGGTGGGTGGACTCACATGAGCTGGAACACACAGAGCGGAGCAGACCACAGTACGCCTTCACACACACATGGCCTTGTCTGGGCTGGATGTGGCCGGATGTGGGCAGTCCTGCATGGCCAAACCCAGTGATTCATGGGGAGGGTCGGAGGGGCATAGCCTCACTGAGAGGCCTGGGTGACACTGCTCAGGTTCCAGGTCGGACTTCCTTGGCACCTGCCTGGGATTACCCTATAGTCCAGCCTTCGGTCCAGCCTGACTCATCAGCCTGGTCTTGGAGGCCTGAACCCTGAGCCCAGAGATAATGGCTGAGGTCCTAACTGAAGGGCTTGGAAGGAGCTGGTGGGCACCTGGAGCACAAGGCTGGGTTCCCCTGGCCCCTGGCCTCCATGAGCCCCCGTCTGCACAAGAAGCTCCCTGCTCTGGTTGGAGAGGGGAGGGGAGGTGAAGGCCCCCCAGAGCTTTGCCTGCTTCAGAGGCCTCAGCCTAGACAGTCTAGGTTCATCCACTGAGAGTCAGAACTTGAGTCTGGATCTGAGATCCTAGGAGAATCTGACGAAAGCTTCAAATTGTCTCCTTAGGGACATATGGCTACCTACTCACCCACAATTTAGCATGCAGTTCAGGATGTCCCGGGACTCCACCAAGTTAAGAGCTCCTGGCATAGATGGTTTATGAGTTGCGATTCTGCAGGATGTCTTCCTGGGTTTTGGAGAAAGGAGTACCTTTGGAGGAGGGAGCAGAGAGCCCAGGGCCAGAGACACAGAGGCTATTCAAGCCATCTAGCCCCAGGAAAAGCGGAGATTTGGACCGTCTGCCTCTTAATCCTTCCTTCTGATCTTCTTCCAGCCAGATTGCCGGCCTAAGCGGCCCCAGCCCCCATTAGCTGGGTCCTGTCCCACCCACCCCTACATCCTCCCCCACCTGCCCTTCAAGACTCTACAGCTCCTACCTGTGTCTCTGGCCTTTGGGAAGCCCACGCCCCATCTTCCTGCAGCCCTACCCTAGTCTCTCCCCTACTCCACTTGCTCATCCCTCCTTCTCTTCTTTGAGGTGTGCCCCACTGGGGCAGGAAACTTGGAGCCTGGTACCCCTGGCAGGTGCTACCTGGACGCAGGGCTGCGGCGGCGCCTGCGGGAGGAGTGGGGTGTGAGCTGCTGGACCCTGCTACAGGCCCCCGGAGAAGCCGTGCTGGTGCCCGCGGGGGCTCCCCACCAGGTGCTTCCCCAGCGCGTGCCAGTGGGGGCTCTGCAGAGAGCTCAGAGTATCAGAAGCAGTCCCCAGGCTGTTACACCCTCTGTTCCTCCTGCGGAGCTAGGCAGAACAGGAAGTCACACCTCCACTGTAGGGAAGAGGAGAATCCTGTGGTCTTGAAGTCATCAAGCTTACTGGGCATCAAGCTTACCAGGCGTCAAGCTTGTCCCTCGATGTCTGCTCTGCCTGCGCCATGTCTGGCATCCCATTGGCTGCTTTTGGCCACATCCTTTGTGGTGCCCCTTGCTGGATCCAGGGCGTCCACTCTCTGAGAGCCGGTTGGGTGGGGCTCATTAACGAGGAGTAGAGCTCAGGGATCAGAGGGGCAGGATACATCGCCCTGAGTCTCCGTTGACCGCCCCCCTCACCTGTCTCCTCCCCGGCACAGGTGCAGTGCCTGGTAAGCACAGTGAGCGTCACTCAGCACTTCCTGTCCCCTGAGACCTCTGCCCTCTCTGCTCAGCTCTGCCACCAGGGGCCCAGCCTGCCCACTGCCCACCGCCTGCTTTATGCTCAGGTGAGTGGGACACTGGCCAGGAGCCTGGGTGTGCTGCTCGATTTCCCCATCAAGCAGAGCTGGGTCCAGGGAGGGCCTTCTTGGCAGGGAGAGCCCCGGGGCATGACTGTAAACTCCTTGTCCTCTCTCTTTCTCCTAGATGGACTGGGCTGTGTTCCAAGCAGTGAAGGTGGCTGTGGGAACATTGCAAGAGGCTAAATAGGGGTGGGAGGTCCCAGGTGTCTGTGGTGGAGGTCAGGGGCAGGCACGGCTTCAGCAGAGAAAGGCACTGGGGAACTTGGGGACTTTGGGTCAATTCCGCACTCTGGACACAAGCAGGCACCAGGTTCCCTGCCCCTGACCTGAGCCCTGATGCCAACAACCACAGTGCCACTGAAGCTTACACCTGCCCTTTGCATACTGGCACCTGCTTTGCCCCTGAGCCCTTCTCCAAGGTACCAGACCCAGACTAGGGGGTGATTGTCTCCTTCTAACCCCTGCCCCCCAACCCAGCAGACAAACAGCCCTTCACTGGGGGACCTCAGGCATCATTCTGGCTTAAGCGACACCTTCTGTTGCTGCTTCACCTCCTGCTGTCTCCTGTGCCTGAGCTCTGCTCATACCACCCACACCTTCCCGGGCTCCCAGAGGCCCTTTGCCCTGCAGGTGTGCTAGACAAGGGGGTCACTGACATCCCGCCTTCCTGCCACAGAGCTGTGAAGTGTGGGGAGGGGACGGCCTCAGGTCACCATCTAGGCTTGGCCGGAGGGGGCGATATGGGCAAGGCCCCATCCTTGCTCCCTCCTCTACCTCCTTCCTTCTGGATTTCCATTAAAGGCTGTTGTTTTGTGAATGCTGCCTTGTGGTTGGCCCTGCTCCTGCAGGCCACGTGGATGGGGAGGGAGGGGGACACCTGGAACTGGAGCAGGGTGGGAGGGGGCTGAAGCAGTGGTGACAGAGACCTCAGACACCCCTGCCTGCTCCTCTTAGGGTGCGGGGGGCACTGTGTCCCTCCCTCCCACAGAGGAGCAAAGTGGGGCTGACCTTGAGGATGCTCCTGACAGCAGGCAAGGAGGAGGTCTCGGTCACAGCAGCATGGCATCTCCCTGTGTGACACTAGAGACCCAGAATCCCTAACTCTCCTTGCAAACTTAAGGCCACCCCATCTCTCCTGTCTGAACTGGAGCTCTGGGAGTCTGGGCCCAGAAAGCCCCTGACCAGCCTTTTGCCGTCGGTGCCCATGGCCAGCCCCATGCCCACTGGCTGGTGCTGGAGACAGTTGACAGCCCCTCCCCACCCCCAGGGCCCTCTGGTGTGGCTCCAGCCCTCCCCCCTCCCCCCCCCACCGGCCTCGTATTTCTCACCCCCAACACGCTCTGACTCTTGTTACAATTGTTCCTGTGGTGGTTCTGGGAATGTTATTTTTTTTTTTTATGAAATAAAAATTTTTTATTATAAATTTAATACACTTTCAGAACTTTTAGAAAATAAGAAAAAGAAACCTGTATACTATTTACCTCCACTCACCTTCAATCCAACCACTCTTATGTTGGTGTATTTCCTTTAGTTTTTTTTCTCCAGGGATCTGTTTTACACATGGTTGAATTGGGGGTGTTTTGCATTAGGTTTCTTTCTTTAACACTGATCATCATCATTTTCTGGGCTCTAACCTTTATTTTAAGAAAGTGTTAGTCGCCCAGTCGTGTCCGACTCTTTGCGACCCTATGGACTGTAGCCCACAGGCTCCTCTGTCCATAGGATTCTCCAAGCAAGAATACTGGAGTGAGTTGCCATTCCCTTCTCCAGCAGATCTGTCTGACCCAGGGATCAAACCCCAGTCTCCTGCATTGCTTCCAGATTCTTTACCATCTGAGCCACCAGGGAAGCCAATTTATTTTAAATGGTCACTTATATTGTCTTAGGCTTGGCAGTGATTTACATAAACATCGCCCATTTAAAAAAAAATTAGATTTCTTCTTTGTATGCAAAGCTAGGCTATTTTCATTTTTTTCCTGGGATAGGAAAAGAAGAGAAAATTAAGGAACTACTGCCTTTGATGTGTCAGTGTTTTAACTGATCTCATTGAGACCCTTTATCATAACTTTGGGGTCGATATTATTTAATTCTATTTTACAGAAGAGGAAACAGGCAGGCCAGGGTTAAGTCACACCCAAGGTCACACAGCATCACCCAAGGTCATACAGCAATTTTATTGGCAGCATTGGGACTGGAGCCAAGTTTCCTGACTCGAGCTACCTTATTTATATTACAGTCTTCAGACTTAATGGCCTTTGCAGATGGCCTTGCTGCTGTCTCCTCTGTCCTCTTCCTTCCAGTACAGACAGGCACTTCACAGCCGCTCGTGTTCCAAGTGGCACAGAGTGAGCTGTCCTTACCTATATCTCACCTTGCAATGCCGTGTCCTAATGTCACCCCAGAACCCCCTACACAGGGGGCCCTTCCTGTGGGAAGACGGGGAAGGCCTCGTGACAGGGCCTCTCCCCCCTCCAGACCTCTCTGCCACCTCCCTTTTCGTGGCGGGTTGTAGCAGCCTTGAGGGCATATTGGGTCGGGCTCCTAGCGAACAGAAGGTGGACCAAATGTTCCAGGACTCACCTGGGAATGAAGCCAGTCCAGGTGGGGACTGACCCTGAAACAACTTGGGGCCCTTGGTGGCCCTCTTCCTCAAGGAGGCTCAGTGGGCCACCCTCAGTCCAGCCCTGTCCTTTGGGCCTTTGTTTCTCCCAGCATCCTGTGGTCTGCCTGCTCTAGTCCTGCTCACTGGCCCAGATCTCATAACCTCAGAGCTGGAAGTGACGTCAGAATGTACATATCCAACTCTGCCTTTCTCTTTTGTCTTATCAAATACATTTTTTAGGCTTTTTTTTTTTAGGGGGGGGCGCTGTATTCTGTGGCTTGTGGGATCTTAGATCCCCAACAAAGACTGAAGCCAAGCCCTAGGCAGTGAAGGTGATAAGTCTCTTCTTTTTTTTTCCTTTTAGACTTTTAATTTTGAAATGATTTGAGGTTTCCAGTTGAGTCACAGAGATACTACAGAAAGTTCCCAGTTAGCCTTCATCTAGCTTCCTCTCATGGTAACATCTTAAATAACCATGGTGGTGGTGGTACTAAATTGCTTCAGTCGTGTCCACCTCTTTGCAACCCTATGAATGGTAGCCTGCCAGGCTCCTCTCTCTAGGCATAATACTGGAGTGGGTTGCCATGTCCTCCTCCAGGGATTCTTCCCAACCCAGGGATCGAACCCTTGTCTCTTAACATCTCCTACATTGGCAGGTGGGTTCTTTACCACTAGCACCACCTGGGAAGCCCATGTACCCAGGGTACAGTGATCAAAATATAAGAAATTGATACTGATACAACTCTATTAACTAAGCAACAGACTTTATTGGGCTTTCACCAATTTTCTGTTTGAGGATCCACCCATCTTCCTTACAGGTGGCCTGGAGGGTAGATGTGGCTCCCTCAAGGTCACTCAGGAAGCTAGTGGCAAGGCACAGGTTGAAGTTGGGCCTCCTCGTCCCAGTGCCTTTGCCTGCTGCCCTCCTCACTCTTCCTGCTTTGTCCAGGGCCAGGGCTGCTGCTCCTTAAAAGAACTAACTTTACAGACACCCTTACCCCACCTTGCTTTCCCCGCCCAACTCTGAGGTTGCCTACACTGTCTTTCTGCACACGTGCTCACATGCACATGCGTGTCCACAGGCCCTGAAATGGCTGGCCCAAGCCTGGCTCCTGTGGGCACTGGAAGCACTGCACCGCAGGGCCAACCAGTTCAGCCACTTCTGTCCACTGGGCTGCATGCAGCCACCCACACAAGCCAGTGCTCTAGCCTCTGTGGGAATGGAGGACGCAGAGCACACTTGATGGAGCCCTACCTTGGTTTCAGGTTCTAGAGGCTTCTATCTCAGCCCCTCTCCCTCCCTCAGCTTTTCCAGCTCTGCCTTGGGGCCTCTCCTATCTCCATCTGGTGTGTGCCCTCTGACACCTGGAGACAGTCACTTTCTGTTGTCCTTCTCAGCATCTCTGAAGGCCTGGTAAAGAACCCTCCTGCCAATGCAGGAGACATAAGAGAGGCGGGTTCTATCCCTGGGTCAGGAAAATACCCTGCTGGAGGACATGGCAACACACTCCAGTATTCTTATCTGGAGAATCTCATGGACAGAGGAGCCTGGCGGGTTACAGTCCATGGAGTCGCAAAAAGAGTCGGACATGACTGACATGGCTTAGCATGGCACAGCACAACCCCCTCTAGGACCTTCCACCCATGGGGCCCTTCACTGTTTATAGCTGGTTTTCAAGTTTCTCTCATGTGCTTCCCATCACAGGGGTGATTAGGTCCACTCAACTGGCGAGGAACGCTTTGCCCAGTGATAATGGGGAGAGTGGAGCCGCGGTTTGCCACAGCCTTTGCTCTTCCAGGCAGTTAGGCTGTCTGGTGTTTATCTTAGGCCGCCTCTGAGGCTTTCAGAGCCCTGCCCAGACATGATCTCACTCTCTCTCAAATCATCCCTGGGAGGCAGAAGGGAGTCTGGGATGAATGCTGTCCCCATTTCACAGATGTGAAAATAAAGGTCTAAACACACACACACATACATGCATGTGTGCCCGGCAAATACGTGGAAAAGTTGCTTTGCAGTCCTGGGAGCCTGATTTCAGCCCTGTGAATTCAGTTGTTTGGAACGTTCGAGGTCTTGGATGGGGTGGGGGTGGCAGCGTTCACAAGTGCCTCACAAGATTGCAGCTCCCCCAGGGATAACCCATAGCTTAATCCAGTGCCCTGCCTCCAGGGACCTTGCAGTCAGTTTAGTATTTGAGAAGGGCCTAAGGAGGCTTATCTGGTGTGGCTGGAATTCCCTAGACTAAGGTCTAGTTCATGGTGGCCCTGTAGGCACATTTCATAAAAGTGAGCCTTTGTTTGGTAGCCACAAATGCTGTGGCCAGGAGAGCTCAGCCTGGAGCGTTGCTGGGTTGCTTAGTGGTGGTGACCCACACTGGACAGTCCACAGAGTTCCTCTCATGATGGCTCACCTTCCCGGCAGTCCTGGGAAGGAAGAGCTGTTAGCAGCTTATTGTAGAAAACAACAGAGACATCACTTTGCCAACAAAGGTCCATACAGTCAAATCTATGGTTTTTCCAGTAGTCCTGTATGGATGTGAGAGTTAGACCATAAAAAAAGCTGAACGCCAAAGAACTGATGCTTTCAAATTGTGGTATTGGAGGACTTCTGAAAAGCCGTTGGACAGCAAGGAGATCAAACCAGTCAATCCTAAAGGAAATCAACACTGAACATTTATTGGAAGGACTGATGCTGAAGCTGAAACTCCAATACTTTGGCCACCTGATGTGAAGAGACAACTCACTGGAAAAGACCCTGATTCTAGGAAAGATTGAGGGCAGGAGGAGGAGACGACAGGATGAGATGGTTGGATGGCATCACCAACTCAACGGACATGAGTTTGAGCAAACTCTGGGAGATGGTAAAGGACAGGGAAGCCTGGCGTGCTGTAGTCCGTGTCTCACAAAGAGTCGAACATGACTTAGCAACTGAATGACAACAAGAAAGATAAGGAAACAGGCCCACAAAACGGACCCACAAACAAGTCCCTGGCACTATTAGGGCACAGAATCAACCAGGGAGCAATGGCTGGGCATCCAACTCCAAGTCCAATGCTTAGCTCCACCAAGCTACTGTCTCCACAAAAAGAGACATAACCAAAGCCAGGAGGAGGGAAAAAGGAGCCCTCACTGGGACTGAGGAGCTCAGACTTGTCTGGTTTCAGCTTTTGCCTTCCTGTCCTGAGAAGAGGTTAAAGGAGGAAAGGTCAGGCTGGGGGAGAAGGAGCTCCTGAAATCAACCCACACCCTACTCTCAACAGCCCAGAACCCCACCAACGTGGTGGTGGCGGGGGTAGGGGGCGGTAACAACAAAGTTGAAGGAGCAGTACCCATCCCCTGAAGGGGAGAGGGACCTGACTCTGCAGCGGACTGGGGACCGAGACAAGGTTGATGACGGCTAGGCGCACTGATCTCTGCCCCAAGTTCTGCCTCCATGGCCAGGCACACCTTGACCATCCCAGCTCTGCAACCTCCCTCCTCTGATCGCCTGCAGCATCTCATGCCCGAACCAGTTTTTTGAACCAATCTTGTAACTCGCCTTATAAGTCAGCTGGCTTTCCATTATTTGTCTACGTCCACCTTTCCAACTAGATCAGAATCTCCTCCAAGGCAGGAGCTCTTGTCCTCCCTGCCACGTGACAGCCAGTACATTCTCAGTAGAGAAATAAGGTTATTTGGGAAGTGTCATTTAGGGCAATGCCGTGGTTTGTTTACAAGTGCTGGACACTGGGTCCACGCCGCGGGCCCGGTGACGTCTTCGGGTTTGTGATGTCACCGTCGCTGGCTGCTGCGCCACTCCGCAGCCTGCGGGCAGGTGACGTCACCGTCGGAACCCGTGCAGACAACTGCGCGCTGGAGGAATTAGCTATGCGGGCGGCCTGAGATGCCGGGAAAGGGGAGGAACCGATGCAACGGCAGACGCGGTGGGGCGTCCGCACCGCCAGGGCTGGGCGCCTAGCCCCCTTATGGACTGGCTCCGCCCCCACCGTGACCTTTGCGCGCCAGCCATTCCGAGCCGGCCGCTGTGACGCGCAGCCTATCAGCGTCCACAACACGCCGGGCTCTTCCGTGTTCGCGAGTGCACCCGACCCGAGTCCTCAGGGGGAGGGGGCGAGGCCGACGGGCCCCACTGTCACCCACGTACATCCCACCCGGCCCGGCAGATCTGCGGTTCCCGGCCCGCAGCTTCTCGGAAGACCTTATGGCTTCGGAAGGCCTGAGAGGGGCGCTGACGGCCGTGCTGGGGGGCCGGGGGCTGCTCGTGCAGAACTATGATTCGGGGCCGGCTGGGGAGCCGCCGGCGCCGGTGCGGCTGCGGAGGAATGTCTGCTACGTGGTGCTGGCCGTGTTTCTCAACGAGCAGGTGAGCGTCCGCCCGTCGGGCCCACCGCCCAGGTCTCGGGCTCGCAGCCAGCCCCGGTAGGGAACAGAGGACGTACCGGCAACAGCCACAGCCTCCTGGTGTGTGGCTCTTCCCAGTTTTGCAAAGCACTTTCACACTTAACATCTGAGTCTTGCGCAGCGCAGCCCTGCGATCCTCCCAACGTATATGGGAGGAAACTGAGGTTCACGAATCTGTTTAACCCCACCAGGCCTCAGTTTCTTGAGGGGAGGCTGTCTTACTCTTCTTCCATTCTCCCCGGAAGCTAGCGCGGTGCCCGCCACAGAGTGGGCTTAAAAACCAGTCCAGTGCTTCAGAGGCCTCCCCTGGGCCCCATGGGCAGTAAGTGCACAACTTTTGCTTACACCCAGGCCTCTGACCCCCTGTTTGTTGCTCTGATTGGTGTTGATCCCTGTACATGGTGCGGTAACATCAGCTAGAAGGGGTCAGAGCCATAGGTAGGAGTTGTTTGGGGTGTGTTTCAAAGCCTAGACAGGCCACAAGGAGTTTATAAACCATGAGGGGAGGTGAGAGATATATTGTGACTTGTGCAGACGCGAATCAGTGTAACCCTCCCTGGAGGCCTAATCTCCAGCCCCTGAAGCAGCTCCCAGGATTCTTAACCCTTTTCTAAAATGGAAACTTGAATGCAGAGAAAGATGAACTGCAGAGACCGCTGCAGTCCCCAAACCCAGGGCCAGTCCCCTGGAGAATTCAGCAATTTTAGGGTGGCCCCTGGGATGTGGGTATTGAGCAATTATATCTGAGATTGGAGCTGAACCCAGAGCAAGTGAAGGCTGCTGGCTCTGCTGCCCGCCTGGAGCTCCCATCCCAGCTATGGTGGGCGAGGACCCTTTCTCTCCTCCTCAGGATGAGGTGCTACTGGTCCAGGAGGCCAAGAAGGAGTGCCGTGGGTCGTGGTACCTTCCTGCGGGGCGGATGGAGCCTGGGGAGACCATTGTGGAGGCGCTGCAGCGGGAGGTGAAGGAGGAGGCTGGGCTGCAGTGTGAGCCTCTGACATTGCTGTCTGTGGAGGAGCGGGGCCCCTCCTGGATCCGCTTCGCATTCCTCACCCGCCCCACAGGTATGGCCCAGCAGGTGGCAGCGTGGGCTGAGGGCAGTAGACACCGGTCCCCTGGCTTGTACTCAGGTGAGATGAGCCCCTTGTCTGGCTAGTATAACCCTGGCATCTCCAGATTCCAGACTGAACACTTGATCCTGGGCCTCCCTGCTGGGTCACAGCTGGAACCCTGGGTAGCCCTTTATTCTACCAGGCCCAGCACTTCATTCAACATAGACCTTTTCTCCCTCCCTGTCCCCTGGAGAAGGAAATGGCAACCCACTCCAGTATTCTTGTTTGGGAAATCCCATGGACAGAGGAGCCTGGTGGGCTACAGTCTGTGGAGTTGCAGAGTTGGACACAACTGAGCACATCCCCTGCATCTCCCCCAGGTGGAATTCTCAAGACTTCCAAGGAAGCAGATGCAGAGTCCCTACAGGCTGGCTGGTACCCACGAACCTCACTGCCTACCCCACTGCGGGCCCAGGACATTCTTCATCTGGTCGACCTCGCTGCCCAGTATCGCCAGCGAGCCAGGCACCCTCTCCTCCTTCCCCAAGAGCTTCCCTGCAGTCTGGTCTGCCAGCGGCTCGTGGCCACTTTCACCAACGTCCAGACAGTGTGGGTGTTGGTGGGCACAGTGGGGACGCCTCACTTGCCTGTCACAGCCTGTGGCTTCACTCCCATGGAGCAGAGGGGCGGCATCAAGATGGCCGTCCTGCGGCTGCTACAGGAGTGTCTGAGCCTGCACCACTTGGCAGTAGAGACCCAGGGGTTGCTTGGACTGCAACATCTGGGCAAAGACCTAACGGATGGTATCTGCATGAACGTGCTGGTCACCGTGGCTTTTCGGAATCCAGGCCTCCAAAATGAGCCCCCAAAGGTTCGGGGTGAGAACTTTTTTTGGTGGAAGGTGGTGGAGGAAGACCTGCAAAACCAGCTTTTACAGAGGCTTCGGGACTCGTCTGTCGTCCCAATCAACAGATAGGAGGAGGCCGTCAGTGGGCTGGAGCGGGGAATTCCTGCTTCCGGAGGAAGTTTTTGCTTTGGAGCGGGGCAGGGGCGTGGCAGTCAGAGATCTTGCATGGGGACCTGGGCAGTTCTCCTGGTTCCCAGGGGAACTGCCCTCTCTTGTCACCACGGAGCAGGTCCCTGCACAGCACCCAAAGGGACAGTGCCTTCAACTGAACAAGGAGTCCAGAGCTTGGGGACCCAGTTGCCCTGAAGTTCTGATGAGGGCAGGACTCCCTAAGGGGACGTGAGGACCTTCGGGACCTGAGGTGGCATCTCCTCATTTTCTGTGCCTTTGCCAGATGCTAGGCACTTAGAACATGGAATGGATGTGGGGGAGGTCATTCCAAGGGAGTGGGTCCCTGGCTGAGTAAATAGGTGTTACTAACTTTGCATTCCCACCTATGTTTCTGTGGGTCAGACTTGAGCTGGAAGGGGGAGCTGCTATCAAGAGAAGCTCCTCCGCTCATCCCATGTAAACCACACAGGCCTTCCCAGACACCAGGTGACCGGCTGGCAGACTTCCTTTGTCCACCACAGCTTGGCTCAGGCCTGCCAGGTGGGATGTGGGCACATCCCCTCCAGAGTCTGAGCAGTGAGATGCCCAGAAACTTCAGGTGGGCGAGGAGCTGTGAGAGCTGCCCGTCTCTTTTCTCCTTGAGCTTCTCTGAGGGATCAGAGTCACTCCGCCCCCAGGCTCATTCCTGCCTCTGCCCTGGTACAACTCCAGCCCAAAGCCAGACCAAAACCCTCTCTTCATTCCCCTTAGCTCAGCTGAATCATGGTAGGAATTTTTTTTTTTTTTTTAAAGAACTTTACTGAAGTTTAAGGGAAAACCAAAGGAAATGAAGGAATATGTACTGACTGCTATACACGCATCACTGGATGTACAGTTTTGGTTCTGAGCAGGGAAAATACTTGGCTGGGTTTCCCTTCTGAAGTAACTCCACTCTGACGCCCAAGGACCAAGACAACCTCAGAAGCCCCCTGCCCTGCCTCTCTGGGCTGCCATCTTGTTTTTCTGACCTCTAGAGCTGTGCTAGGAACCCTTGTTCCCTCCAAAGACTGTCTTCCAAATGAAGGAATCAAACCCTTTTATCCTGGATCCCTTCTCTTAGTGTCTGAGGGACCCACCGGTCTGTAAGCACACTGGACAGTGACTTTTACTTCCATTATTTAGCCTATTATTAATAGTAGTTTTCAACCCTTCCCTGGTGGCTCAGACAGTAAAGAATCCACTTGCAATGCAGGAAACCTGGATTCGATCCCTGGGTCGGGAAGATCTCTTAGAGAAGGGAATGGCAATCCACTCCAGTATTCTTGCCTGGAGAATCCCATGGACAGAGGAGCCTGACGGGGTACAGTCCATGGGGTCAGAAAGAGTCAGACATGACTGAGCACCTAACTCGTGCACTTTCAACCCCAGGTGCCCACTAGAATCACCTGGAGAGCCTTAAAAGAACAACTGTGGGTGCGCCCTCAGAGATCTGATTAACTGATAAGAGGGTGGGACCGGGGCATCGGTATTTTTAAAAGCAGCCCAAGTGACTGGAACATGCCAGGAGGTGAAAGCCACTGATCAGCCCTCCCTCTTGCCTTGCCTAGAGGACTCTTGGTGACCCTCCTTCCCAGAGGATCTCCACGCACTCAGGGACTAGATTCTTTTAAATTTGAGGCCCAGGACTTCCCTGGTGTCCACACCCAATGCAGGGGGCACGGGTTTCATCCCTGGTCAGGGAACTAAATCCCACACACTGCACAGTGCTGCAAAAAATAAAAATCAGGCCCACTGTTCACCACTAAAGCAGTCATACCTTTCACGACACAAACCCTGCAAAGAAGACTTGTGCACGGATGCCCCAGGTGGCCCATTCCCTAGAGTATCTCTGGAGCTGCTGGCTCTCAGCTGTAGGCAGGCCAAGCAGAAATAGAGCTCCCTGCCCAAGAGAGGCCGGTTTCCCGGTTTCTGGCAGGCGCTGGGGGAACATCACATTTGCGCTGCCAGAGCCTGCCCCTGTTTACCACCAGCCCCAACCACACACACACTCCCCTCCCTCTGCTCCTGTGCTGGGAGAGGAACTGAATTCGTCTTCCTTAGGGAGGAAGGTGTGCCTGAATGAGCAGTGGAGCCCTAGGCAGAAGGACACGGGGAGGGCAGAGAAGAATGGGGCAGCAGTGACCACGCAACCACACCATTTATTGCCATGCTGTCTGGGGAGACGCTGTGCGAATGCCCAAGTGCATCGAGGAGGGGAGGGTCTGACTCCCGGATGCTCGAATGTTCTTTCTGAATTGAAGAGTCCAGACCCAGTTCACCCCCTCGTCCCATGCTAACACCCATGCGTGGGCACACGCACATGCAGGGACTTGCACGGTGTCCTCGGGAACAGCAGTTAAATCCTCCCCAGCTTGGAGGAATGCAAGAGAGGTAGAGGTCACTGAGTTTCCTCTGCTTTCATGTCACCTCCTGGCAACCTGTGGCCAGCTTCTAGAAGCGGCATGGGCAGGAAAAGGAAGCGAAAGGGGCTCTGGCCTGCTCCTCCTTGCCCAGGAGTCAAGCCAGCAACTGCAGTTTGCTGTGAGGTAATGCCTGGCGCCGCCTGTGTGTTCCTGCAGGTCGAGACAGATTTGGGCCGGGTGGGGTTGCAGCCCCAGCCGCAGAGGGCACGCTGGGAGAACGGCACCGCAAAGGACTGCCTGTGCCCCAGCCCCACCCTGCCAGGCCTTGGGGTCGGGGCGGGGGGCGGGGAGGGGCGTGGGGGCAGGCTGCGGTCCGGTGGGCACCCTGGCCTCACCTGGACCCGGACCTTCCGGCTCTGCTGAGAACAGTATTCTGTGGAGAACCCCAGCCGAATGCTTGGGGTGAGGCCTGGCCTCCCTGGGTCTCTGAGCCCCTCTGCCCAGGTGCTGTGGACCTGCCGAGACGGGTTCAGAAGGCGCCAGCGAGAAACCAGCTGGAGCCAGAGCCTGGCATCCAGCCCCCCAGCTCCCCAGGCCCTCTCCCGCCCTGGCTGCAGTTGCATCAAGCTTCTCATTAGCAGCTGCCCCCGCCTGGCTGCGGAACATGCTTTGGGCATTTGCCACGAGGCTGTTGGGAATTTTGCAACAGTCTCTAGGAGGGTGAGCTGGAACAGGGGCTTCCCCTGCCATCCATGGCCCCTTCCCCAAGGGTTAAACCGAGAAGGCAGGAGAAAAAACATCAAGTGTCAGCAGCATCTGTGGTACCTAGTGGGACAGAGACAGGGCTGTGCCCCCATCTCTCTGGCCTAGGGGCGTGACCAGCCTCAGAGCCACTGACTTACTCCCCACTGTACCCCTATAATTGAGTCTCAGGTCTTGGCTCTGACCAGAGAAGACCCATGGACACAGGTGACAAGCACAGAGCAAACGAGGCTCTGGGTCTGGGGGCTCACCTGGCTGTCACCCAAGTCCCCAGAGAGGGCCCCAAGGACCCCATGCTGCCCAGGAAGCCACCTCCTTGGCTCCTTGGTTCCTGGTACCTCAGAGACCCACTCCTTGAAATCCAGTGTGGTGCAGCCAACAGGCCAAGGTGGTCTTGAGTCAACCCAAGAGTGGAAGGCCAGACCTCCACACAGGTAGAAGTCCCTGGGATATAAAGGAGATGCAGCCAAGGCCAGCCCCCGGGCTCCTGCTCCAGGACAGTCGCAGCACCACTGCCAGGCAGGGGGCAGCTCTTGGGCAGAGGCGTGAACAGGAGTCTCCCCTCCTGACTCAGACATGCCCTTCTGGGGGTTTGGAGGGGTGCAGGCGAGGACCGTGTGGGGGGAACTTGACGAAAGCAATGGCAGCCAGCTCCTTGCAGAATTCTTCCAGGACGACCACGCCCTGGAGGAAGGTCTGGTGGTCCAGCCTGAGGGAGACAGCACAGGGGTTACAGCTGGGAAGTGTGAGGAGTGTGCCCAGTGGGACATCCCAGTATCTGAGGGACTACCCAGGGACAGCCACCTCTGAGGGTCTGTGAGGGACCACAGGCCTCAACAACGAGCCCTCCTCTGCCCCTGGCCTGGTGCCTCCCCTACCCAGAAGCCCTCGCCATGCCACCCCAGGGCTCTTCCTTGGGTGCCCACTTCCCTTGGGTACTTACTGCTCCCCAGGGACTTGGCCCATCAGCTGCCTGCGCACCAGGAGCAGTTTGCCTGGGAACTGGGGCACCCTCTGAATTCTCTGCATCAAGTCCCCGATCACCTGGTGTGGGAACAAGAGGGGACTGACAAAGAGACCAGAGACCCTGCTGTGGGGTCCCTGGCCTGGTCATACCATGGGAGGGTGGGTGGTACCCGTGTTCTCGCTTGGTGCTGGCAAGGGTGCCCACACCTACAGCCCCCAGCCCGCCCCCATCCCATTGCCCTCCCTTCCTGCCCCCAGCACTGGCATGCTTCCTCTGGCCCGGCCCGGGCGCCCTTACCCTGACGAGCACAGAGAACAGGCTTCGGCAGCCAGGGGCCAAGTTGGTGTAGGGATCCAGGAGGTACTCATGGATAAGGGGGTGGGGGAAGAGGGCGAGCCGGGACAGGACTGAGGTCACCTGCAGGTTCAGGCTGTATGGCTGCAGGGAGCGCAGTGGACAAGCAAGGGTTGGCAGAGGTGCTGAGCATTTCTACCCCCGGCCCCTCTCCACCCCAGCATTGTGCCTGGCCAGTGTGAACGTGTGCGGGGGTTGGAGATGCACGTGATGAATGTGTCATGGGTTCCCTGGGGCTGAGGACATGTTAGGGCGTGTGAAGCAGAGGTGAGACGGGGCTTCCCGGCTGGAGAGAGGTGGGGATTGAGGGGGGTCGTGGAGTCAGAAAAGGGAAGATGACTGGACCCCCAGGGCTGGGCCCTGCTCTCCCGAAGGACTCCAGAGACCTCACCCCATGGCTAGGGCCCAGCCCTGCTGTCTACCTGTTCTAAAATCCGGGACATGCGGTCAAACAGCATTTGGAGGAAGGGACCCTCAAAGAAAGGCCGTTCAGGTTCATGGGGGTCCAGGGGTGGGGGAGCCAGTGGCCAGCCCCAGGGTGTCACTCGGGAGCTGCATTCCTGGAACTAAAAGAGGTGGGAGCGTTAAGGACATGGGCCGAGGAGGAAATGGCAACACACTCCAGTATTTTTGCCCAGAGAATCCCATGGACAGAGGAGCCTGGCAGGCTACAGTCCATGGGGTCACAAAGAGTCGGACACAACTGAGTGACTAACACACGCCAGCTGTCAGGGGTGCCAGCTGACTGGGAGAGCCACACAGGCAGACGTGGCTTGGGCACTTGGCCAGAGCTGGGAGCACTGGGCTGGAGATCACAGGGGCAGAGTGCATTAACCCCACACTCTGAGTGGCAAGGACGGAGCACCGGCAGAGGCCTCGACACTCACCAGTCCATAAGCATCGTGGACGTAAGTGTCGTATCCCGTCTCCTCCAGGAAGGCCGATGTCTTGGCTTCCTCAGGAACGAGGCAGAGGAAACTGAGGGACAGGACCCTAGATGTGGGGAGGAGGGCCCAGCCTGGGCTGCCCTGCTCCATTTCCCGCCTCCGGGAGCACTCCATCCCAGCCTGTGCCCCATCAGGGCTGTGGCCAAAGACAGAACAAGGCTCAGGTGGCTTGGACTTCCTGATGGGTCCCTACCTGTTGACAATCTCAGTCACCGCTGTCTTGCCATCGGGGTTGGTGGCAGGGGCCGGGGGAGGCTTCACGGAGGGCTGAAAGCCAGAGTCGAGGAAGCTGTCGGTGAAGTAGGGATCTTCCTCTAGATCTCTGTGCCGGGCAGAAAAGCACAGCACCAGTGAACATAGGAACCAGTAGGGGGCCAGGGGAGGGGATTCCGAGTGGCCCAAGGCCTCCTCCAAGGCACCAGGTTTCACTTACAGGGTGTCCTCATAGCTCTCGGGCTCAGGTGAGCCACGGGCCACGTAAGAACGGCCCTCCAGGTGGCACAGGATCAGGCTCCGGACAATGTGCTCATGGGGCTTCTGCAGTAGCTCCTCAAATAGCCGCAGTGTGGCGATGCTGATCTGGGGCAAGAAGGAATAAGCGGGACACCCCTTCCCCATGCGGGCCTCTAGGGGTGCCTGGAAACTGCTCATCCAGGTGAGAAGAGGTCCCCTAGGATGGGAGTTTGCCTCCTCTGGCCGGGGGCTCAGGTGGCAGGTTTCAAGGGGAGCAAATGGGTGCTGGCCCACGAACCACAAGTCTGGCTGGTCTCGGTTCCATTAACTAATTTGAGGTGTGGTATTGGGCAAGACAGTTGGCTCTTCCGCACCTTAAGTTTCCATGTCTGAAAAATGGAATACCAGCCTCGCCTACCTCACAGAGCAGCTGTCAGCCTCCAACAAGCCAAATAATATAAGAAAAGCACTTTGTAAAAATAAAAAGTGTCATCGTAAGTATGTAATCACAGAAAATTACTGCGGGACAAAACAGTTTGGCTCCCAGTCACTGGGTCACTGTCTTTTTCTTTACTTGGAGGGGAGAGGGAGCTGGGTTTCAATGCCTCAAAGGTAGAACCGCCTTGAAAGCTAATGAAAATGGGAAGAAGCTTCTGGAAATCCCGTGGGCAAGGTGGGGTGCAGGTGAATAGAGGAGGGCCGCCTGCCTCACCTCATCAGAAAGGTGGTCACAGTGCCTGATGAGGTGGGTGCACAGGGTGCGGGGGCTGTCCTCAGGGGCTGCAGGCTGCTGGTCCATGCCCAGGAGGAAGGCCACAGCCTCCTGCAGCAGCGCCGGGGAGCGGAGCTGGCGCAGCATGACTGTGAGCAGGGCAGTGGACATCAGGACGCTCTGTTCGGACCTATGGGGAGAGTGCATTGAGCCATGCCAGGCAGGGGACAGCAGAGGAGAAGCGGAGAGGGACAGGGTGTAGAGGCGCAGAACCCCTTCCTGGTTCTCTTGCATCTTCTGCTGGTATTTCTCTGCTCATTCCCTGTTCCACCTGAGGTCCTGGAGTCTGAGGATGGGAGGCCTTGGTTAGCCCACATGGCTCTGGGCCACAAGTGTGTGAAGGGGAACATCAACCAATGGAGCCCACTGACTCCATGACTGGCCAAGGAGGTCCCTGGCCTCAAGCACAGGAAGGGGCTTGGTGGGGTGGGCGCTTCACCTGGAGCATAGCCACACCTGGAGGGAACTAGATAGAACTTACACGTGTAGGAGCTGGGGCTGCAGAATTTCCACAAATAACTTCTCAGCCACAGCCTTTGCCAAGGCATCCGAAACCACCTGGGTGCCAAAGAGCACGTCTTAAAATGCGTTTTACCGACCACCAACAATTTTCCACTGAGAAATAGCTGTGTCCTTGCACAGAGCCTAAAGTAACAAGTAGAGGGGGGTCTGCTGATCCTGGGCCTCGCCCAGCTCCCAAGAGACCCCCTGGGTCCTCCAGGTAGAGACAGTACAGAGCAGCATGAGGCTGGAGGGGGTGTGGAGCACCCACTCTGCTTACCGTGTGTGCCTCTGTGATGAGGTGGTCACAGTAGTCAAACCAGCCCAAAAATGCAGCCAAGGCCTCCTTGCCGGGGAAGGAAGCCTCATCAGACGGGGCACTGGGTAACCTGCACGAGAGCGAGGGAGGTGTGTGAGGCCTGCTTCAGGTATAACCAGGAAGTGGGCTCTTTCACCCTTTGCCTTGGAACCTCCATTGCCAGAGGGCCGTTCTACAGGGGGCTCTGAGGGCAGATGGGTGGCTCAGACCAGCAGGTAAAGAATCTGCCTGCAGTTCAGAAGACCTGGGTTCAATCCCTGGGTGGGAAAGACCTCCTGGAGAAGGAAATGGCAACCTACTCCAGTATTCTTGCCTGGAGAATCCCATGGACAGAGGAGCTTGGCAGGCTATAGTCCATGGGGTCGCAAAGAGTTGGATACAACTGAAGCAACTTAACACTTTTCCTGAGGGCAGAAACCAGAGTGATGCTTTCCTGGAGGGTGAGAAGGCCCCTGGCATGGGCTATAACCTCAGGAGGAGGGTGGCCAGCAGGGGTCCCCATCCTCCTTGGAAAACAAGAGAGGCTACCAGGAATATGCCAGGTAGGGCTTCCAGCCACTGAAAATGTAGACCTGCCTTCCCTGGCTAAGCGCCTACCTCCAGCTGATGCCCTCTAAAGCAGCAATGTCTGCAGGGTCCAGGGAGCTGGGCAGAGACTGGTACAGCTGGCAGAGGTACTCGATGATGGCAGGACAACAAGGGCTGCTCTGTACCAGGTAGGTGGCGGCCGCCTGGGACGCCACGCTTACCAGGAGCAGCAGGTTCTCCCGGGCCTTCAGGGCCACCCGACCTTTCTAGGGGATAAAGGTAGGACTTCAGAGACCTGTGGCTAATCCCTACCTCCCAGCAACTCACCCACCCCATCCCCGCCCCCTGCGTCTTGGAGGCTGCCAGCACCTTGCTCTTGCACAAGCCAATCAGGGTGGTAATGAGGCTGCTCTCCCCAATCGCTCCATCTGGCTCCTCGGTCTCAGCAGGCAGCTGGGCGCTTGAGGCCCAGGCCCCGCAGGTACCATTGTCGGGAGCCTTGATGTGCGGGCGGTCCTTGTCCCTGACACTGGCTGCCTCTCTCAGAGGGGCGGTGGCTTCTCTGGATGCCTTCCTACCAATAGTCTTTTTACCCTGCAAGGGAGGATAGGTAAGGCCAGGCCGCAGTGCAGACCATTCTCCATGACAGCCCCTTGGGAGTCCAAAGGGGGCCTCAGTGTAGAGCTGGAGGGGAGCCTGCCAAGTGCCTCCCCAGTACCTGTTCCATCTTTCTGCCCCCTCAGCAGGGCCACGGGGGGCTTGCCCTGGGGTCTGGGCCCTCCCCCTCCTGCTCCCCAGAGGCGCTCACTTCTAGGATGTAGGTGAGCAGGGCTGGGTCCTGCTGGATCTTGGAGCAGAGGACAGTGGTGAACTGCACCTCCTCCTTTTCTGTGAGGGATCCAGGAACTGTCCCACCAAGTCGGAGAAGTTTCTAGAAGGGGAGCAGGACAGAGACAAGAGGGGGATGGGGTGGCGAGGAAGAGATGGAAGAATGGGGCAGCAGGGAACAGAATCTGTGCACGACCATGGGTTCAAACTCAAGTCCTGCGGCACGGTGCCCAGGGCCTGATGGAGAAGCTGGGGCGGGGGGGGCGCTCTTTTAGAGTCTCAGAAAGTGGAGTGTTTTGTCAAGAAAGTTTTGGTGCTTTGGGCCTGGCCTTGGAGCAACCCCACCCAAACCCCCACCAGCTTTGCTTGAAAGCACAGGCCTCACCTCCGGACACCCCTTAGCTTCTGAGCCCCTCACCTGCACAGGTCTGTGGACGTTGAGGTAATGCAGGAGCGGGTGTTGCACTTGGGCCAGAACCTTGCTGAAGAACTGGAGCACCTGCTGCCGCATGCCGGGTGGGTACTGAGGGGCAGGGACAGAGCGCCTGTCAGTCAGTCGGCGAGGCAATGCCCCCGCCTGGACCGCTCCTCCCCTCACTGCTTGGGAGGGCTGGTGCCTTCTCCACCCACCAGTGCCTCCTCGTCTCACTCCAGGAAACTGGCCTCCTGCTGCTGCCCAGCCCCCTTTTCGCTTAATTTTTGTCCCTAACCTTATCGTTATTGAACATACTATCCGTGGGCTCCTTTGATGCGCCTGACTAGAATTTTCGCCTGTTTCAATCACTGTCGGGTCCCCAGCGCCTAGGCCACGGCCGGTACATGGTTGGTCCTCAGTACATCACTGATGAACGAATGCGGACTGAACGAAAGGGAGCATGTCCTCAACCCAAACACAGCGAGAACATGCCACCAAAGCAAAGCAGTGAGGGCCTGAAGCCTGGGGAAGGTGGTGGCTGTTTTGAGCCATCCCAAGTGATCCCGTCCCCACCGAGCTCACACTGCACCCCACCCTACCCTAATCCCACCCCCACCCCCCGCCCCAGCGTGGGCACTAGGAGGAGCACAGGTAGAAAGACCTGGATCCCCGGGGCCCCGGCTCAGGTGGAAGGTTCCAAAGGCACCCGAGGTCCGGCCCACCTCAGCCTTGCCCAGCGTGCACAGGGTCTCCAGGATCTTGTGCTGCAGCAGGTACTCCAGGCATGGCCCGGTCTCGCCAGCCGCTGCCTGCTGCTTCTCCTCGTACACCAGGATATCCAGCATCTGCTTCAGCCGCCAGGGAATATCTGTTTTCTTGGCGGGGGTGTTTTCATCTAACAGAGATCCAGGAAACAAGGTAAATGGGGTGAAGTCCAGGAACAATGTGGCTTAAAGGGTCAAGCCACAGGGTCTAGGGGAGGTGGGGGGGTAGACAGAGCACAACCTGGAGAAGGCCAGGTTAACTGTTTTCTTCAAAGACTACAGCAAAGGGAAGTTTACAGTTGATACTTCTCTAGCTAACCCTTCCCAGGTGGTGCTAGTGGTAAAGAACCTGCCTGCCAGTGCAGGAGACTGAGACATAGGTTGGATCCCTGGGTGGGGAAGATCCCCTGGAGGAGGGCATAGCAACCCACTCCAGTATTCTTGCCTGAAAAATCCCATGCACAGAGTAGCTTGGCTGGCTATAGTCCATGGGGTTGCAAACGAGTCAGACATGACTGAACTGATTTAGCACGTGCTAGCTAAAAAGACGAGACCTTTTAGATGAAGCTCAGGATATAGCTATCTGACAGGGCACGTGTACAGGTCCCAGCACTTTATTAGAGAAAAGCAAGCAGCATTTTTTTCTCTGAACCCTGGGGAAGGACAGTTGGTGGGCTGCCGGCCAGCTCTGGGCCTGAGTGAGAAGCTATGGGCTCAGGGGTCTCTGTTATAACTTAGAAGCTGTCTTCAGCTTCCTAACAGATAACTTCCAGGGGTCTATTTATGTCTCTTTTATACTCATGGAAGGCAGTACTCTATTTTCTTTAAAAAAAAAAAAAAAAAAGCTGAAAAAAAAATCCACTTATGACCATGGGTTCAGACTCGAACTCACTGCCTGATGCCCAGGTCCTGCTGCTTAGTGGAGTTCTCTTAGTCAGTCTCACAGAGTGGATTTTTATAAAGAAAGTTCTGGTACTTTGGGACTGGCCTTGCGGCACCCCCTAGCTTTTCTTGAAAGCACAGGCTCTTGAGCAAGGCAGCTCACCTCACCCATCCCTGCACCTCTGGTCCAGGGACCATCTGGTAGTTAATGGACTGGGCCAGGGGAAGCCCCAAGTGGACCTGAGGCAGTTCTAGAACTTTTCCTAGTTTTCTGCTTGTGACTCCATGAGAAGAGATCTTCAGTCTAAAAGGTGCAAAATTTAAGATGTAAAATGAGTCCTGGGGATTAATGTAATGTACAGCATGGAGACTAGAGTTGATAATACTGTATATTTGAAAGTTGCTAACAGAGAAGCTCTTAAAATTTCTCATCACAGGAAAATAAAAATTGTAGCTATGGGTGGTGACAGATGTTAACTAGACCTTATTGTGATGATCATTTCACAACATATCCATGAATCGAATCAGTATGTTGTACACCTGAATCTAACATAATGTTATATGTCAATTGTATCTCAATTTAAAAAAAGAGATTGTTAGTCTAAAGCATTCATTTTTAAAAATATTGCTTGTTATTTTAGGTTATATAAAATATTATATATTTTACATTTATATTAATCCCATAAAATGACCTATTGGTATGGATGAGGATTTTATTTTTTGCTGCTGTGCAGCATGAGGATCTTATCTCCCTAACCAGGGATTGAACCCCTGCTCCCTGCTATGGAAGCAAGGACTCTTAACCACTGCACCACCTAAAGCAATTATTCTTAACTGGGGGCAATTTCGCCCCTGCTCCCCAGGATATCTGGCAATGTTTGGAGAGACATTTATGCTTATCACAATGGGGAGGGGGTGCTACTGGCATCTAGTGGGTAGAGGTCAGAGTTGCTGCTAAACATACAGTGTACCCTCCAACCCCCAACAACAAAGAACGATCCAGTCCAGATGTCACCAGTGCCAAGACTGGGGACCTTGGTCTAACAGAACACTCAGAGAGTCCCTCAGAGTGTCCTAAGGCCACTTTTAATTTTTTGGGCTGGCTCAGGCTGCAAGTAAAGCCTTTAGGAAAGGTGTAGGCATATGGCAGGTGCAATAGTAGATGAGATGGTTAAACAGCATCACTGACTCAATGGACATGAATTTGGCAAACTCTAGAGGAGCCTGGCAGGCTACAGTCCATGGGGTCACAAAGAGTCAGACAGGACAGGACTGAGCAACTGAACAACAAACAAGACTGGAGTCAATCCCCAGTCTGAGCTCTAGGAGGTGGAAGGCTAGGAATGCAGGGGTTACCTAGCAACCAGTGCATCTCCACCAAGCCCAGCATACTGATTACCAAGCAGCCAATGAGACGCTGCCCCCTCAGTGAGGGATCCTGATGGGCCCAGATGAACCAGAGCTAGAGTGTCAGCTGAGGGAGAAGGACCGGGCACGCTATGTGCCTCGGTTTTTTCTCCTCCTGTGCCAGGTATCTGCAAGGGAAATGCCCTCTGAGTTGGCTCAAGGAAAAGAGGAATTTATTCCACTTCTTTTCTTTAGTCAGTAAGCCCTGGGCACAGGTACCTGGGGACTGAAGGCCTGGACACTCTGCCCAGCTAAGGGCAAGTGGAGTTCAACATCTGGGATGCAGAGTCAGGCCAGTGAGACCCAGCCTCCTTGCCCCTACTCCTACTCACACAGATCCCTTCCTGGAAGGTCAGGGTGGGGCAGCCCCCACTCTGAAGTGGGCAGTGGATGTCACCTTCCCCAGGACACCTGCATCTCTGAGCTGTGGGGTGACCCCCACCCACCCCTCGCTCCCCAAACCCTCCAGGGATCCCCGCAGGGAAGGAGACCAGGCCCCACCTGTGCTTTCGATGTAGTAGTTCGTGATGCCCTTCCAGTGTTCCACGAAGGCCTCCAGCAGGTCAATGCTGGGCTCCCGCTGTGGAGAGAGCAGACAACCTAAGTGGCTGCCACTATGACATTCTACCATCTGCTAAGTGTTGGATGGCTGCTGGGCCCTGGAGGAGGCACTTGGGATCCTGGGTTCTCAAACTGAATTAGTAACACATTTTCTCCAGGACATCTCCACATTGTCTTCATATCTGCCAATAATCTACTGTGTCCTCTCCCCAGACACCCCCTCCCTCCTTGAGATGTTGTGGTCCTGAAACATGTCATGATTGTCCCCCATCCCAGAGTGGCTAAGACTGTTGGTGGGGAAAACAGGCACAGAAACAGATCATTTCTGTACAACGTGGTTATGCTACAATAGATGTAGAGGAAAACAGGAAAGCACCCCCCAAAAAACAAAATTTAAATGGAAAATGTGGCAGAGACAAAGCATTCAGGTCCGTTTCACTTTGAGAGTCTGAAAATTTGGGTTGAAGGCCACCACAACTCAGTTGCTAGGTGGGTATGTTAGAATATGAAGCAAGTGGGATTTCCCTGGGGGTCCAGTGGTTAAGACTCTGTGCTCCCAATGCAGGGGGCACCAGCTGGATCCCTGATCAGGAACTAGGATCCCACGTGCCATGTGGCTTGCACCCACCAAAAAGTACCTAACTTATGGTGGTGGTTTAAGTCATGTCCGACTCTGCTGACCCATGGACTATAGCCTGACAGGCTCCTCTGTCCATGGTATTTCCTAGGCAAGCATACTGGAGTGGGTTGCTATTTCCTTCTCCAGGGTATCTTCCCGACCCAGGACTGAAGCCAGGTCTCCCACACTGGCAGGCAGGTTCTTTACCCCTGTGCCACCTGGGAGGCCCACCTTATAACGTGTGCCATCTTTTGTTAACAGTGCAGGGTGTGCACCCCATCTTCTCTCAGTTCTGCTCCTGTCCACACTTCCAGCTCCTTTGATCACCCCAAGGAATTCTGA
Source organism: Bos taurus (assembly GCF_002263795.3). Taxonomy (NCBI): domain Eukaryota; kingdom Metazoa; phylum Chordata; class Mammalia; order Artiodactyla; family Bovidae; genus Bos; species Bos taurus. The sequence goes on along the minus strand of NC_037335.1, from coordinate 69,407,280 downwards.
TCTTCCATGAGCAGCCCTCGAACCTTCCCGTTCTCCTAAAGCAACCTCTCCATTCCCACGCCCCAGCTGGAACTAACCTTGAACTGGTAACAACCACTACCTCTGAAAACTTCTCCAAAAAGGGCATTTCTTCTCTTTTGTTGCAGAGTAAATGTTCCCAGGGGAAAAATGCATATTCCAGTAGTCCCTACCCACATCCCTACCTTATGGTCTTTCCTCTAGCCGCTCCTCTGCCTCGGAGACATTATATATCCCCCTACAACTGTTTAGGTCCTAGCAGTCCCCAGTGAGGTCCAGCTCAAAGCTACCACCTCCACAAAGCTGTCTCCGGGGTCCCTGGACACACCTCTCTCTAACTTCATGATTTACTGCACCACAGGACGGGGTGTCTTCTTCTTCCATAACTCCCTCAGCAGGTATCTATTGATGCCCACCGTGTACGAAAACCATGCCTGATGCTATGAGCCACACAAGGATGTCTAAGAGCCAGTCCTCCAGAAACGTGCCATGGAGGAGAAGAGAATATAAAATGCACTGAAGAGAATATAAAACGCACTGAAAATGCACTCAACTACAGCAAAGTGTGAGACAGTGGCTGGTACAGTAGCTAAGACTCCATGCTCCTAATGCATGGGGCCTGGGTTTGATCCCTGGACCAGAACTAGATGCCCCATGTCACAAATAGAAGATGCCACAGGTAACAATGAAAATCAAAGATCCTGCATGTGGCAGCTAAGACCCAGGGCAGTCAAATAAAAGAAAAGAAGTAGTAGTAGTGTGAGAACACAGGAGAGGTGGACAGTGACCTTTGGGCGAAGAAGGATCAGTTCCAACAAGTGAAATGAAGAGGCTACGCTGAGGTCATGCGGGAACTAAAACCCGAAGAGCTGGGTCTGATTTCAACAATAAGGGACGCAGGAGAGATGTTTCCTGCAGAAGGATCTTTGCAAAGTGTGTCCAGCACAGGGATGGATAGATGAGTGTGTGGGGCATTGAACTTCTTGGCAAAACCAAGAAGTCCCTTTTTTTTCCTTTGCAGGTAGTTGGGTGCAGGTCAGTGACATCTTCTGAGCTCCTGAAGAGTCATCTGGTGGGTGTGTAGGAGACAAATGCAGAACGAAGGTTTAGCAGGCCATTATGACAAGAGGAGGAAGAAATGACACTGAATCAGAGATACTGCCCCTTGCCCTGGCGGCCTGGGCAGTCTTCTTTCAGAGTTAGCTGTGGGGGCCACAACCTTCATGGAAGTGGCACCTCCCACAGTCATTCCAAACGCACGGGCCATATGGAGTGACTGTATCTTATCACGGTCTATATGGTGCTATTATTGTTGGGTGAACAATCATCTCTGTAGGAGACTGTGAGCTCCTTCAAGGCCAGGGTTCTGTGTTTCTATCTCTGAGAGTCCCTAAAGGGCTCTGCACAGAGTGACTACTCATTGATACTTACTAAAATATCTCAGCAAACTCCTTAAACCTGGACTTCCCTGGTGGTCTAGTGGTTAAGAATTTGCCTGCCAATGCAGGGGACACAGGTTCAATCCCTGGTCCAAGAAGATCCCATACGTGGAGCAACTAAACCCATAGCGTCACAACTGTTGAGCCCATGCACCTAAGAGCCCAAGAGCCGCAACTACTGAGCCAAGTGCTGCAGCTACTGAAGTACGTGCACCTAGGGCCAGCGCCCCACGAGCACCTAGGGCCGGCGCCCCACGAGCACCTAGGGCCAGCACTCCACAAGAGAAGCCACGGCCATGAGCAGCCCGAGCACTGCAGCAAAGAACAGGCCCACCTGCCGAAGCTAGAGAAAGCCCGCCAGCAGCAGCGAAGACACAGTGCAGCCCAAAATAAAAATAAATAAATAACAAGTGAATACATCTTAAAAAAAAAACCTCCTTAAGCCCTGCCCACAGTTCCTTGTTCTGGGAAAACCCTCTGACCCTTAACCACACTATGATCGTCTCACAAGCCTGTGATGGGGTCTCATCTAACCCTAAAATTCACTTATAGTCTCCTAAAGCTTTAAGCTTGACTTAAACGAAAAAAGAACAACCCATGGAACAAAATAGAAAGCCCAGAGATAAATCCACACACATATGGACACCTTATCTTTGACAAAGGAGGCAAGAATATATAATGGATTAAAGACAATCTCTTTAACAAGTGGTGCTGGGAAAACTGGTCAACCACTTGCAAAAAAATGAAACTAGAACACTTTCTAACACCATACACAAAAATAAACTCAAAATGGATTAAAGATCTAAACGTAAGACCAGAAACTATAAAACTCCTAGAGGAGAACATAGGCAAAACACTTTCTGACATACGTCACAGTAGGATCCTCTATGACCCACCTCCCAGAATATTGGAAATAAAAGCAAAAATAAACAAATGGGACCTAATTAAACTTAAAAGCTTCTGCACAACAAAGGAAACTATAAGCAAGGTGAAAAGACAGCCTTCAGAATGGGAGAAAATAATAGCAAATGAAGCAACGGACAAACAACTAATCTCAAAAATATACAAGCAACTCCTGCAGCTCAATTCCAGAAAAATAAATGACCCAATCAAAAAATGGGCCAAAGAACTAAATAGACATTTCTCCAAAGAAGACATACAGATGGCTAACAAACACATGAAAAGATGCTCAACATCACTCATTATCAGAGAAATGCAAATCAAAACCACTATGAGGTACCATTTCACGCCAGTCAGAATGGCTGCGATCCAAAAGTCTACAAGCAATAAATGCTGGAGAGGGTGTGGAGAAAACGGAACCCTCTTACACTGTTGGTGGGAATGCAAACTAGTACAGCCACTATGGAGAACAGTGTGAAGATTCCTTAAAAAACTGGAAATAGAACTGCCTTATGATCCAGCAATCCCACTGCTGGGCATACTCACTGAGGAAACCAGAATTGAAAGAGACACGTGTACCCCAATGTTCATTGCAGCACTGTCTATAATAGTCAGGACATGGAAGCAACCTAGATGGCCATCAACAGATAAATGGATAAGAAAGCTGTGGTACATATACACAATGGAGTATTACTCAGCCATTAAAAAGAATACATTTGAATCAGTTCTAATGAGCTGGATGAAACTGGAGCCTATTATACAGAGTGAAGTAAGCCAGAAAGGAAAACAGCAATATAGTATACTAATGCATATATATGGAATTTAGAAAGATGGTAACAATAACACTGTATACGAGACAGCAAAAGAGACACTGATGTATAGAACAGTCTTTTGGACTCTGTGGGAGAGGGAGAGGGTGGGATGATTTGGGAGAATGGCATTGAAACATGTAGTATAATATAATATATGAAACAAGTCGCCAGTCCAGGTTCGATGCACGATACTGGATGCTTGGGGCTGGTGTGTTGGGATGACCCAGAGGGATGGTATGGGGAGGGAGGAGGGAGGGGGATGGGGAACACATGTGTATCTGTGGTGGATTCATTTTGATATATGGCAAAACCAATACAATATTGTAAAGTTAAAATAAAATAAAATATATTAAAAAAAAGAAAAAAAAAAAGAACCCAGGAAAAAAAAAAGGAGAAACAGAACAAAAGTTAGCCAAAACAGACCGTTAGAGCTAAAAAAAAACCCATTAATCTTTACCTGAATATATTGTTAGCTACTGTAACTCCAGAAAAAAGAAACTGCACCAAATGATTTCTTTTTAAAGATAATATATATATATATATATATATATATATTTTTTTTTTTTAGCAAATAACTGTAAAGATTGCTATTCTATTTTGTCAGAAGAGGGCAGGAAAGAGCACTCTTTCTCCTTAACACTTGCTGGGTCAAGTTCAGTCAAGCCACTTGCTGGCGGTTTTAACCTGGTGACCCAGCCCTGGGAATATCTGTGCTCAAGCTTGGGGTTGAGGAGGGAGAGGGGACCATCTCCCCTGGTGGTCACATGGGACCAGTCAAATTCCTAGGGCATCAACTATATATTGTATACTGAGGGGCCTAAGGACACCTGCCTAAAAATATCTCCCGTGACCACCAACTCGCCTCCAGCCAGACACTAACATTTCTACAGAGGAAGCATTAGAAATTCACTCCTCAGGGCTAGGGTCCTGTCTGTCCTGTTCACCCACCTTGTGTCTGGAGCTTTCCCAGACAGGTATGAAGGAGTGTCAGATTATGTTCTAACATGACAGCTATTTTGACTGGGGACAGAGAGGAGGGGAGGAGAGATCATTCTGGAACCCCCTCCAGAGGCAGGATGACCCGAGGTGCCTACAAGGGCAGGGCTGGGGCAGGTGAAAGAGTTGAGAAAGCAGGAACTTTTCACTTTCTTCACAAGTTTGCTTAAGGCTGAGACTGTTCTCATTCATAAGCCCTGATCTGGGCTGTGTGTTGGGGAGGTGGGGCTTCCCTGGTGGCTCATCAGTAAAGAACCTCCCTGCCAATGCAAGAGATGTGGGTTTGGTCCCTGGTCCAGGAACCCCTAGAGAGGGAAATGGCAACCCACTCCAATATTCTTGCCTGGGAAATCCCACAGAGAGAGGAGCCTGGCTGGCTACAGTCCATGGGGTCGCAAAGAGTAGGAAATGACTGGACTGAGAGCTTGAGCACCCAGGCATGCATTGAGAAGGAAAAGGATAGAAACCAAGGCTGCTTCTCCTGGGAACATTTGATACACTCAACTGATCAATTAGGAGAGTTTAGACTATGGACAAAAGAATTGTTAACTTCACAGGCAGATTCTTGGCAGGGTTACTTTGACTGGAAGGCATCCTGCCTACCCTATCTAAACCCACACTTTTATCTTGCTGAGTGAACTGTGGGCGCCTCTGACCAGCCTTCAAACCCAACAGAAAATGGCAGAAACACAAATTCCTTGGCCCCCTGGCCACCCCAGGCACCACCAGAGCTGGCCTCTCCGGACTCAAGGTCAACGGGGCTTGCGGTGGCCTGGGATTGAGATAACATTCTGGAAACGGCACTTGTATCCAGGATAAGACTGTTTCCTGGGCTAGGCCCACCCCTCCCCACAATACCCACCACCCCCCCCACCCCCCCACCCCCCCCCCGCACACACACACACACACTTGGACTGTATCTGCACCCTTCCTGGGGACTTGGGCAGATGGGGCCTGCACTTCCCAAGTCGAAGGTGAGAGGGCCGACCGCGCGAATGAGGTCTTGGAGGCGTCGGAGGGCAAGGAACCAGAGGAAGGGGCAGCTATTTTTTAAGGCCAGGTGACCAGGAAGGGAGGAGCGCGGGGGAAGAGGAAGGCCCACAGGCTGGGGGAGGGGACTTAGGGGGAGTTTTGGGAAGAAATTATTGGGTAACAGGGGAGCACTCGGCACGGAGGAGTTTGGGAATTGGGAGACTCCGGGAGCAGGGAAAATAAACAGGAAGCAATTCGGGGAGAAGGGTTAGGGGCTGGAGCGACCTGAAGAAAAGCTAGGAAGAGGGACGAATCAAGAAAGAAGCCACTGGAAACGGGAAGAGGGAGGGGTCCAGGAGGGGGCGCGGTGGGGGAGCGAAGAGGCCCGGGACGGGGCTCCGCGCGGCCCGGGTAGGGGTCCCTTCCCCGAGGCGGCCTGCGCCCTCCGCCCGCCCGCGCGCCCGCCGGCTCCTCTCCTGGCCCCGAGTCCGCCCTTCCGGCCCCCCTCCGGCCTCACCGCCCCCACGGCCTCCTGCAGCAGCGCCCCGAGCCGGCTCAGCATGACGGCGGCCCGGTTCCCGGTTCCCGGTTCCGGGGCAGCGGCGGAGCTCCTGGGCGCAGGCGGCGACCCGGAGGCGCAGCGAGGGAGGCGGGGCCCCGGCCGCCCCGCCCCGCAGCCCCCGCCCGGCCCAGCGCGGGGTCGGAGAGGAGGCCGGCAGCCGATGTGGCCCGGCCGGGCAGCGAGGAGGGGCCCCAAGGCTGGGGGTCCCCGCCGCTCGCCGCGGCAGCAGAAAGACAAGGTCAAGTCCTCCGGGGCCCCTGGGGAAGCCAGGAGGCAGCGAGCGAACGACCCTTAGGGAAGGGCGCGTGGGACCAAGCACGTTTTTCCCATGAGGGATGAGAAGGTACCCGTGGATCTGGAAGTCTCTAGACGTCCCTCATGGGATCCCATTATGCCTACCCCCACCCCCGCATCGTAACGATGTCAGGGATCAGCAGACATACATTTTGAACGGTTGACTGCCTTGTGATGAAGAATCTCTTTCCATTCCTGGGGGGCTGGGGCGGGGGGCTGTGGGGGAAGATGGGGAATGGGCTTTGAACTGGCAGAGCTGGCTGCTGGAAGGCATCCTGCCAAAGGGCCCAACTTGGAACATTCCAGGAAGCCCTGCGTGGTTGAAGGTTCTGCCTATGTAATCCTTGGCCTTGATTTTCTCAGTGTGCTATCCCCTTCCCCAAGTTAGACACTGTTTCTTCCCCTATTGAGTCCAGAAGGGCAGAACCAAGCCAGGGTGACTTCTTCCCCCCATCCCCCCATCCCCCAGCACAGTAGCCACTGGCCACTTGTGGCTATGGAGCTGAAAAATGTTACTCCTAACTGACACATGCTGAAGACATGTTGGACAAAGGAAAGAATGTAAAATAGTCACTAACGGGGCTTCCCTGGTGGCTCGGGGTAAAGAATCCGCCTGCCAATGCAGGAGACGTGGGTTTGATGCCTGGTATGGGAAGATCCCACATACCACAGAGCAACTAAGCAGATGTGCCACAACTACTAAGCCCACCTGCTGCATGCCCTGGAGCCCGTGCTCTGCAGCACTGAAGCCACTGCAATGATAAGCCCTCACACTGCAACTACAGAGTTGCCCCCGCTTGCTGCAACTGGAGAAAAGCCCTCTCAGCATAGAAGATTTAATGCAGCCGTAAATAAATAAAATTTTTTTCAATTAAAAAATAGTCACAGGGTATTTTGGGCTTCCCGGGTGGCACCAGTGGTAAAGAACCTGCTTGCCAATATAGGAGACATACGAGGCACAGGTTCTATCCCTGGGTGGGGAAGATCCCCTGAAGGAGGGCATGGCAACCCACTCCAGTATTCTTGTCTGGAGAATCCCATGGACAGAGGAGCCTGGAGGGCTACAGTTAATTCATAGGGTCGGAAAAATTTGGACACAACTGAAGTGACTTGGCACACACACACACACAATGATGTTTTAGGTTGATTGCAAGTTCAAATGCAATCAGGTAAATTGAGTTAACCAAAGTACATTATAAAAATTAATTTCATTGTTGCTTGTTACTTTAAGTGGCTACAGTGCTGGTCCATATTTCCTGTCAAGTAAGTCACACTGGCCCCGTTTTGCCCTTGTAGACACACCAAGGAAAGATACAGATGGTGGGTCTCCCGGAAAAGTGGGGGCCACACAGGAAAAGTACACCCCAGAGTCACACAGGCAGAACCTTCAACAAGAATAGACTTTCCCATAATGTCCAAAGCTGGGCCCTTAAGAAGGAGGCTTTCTAGCAGCCAGCTCTGCCAGGTCAAAGCCCATTCCCCCGCCTCACCCCTCCACCTCCCCAGAATGGAAAGATACTCTTCACGACTACAGGGCTGATGTCTGTTCAGAATGTATTCCTGCTGACCCCTGACACCATCTGATGAGAAGGTAAGGCACCAGGGGTTCTGTGAAGGAAGGGAGTAGCCCCTGTCACAGATCTGAGGACCTGGAGCTGTGGGGTTCTGGAGCTTCACTGTTCCAGCCGTGCCCTGGGGGCCCCATTCACCAGTGAGACTGAGGCCCCAGAGGCAGCGCCTGCCCAGAGGTGGCTGTGTGCTGTGGAGCCTGAAGTCCAGACTAAGTCATGGGGAGGCCGGGGTTCCCCTGAGCCCAGGCTGCGCTAGTATTTGGATCTCAGTTCTCCGGCAGCTGCTTGGGGAAAAATAGATGTTTCAAACAGTTCATCTACAATTGGTCCCTGGTGAGAAGCCTATGGGAAATGAGAGGAGGCTTTTTAAGCTAAAAAGTATAAAATATAAGAACAAAGACAAGAAACAAGCCTGTATTGTGTATTAAGAAGCAATCTAGGGCTTCCCTGGTGGCTCATTGGTAAAGAATCTGCCTCCCAATGCAGGAGAGGATGAGATGGCTGGATGGCATCACCAATTCAATGGGCATGAACTTGGGCAACCTCTGGGAGATGGTGAGGGACAAGGAAGCCTGGCGTGTTGCAGTCCTTGGGGTCACGAAGAGTCAGACACAACTTGGCGACTGAACAACAACAACAATGCATGAGACATTTTTGGAATGTCCTTTTTTGGAATTCCTTCGAATTTAGGTCACCACAGAGCACTGAGTAGAGTTCTGTGTGCTAAATACAGCAGGTTCTCGTTAGTTATCTGCTTTATACATAGTATTGTATAGACGTCAGTCACAACCTCCCACACCATCCACCCCCATTTTCCCCCCTTGGTATCCAGTCATTTGTTCTCTGTCTTTTTATTTCTGCTTTGCAAATAAGATCATCTTTAGTATTTTCGGACCAGGGTTCGATCGCTGGTCCAGGAAGATACCACATATGTCAGAGTAACTAAGACCATGCCCCATAACTACTGAGCCTGTGCTCTAGAGCCCAGGAACAGATACTGCTGCAGCCCACGCACCATAGAGCCTGTGCTCTGCAGCAACAAGAGAAGCCACCGGAGCGAGAAGCCCGCACATTATAACTAGAGAGTAGCCTCCCCTCGCCACAACTAGAGAAAAGCCTGTGCAGCAATGCAGAGGCTAGAGTTCGGCCAAGCCCGGGCTGCGCTAGTATTTGGATCCCACCAAAATAAGTAAATTTAAAAAAAATTAAAACAAAACAGAAGTAATCTAGAGTGTAGTCCAACATTGTTCTCTGGGTCTTCTTCCTCGTAGGTAAAGGAAGCAGGCTGGATAGGTTAAATCCACTTTTTTTCCTTCAAGATATTTCAAGGAAATGTAGGATGTAGGGGAAGTGTATAAGAACTTCATAATATTTTATTTGGTTTAATTTAAAAATTTTAATTTTAAAAGCCCTAATAAAAGTCAGTGGACACACTTGTGTATGTGCTAGAGCCTACTGATGCAGCTAACTTCTGCTGCGAGTTTACCTTATTGAGAAGAGGTTTGAATAAACCTCCCCTTCTGTCAATGTAAACGAAGGTAGAAGGCTGTTGCAGAAGAAACAGCTTGAAAGAGCAAGTCACTAAGCCCAGATTCAAGAGAAGGGACTTAGCTGCTGTCTCTCAACACTAGGAATGTGGCTGTTCGCATTTGTGTGTGTCATTATTTTAAAATATTTATTTATGTATTTTGCTGCACTGGGTCTTGGCTGTAGCATGATGGGTATTCCTTGTGTCATGCAGGATCTTTCACTGGGGTACACAGGCTTAGTCACCCGGGGCATGTGTGATCTTAGTTCCCTAACTAGGAGTCCCCTGCATTTCAAGGCAGATTCTTAACCATTGGACCACCAGGGAAGTCTCTTGTGTGCATTTTTAAACCACTGAAATTTTGTAACTACTTATCTATGTAAACTGGAGAAGGAAACGGCAACCCACTCCAGTATTCTTGCCTGGGAAATCCCATGGACAGAGGAACCTGGCAGGCTACAGTCCACAGGATTTCAAACGAGTTGGACATGACTGAGCTCCTTATCTGAATCTATGTGAATCAGGATTTTGTTGATACTTTGCAACCAAAAACAAGAGTAATTGAGGTCCTGCACTTGTTGAAAGGGCAGTGGTCATATATAATCCCTGGCTTAAAATTTTTATACCCATCAAATAGCTTCCTTATTCTCATTGATTGATTTCATAATAATTGACTATAAAATTCACTTATAAATGTATTCTAATTACTAGTAGTAAGATCTAATTAAAAAAAAAAAGACTGGCTACTAAAAAGGTTTGGAAACCACTGGACTATATAATCACCAAAGTATTATTTTAGGTTTTATTTTAGATCCCTACTTTGAGGGCTTCCCACGTGGTGCTGGTGGTAAAGAATCAGCCTGCCAATGCAGAAGGTATAAGAGACTTGGGTTCAATCCCTGGGTTGGGAAGATCCCTTGGAGAAGGGCATGGCACCACACTCCAGTATTCTTGCCTGGAGAATCCCATGGACAGAAGAGCCTGGCGGGCTATAGTCAGTGGGGTTGCAAAGAGTTGGAAATGACTGAGGGTCTGGGCTAACACATTCCACTTTGAGCTGCTTAAATTTCTTGGGAACTTCAAATCCTTTAGGACCTCAAGTCCAGTTGAGCCCTACCATAAACATTTCCCAGAGTGCCCTGGGATCAAACATTCCTCCCACCCCTTGGTGCAAAGCATCCTGGGAGCTCCTGTCCATCATGCTAGAACACGGTAAGCCTTCCAAACATTCACTAAATACCCATTCCTCTCTCTGCTGCCCTTGGAGAGACAACTGTCTGTACTGGGAAGGTCCCAGCTTAGTGGTGAAGAAACTGGGATGTGTGTCTCCAGTCTGCATTCATTAGTTGCTTGTAGCCTCTAGCGAAAACTTCATGTGAAATGTTTCTATTCCACAATTGTCTCATCCTGGAAAAGGATGAAAACAACCTGTGTGTGTTGTTGACCTCATGAGTTTGTTAGGAGGATCAAACAACGTTTTGGATGTCACAGAACTGCTACCATTTAAAGGAATCACTCAGGGACTTCCCTGGTGGTCTAGTGGTTAAAACTCCACATCCCCAATGCAGGGGGCTGGGGTTTGATCCCTGGTCATCCTGGCCTGGGAACCAAGATCTTGATGCTGCATGGTTCAGCTAAAAAGAAATAAATATAAATAAATACTCTACAGAATAAAAGTTAAAAAAAAGAAGTAATCATTCCCATTTGAGCGACTGTTATCCACTTTGATTTTTTTCAGCTGAAGGGCCTAGAAACTCAGGGGGGCAGGAGAGTTGATTCAGGTATCAGGTACAGTCTTGGGTTCACACTCGGGCCCTCCTCCAACTCACCGGGTCCTCTAGACTGCATACCTCTTCAGGTGCCCAAACCCAGGTTCTGATCCTGCTGGGTGATCTGGGCCTGCCCCCACCAGCACCCACAGCCAAAGTCCTTTTTCTAATCTTCCAGTGCAGTCTTCACCCCCTCCACCCACTCAAACAGGCCTGTTTTCTGCCCAGTTGCCTTGGGCGGTCCTGCCAAATCAACCAAGTTACCCCTGCTCCTTCAGCCTCCGCTTGACCCTTGTTCCTGCTAGATTTCACCCATCATTTCTTCACCCAGCTTCCCAGGTGGCACTAGTGGTAAAGAATCCGCCTGCCAGTGCAGGAGATGCAAGAGTTGTGGGTTCAGTCCCTGGGTCGGGAAGATCCCCTGGAGGAGGAAATGGCAACCCACTCCAGTATTCTTGCCTGGAGAATCCCACCATGGACACAAGAGCCTGGCGGGCTACAGTCCATGGAGCCGCAAAGAGTTGGACACAACTAAACACAACACCCCCCAGTTTTTCCCTCCTGACCCTTGACAATCAGCTCACTGCCCACTCACATACCGCTGACCTTTCCTGGGTGTTTGGCCTCCCCATTAAACTGTGGGTATCACAGGCCCGGAAGGGTACAACCATGTTGACTATTGATGAGCTTGACTCGCAAAGGCTACACTTAGGGCTTCAGTGGAGGGCAGAGCCTTTTTCCCCAGCTGCCTCTATTTCACCCTCCAGAGTGTGACTTGCTGGCCCCTTGTCCATGCCACCATCACTCAGCCCCTGAAGGAGAGGAGGCAGACAGGAACTGCTAGCCTGCCCCCGCTTTCCTGATAGGGGGCGGGTAGTATGTGTGCCGTCTCTCTCCCTCCTCCAGCTCTGCCTCCCCCTTCCCCCATTTGAACCCTTGCTCTGTGGCTTTTCTCAGCCTGGCATCACTTGTCCCTCCTACCCCGATGTGGAAGCTCATAAAGAACAAATAGATTTGGGGCCCCAATGCAACCTTTTAATTCCAAGCAGAGTCCCCCTCCCTCAGCATGATCACACGCGCGCGCGCACACACACACACACACACACACACACACACACACTGCAGAAAGGGATCTCAGGGTCTGGGCAGGAACAAAACCCAGACCCGGGCAAAAAAATATATATAATTATATACACGTGTATTTGGAGAGAAGAAAACCTGGGAGCGTGATTAGGGTAGGGCGGAAAGTAAGGTGAGGAAAGCAGCTGGGGGTGCCCCAATAAATTACATTCTTTAGAAAGCATGGTGGGGCGTGCACGGGCATGGGCGGAAGCGATGGCCAGGACTCTCAGCCTGGCTCCTCATCCCATTGAAGGAGATGAGTTCCGCCCAAGACCTGGATGCTAGAAGGCAGCATTCTAGCCAACCGCGCCTGCAGGCTGATGGTGGGCTGGGGGTCTGTATAGGCGACATCTCCACTCTATGCCACAGGCTTCTGGGGAAGCCACGGGGCTAGAGCAAGAGGCTTCAAAGCTTGGGGGTCGCAAGGGCAGGGTAGGGCGCGAGCTGGAGACCAGGTGGCCTCCCTGCTGGAGGCTGAGAGACGGGAGGCCCAGGTGCAGGGGAACCTGTCCCAGGTGAGCTGCAGAGGAGTGCTTGGGTACACATGGGGTACTGGGGTGCTCTCTGCCTACCTGGCTGCTCTCCACCCTCACGGGACCTCCTACCAGGCCCAAGAGATCTCCCCACCCAGCAGACAGGCCTGACCACTAAGTGCCATGTTCATTTCTCATCACTCTCTTCTGGGACATTCATGTGGGCATGGGGCAGGGAGAGGATGCAAACATTAACTCTGTGTGTGCTGGAGTCCATGCGCTTGCCCTGTACTGTGAGGACCAGGGATGAGAGAAGGAGAACCCCCTCCCCTGTCCTGGCTCATTATGGGAAAGAAAGTCCACATCCTACAACCCCAACATGGCAGAGGTCTTTCTTGCTCCCTCTCAACTTGGGTGACGGAGCCAAGCCCACCCCTGCGCCACCTCCCTGCTCCCCCCACCAAGAGATGATGCTTTGGGGTCTTGGGACCCCAGCTCCAGGGCCCTGAAGCGGCAGGGGTGAGGGTCAGTCACGGAGTGGGTGAGGGCCATCAGAAGAGAGAGGCCTTTTTCTTGAGTTCGTTCCGCTTCCACAGAGCCAGCTTGCCAAACTCTTCAGGAGACATGGAGAAGACCCTAGAGAAGTCTTCTGCTGACAGGTGCCTCTGCGAGGGGACACATGGTGGCAGTTTAGGGGGAGGAGGCACAGGTGGGACTGGGCCGAGTGACCAGGAGGTGGTCCTCCCCAGCAGGAAGCCCCTCACCCACCCTGCACATTGTCCCTGCATACCTCCAGCCTCATCCGATCCACACCTGGAGGCAACTTGGTTCGCCCCCTATTGGTCACCACCAGCATTTCATAAGGATAGATCTGGGGGTTGGGGAGGAGAGGGGGGCAGTATTAGGTTCATAGAGGTGCCTGTCAACCTTACCCCTGCTGTTCCCCAGGCCCCCTTATCAGCCTGAAGGGGCCGTGGGGGCTCATGCCATCTTGCCATTCAATTTCCGTGCTGCCCCTCCCAACATCAGCCCGGAGGACCCCTCAGTGCATTCACTTCTCTGGCTTCTCCCCAAGCTGGCCCTCCCCCGCTAGAGATGGTTCTGTCCCCTGCCCGCCACCCCCTGCCTCTGCCCCTGCCCCTCACCTTCTGCTCCAGCACACAGGGCAGGGAGTTCCCCCGGTCCATCCTCCCCCTCTGGCCCTCTCCATTCTGGGGAGACCAAAGCCGCAGTGAGCCAGAGTGCGGCAAGGAGACCTCCCCAGCCTTTTCATGTGCTTCTTGCGGCCTCACCAGGTGACTCCGTGGCCCCACAACCCCCTCCCCCAGCACTGCCGTCTCCCCATCCATCCATGGCTTCCGTGGTCCACATGTTCCCCTCCGGAGGGCACTCACCTGCAGGCCTGCAGAAGAGAAGAGTCACTGTTCAGAGGTGGCTCTGAGGTCAGCAGGCCTCCAACCTGCCAGTTCAGCCTCCCCCACCTCCAGCCACAGAGCCCTGCCCACATCGCACACACAGGCTGCCCATGGAGCCTGCTCAAGCCCCTTGCCCAGCATCAAGTCAGCCCTGTCTCTCACCTGGGCTTTCAGCCTCACTCCCAGATGGGCTGAAGTCTGTAGACTGGAGCTGGAGAGGACACAAAAGGATCAGAGGAGATGGGAGTGTACTGCATCGTTCCCTTTCACCCCCTGCCCGCTGCCCCGCCTGCCCGAGTACCCCGTCCCTCACAGGCCCCACATGCCCACTCTTCCCTAGCAATCTGTGAGTTAGGTGCTGGGACCTTACCCGGCTCAGGGTGGTCCTGCCATAGGCGGGGAGGGAAGAAGATTTAGACGTTCCTGCGTGCAAGGCTGGAAGAGAGCAGGAGGCCCCGATTCAGTCCCTTTGGCCTGACAGTCATTCCTTGGCCTCCCCTGCCAGGGGCAGGGCCATGGAGAAGGGACTTAGGGGAACCCAGTGGACCTCTTTTGGTTTCCAGCTCCTGCCTGTTACCTGCAGCAGGTGACAGCATGCTGCAGTTCTGAACTGCCCCTGACGCCTCCCCTCTCTTTAACGGACGTGCGCAAAATAGACATTTGGGTCAAAAGTCCAAGTGTTCAAATTCAGAGTCAGATGATGAGCTAAGTCACGTCTGACTCTTTGTGACCCTGTGAAATGTAGCCCGCCAGGCTCCTCTGTCCATGGGATTCTCCAGGCAAGAATACTGGAATGGATTCCCATTCCCTTCTCCAAGGGATCTTCCCAATTCAGGGATCAAACCCACATCTCTCCTGCATTGGCAGACAGGTTCTTTACCACTAGCGCCACCTGGGAAGCCCCAGGTGATGAGGCTCACCATCATACGATGAACCTCTGGGATACAAAAATAAGTCTAAAATAAGTCCAAAGAATCAAATTATTACAGTTTTATGTTTAGCAATGTTAGTAATCAAATTCAAATGCCTGATGTCATAAAACAGAAGCAGTCATTCTCCCAGCACTGTCAGCTGCTAGATGGCACCGCAGTTGCTTAGGCTTGACATTCCCAAGTCAGATGTCACTTGCAATTAGACCTCTAATAGTATCACTAAGGGCTTCCCTGGTGGCTCAAATGGTAAAGAATCCTCCTGCAATGCCGGAGACCTGGGTTTGATCCCTGGGTTGGGAAGATGCCCTAAAGAAGGGAACAGCTACCCACTCCAGTATTCTTGCCTGGAAAATGCTATGGACAGAGGAGCCTGGCAGGCTACAGTCTGTGGGGTCACAAAGAGTGGGACATGACTGAGCAACTTTCACTTTCAACATCACTAAGCTTTCAAGAACTACAGCTTATAATTCAGGAAAATTGGTTTTCAGTAACAGGTTTCCTAGAAAGCTTCTTTGTTTGGGCTAATGTCAAAATTTCTTCATCTCCAGAGGCTAGACATTGCTGGCATTCTATAGCAATTGTTTTGACCAGCATTTTTTGTGTGTGTGTGCGTGAAAGTTTAACCTGGATAGACTCAAAACTGTGAGGAATAATTGTTTTCTTCAAACATTCTTCTAGGATATGTTATTTGGAAATTTGTGAGAATAAAATGTGTTTAGGGCAACCTCATTTTTTTCCTCTTGATACTTCTTACTTTTATATAGAGAACTGTCTGTTTTCACAACCCTCATTGCTGCTGCTGCTGCTGCTGCTAAGTCGCTTCAGTCATGTCTGACTCTGTGCGACCCCATAGACGGCAGCCCACCAGGCTCCCCCGTCCCTGGGATTCTCCAGGCAAGAACACTGGAGTGGGTTGCCATTTCCTTCTCCAATGCATGAAAGTGAGAAGTGAAAGTGAAGTCGCTCAGTCGTGTCTGACTCTTAGGGACCCCATGGACTGCAGCCCACCAGGCTCCTCTGTCCATGGGATTTTCCAGGCAAGAGTACTGGAGTGGGGTGCCATTGCCTTCTCCAACAACCCTCATTAATTATTTTTAAATAATATTTATGTATTTAGCTGTGCCAGGCTTTAGTTATGGCCCGTGTGATCTGGTTCCCCGACCAGGGATCGAACCTGGGGCCCCTACATTGGGAGTGTGGAGTCCTAGCCACTGGACCACCAGAGAAGTCCTTCATTCATTACTGAAGTACTTCACCTTTGTGATAATAAGTATGCACTTCTTCCTTGATGGACCAGTAGAATTTCAAGTATAAGGTTTTCACTCCTAATTACTTCTAGATAGATTATGTTTGAAAGTGACCATTAATTTCAATGTTACCATTAAGTCAGAATGACAAGTCTGTTCGTAATTCTGCAACTGTCAAGGCTGATCAGCTATGCTCGTAATCTACTCGATCATGTGACCATTGGTCCCATACAAGTTCAGGGATGCCAACAATGATGCTGACGCAGGCGTTTCGCTACTCAACTCTGCAAGGCTGAATGCACATTAAAGAGCTAATTTTGCCTGACTAGTTAATCCTGGTGGAGCATGAGGGCTGAATCCAACCTCCGGGATATTTCTCTCTTTCTGCTTCATTCTTCAGGCCTTAACTATTTATTCTACATTCTCTAAAAAAGCCTACCATAACTCTTCCCACCCACACTGAAATATCATCCAGCTGAAATATCACTTTGATGACCAGGTGGATGTCCCAGCCATCTATGAGCCTTAACAGTTCCTTGAGTCCCCCAACCCAGTGACCTTCACTTCTGCTCCACAGCAGGCAACCCCTTCCAATGGTCAGTTCCTGGATCCTGTTGTCCATAGCGGCTTCACCTTGACATTGAAGCCTGGGTATCCCACTTTGGGGTCACAGTGCCCTTCTTTGTTTGAAGTTTTCCATCAGCCACATTCCTGGCATGTCTGCTGGTCAGTCTCATGGGGCCTCCAGCATCTGCATTCCCCAGTCTCCCCTGACCTTCAACCTGTGACTGGGCATATGCTGCTGCTGCTGCTAAGTTGCTTCAGTCTTGTCTGACTCTGTGCGACCCCATAGACGGCAGCCCACCAGGCTCCCCCGTCCCTGGGATTCTCCAGGCAAGAACACTGGAGTGGGTTGCCATTTCCTTCTCCAATGCATGAAAGTGAAAAGTGAAAGTGAAGTCGCTCAGTTGTGTCTGACTCTTCCCGACCCCATGGACTGCAGCCCACCAGGCTCCTCCATCCATGGGATTTTCCAGGCAAGAGTACTGGAGTGGGGTGCCATCGCCTTCTCCGGACTGGGCATATAACCTTGAGTATTTTGGATTTTCCTGGTGACTCAGATGGTAAAGACTCTGCCTGCAATGCAGGAGACCCAGGTTCGATCCCTGGGCTGGGAAGATCCCCTATAGAAGGGAATGGCAACCCACTCCGGTATTCTTGTCTAGAGAATCCCATGGACAGAGGAGCCTGGTGGGCTACAGTGCATGGGGTCCCAAGGAGTCGGATACGACTGAGAGACTAACACTTCTACTTTCACACTTCCATCCACTTAGCAGCTCCTCTGGCCACTTAGTCCCTCAGCACGTGCCTTACAAAACTCTAACCCTGGGACTTCCCTGGTGGCCCAGTGGCTAAGACTTCATGCTCCAAATGCAAGGGTCCCGGGTTCGATCCCTGGTCAGGGAACTAGATCCCACATGCTGCAACTAAAGATCCTGCATGCCACAATGAAAATCGAAGATCCTGCCTGCTGCTGCTAAAACCCAGCACAGCCAAATAAATTAATTAAATACTTTAAACATTTAATATGAAGAAAAAACTCTTGTTAAAACACAAACAAAAAACTCTAATCTGCAACAACCTTGCGCTGCCCTTCAGCCCACAGGCTATGGGAAGCACCACCCCGTGTGGGTGAGTATCACTACAGACCCTAAACCCTCTGCCCAGTGCCCATTCCCAGCAGAAACTGTTCTGAACCTTCACCACTCTCACTGAGCCTCACCCTGAGCTCAGCGTGCGTGTGGGCTAAGTCACTTCAGTCGTGTCTGACTCTTTTCGACCCAATGGACCGTAGCCTGACAGGCTCCTCAGTCCATGGGGATTCTCCAGGCAGGAATACCAGAGCAGTCTGCCATTCCCTTCTCCAGGGGATCTTCCCAACCCAGGGATCAAACCCGGGTCTTCTGCATTGCAGGCGGATTCTTTGCCCAATTTCTCATGTGGCCTGCTCTCAGGTCCAAGTCCCAGACCCTTTCAAGGTCAGCCTCCTGCATCCTAAGACTGGGTCTCTTTCCCCACTTCTTCCCAGCCAGTGCTCCCAGGGGATCATAGTTAAGTGCTCCTCAAGCACTTAAGCCCTTGGTGAACCTTGTTAAGCCCTCGGTGCCTTGTCCTTCTCTCCTCTATCTCTACACAATGGGACTTTTTCTCATGGTCCCATTACCACATATAAGCTGAAGATTCTACCTGAGCCCTGACTCACCCCTCAAGCTTCCAACTCAGTCAAACTCAGCATCCCACCTACATGCACTTAAGACCCAACATATCTCAAACAGTGTCTTCGCCTTTCCCCTGACACCTGCCCCAGGTCTGTCATTACCCAGAACCCAAGGCAAAACCCCCACTCATCTCTCCCTCACTGCCCAAATCCAATCAGCCACTCAGTCCTGTTGATTCCAACTCCTCTACAGATCTTCCTCAGCTTATGATGGAGTCACGAGCCCATAAACCATCGTAAGTCAAAATGCATTTAACAGGGCTTTGCTGGTGGTCCAGTGGTTAGGAATACACTTTGCAATGCAAGGTATTCCGGTTCAATCCCTGGTCCAGGAAGATTCCCACATGCTACGGGGCAACTGAGCTCATGGGCCACAACTGATGAGCCCATGAGCCTCAACTACTGAGCCCATGTGCCACAACTACTGAAGCCCACACACCCTAGAGCCTGTGCTCCACAATAAGAAAAGCCACTTCAATGAGAGGCCCTTCCACCACAAGCAGATTAGCCCAAGCTCGCTGCAACTAGAGAAAGCCTGCATGGCAATGAAACCCATCACAGTCAAAAATAAAATAAATTAAAAAAAAAGCATTTAATACACTGAACCCACCAAACATCAGAGCTTAGCCCAGTCAACCTTAAACGTGCTCAGAACACTTACAGGAGCCTACTGCTGAGCAAAATCCTCTAACACAAAGTTTATTTGACAATACAGTGTTGAATCTCTCATGTAGTTTACTGCATACTGTACTGAAAGTGAGAAACAGAACAGCTCCCTGGGTACAGAATGGTTGTTAAGTGTACGGTTTGTTTCCTGTCTTGATGGTGTGACTGACTGGGAGCTATGGCTCACTGATGCTGCCCAGCATCTCAGGAAAGCACTGTAGGACTTCCCTGGTGGTCCAGTGGCTAAGATTCTGGGCTTCTTGAGGGCACAGGCGTGGGTTTGATCTCCATTTTTGCACAATGTGGCAAAAAAAAAAAAAAGAGAGAGCATCATACTGCACATCACTAGCCTGGGAAAAGGTCAACATTCAAAACTGGACATTTCTCCTGAATGCATATTGCTTTTGCACCATTGTAAAACTGAAAATTTTTAAGTTCTGGGTTATTACTATACAGACTGTATCTGTATAATTCTCAAACTCATTCCCTCTTCCCTGGCCTATGAATATCTTTAGCCTTTAACCAGACAACTGGAAAGGGTGGCAGATTGTCTCCAAAGATGGCTTGCAACATCATCTCTGAGCCTGTGTGCCCTTGGGTGGTTCCTATCATCAAGAAGCAGAATCTTTTTCCTCTCCCTTGTGTCTGGGGGGCCTGATGACCTGCTCTGACCAGAAGGCACTGGAAGGATGCCCTACAGCTTCCAAGGCCAGGCAGTGAGAGGCCTCAAGCTTCCAGTTTGGGGTTCTCAGATCTGCCCCTCTCCTCTCCAGCCACTGTGTTGGAAGGAAGCCCAGGCTAGCCTTGGTGATGAGCACCGTGGCACCAAAGCCCTGGCCACTCTACCACAGGCTCTGTGCTCTGTAATTCCAGATTTCCAGAGGCCCTCTCCACTGGCTGGATGTTTGCTGCTCCTGGCCTTTGCTCCCACACCATCCCTAGGATCTTCACTGCCCTCCCCCCCCACTCACTGTGTCTCATTCTGCAAGACTCCAACTCTGGAACCCAGGCCCTGTCAGCATCCTTTCAAAGCACTTCAAATGTAGTTCTCATCTCCCAGCACCTGCTATGCTGTGCTAAAACCCCAGTTTCCATGTTACTTCTCCCCCATGCCCTGAAGCTACCAGAAGGCAGCACTATAGTGTTTTACTCTTTATATCCCCAGGGATCAAGAATATGGTGAAGCGTGAGTTGCTCAATCAGTCGTGTCCGATGCTTTGTGACCCCATGGACTGTAGGCCACAAGGCTCCTCTATCTATGGGACTTCCCAGGCAAGAATACTGGAGTGGGTTGCCATTCCTTTCTCCAGGGGATCTTCCCAACCCCAGGATAGAACCGGCATCTCCTGCGTCTCCTGTATTACAAGCTGATTCTTTACATTCTGAGCCACCAGTGAAGCCCTAAGAACATGGTAGACACCCAATAAATGCTTGTTGAATTAAATGAAATATGCTAATTCTGTTTTAACTGATGCCATTTTTTGTCATCTAATTTTGTTCCATAGCTGGTGCTCTTGCCCTAAGGAGGGTGTGAGCACCCTGGGCCAGCACCGGAATCTTCTCCATCTCGTATACCCACAGTAGCACAGGGCTGGGCATGTGACAGACTCAGCGGAGTATTTGATTCAGGGTCTAGCCAGGTGATTCTGAGCCCCCTCGATGACACTCACAGGTATGGAAGGGTGTCCGGTCGGGCAGAGAGCGGGTTTTCCTCCGAATAGGCAATGACTTTTCCATCTCTTCTTTCAAGATCATCTTTCCCAAGTTGGAAGTAACCTGGGGAAGGAGAGAGGAAGATGGATCCAAGGCGGCATCAGTACTTGTTTCTTTTTGTTTTTAACTTTTTTGACTGCATTGCATGGCATCTGGGATCTTAGTTCACTGACCAAGGATTCACTTAAGACTCCATGCTTGCATTGGAAGCATGGAGTCTTAACCACTGGACTGCCAGGGAAGTCCTGATACTGGACTTGTTTCTCATCTCCAAAAGGTTTGGAGTTGGGTCATTGGAAAAGACTCTGATGCTGGGAGGGATTGGGGGCAAGAGGAGAAGGGGACGACAGAGGATGAGATGGCTGGATGGCATCACTGACTCGATGGACATGAGTCTGAGTGAACTCCGGGAGTTGGTGATGGACAGGGAGGCCTGGCACGCTGCGATTCATGGGGTCGCAAAGAGTCGGACACGACTGAGCGACTGATCTGATCTGATAGCACAGGCAGGAGTGGGGACAGAGTTCCTGAGGGGCTGGGTGGTAGCCTGGAGCCCATGGAGCCTGTCCTTCTTGTGGGAAGCTCTGCCACATTGGGTCTGGTCACCCTTGAGAGCAAGGAGTCAGAGCTGCTTGGTGTTAACTCTGCCCCAGGGGCCTCTGCATCCCAGGCCACAATGCCTAGAGCACAAGCCCATGTCACCAACAGTGGTCTTTCTGTGACTCCCTGGACCCCCTCTCTCTGCTTGGAGGCCAGCAGTCTGCTCACTCCTTTCTCCTCGTCCCATGAACTAATGTGGCTGCTGAAGCCTAGCACTGTCCACGCCACCCTTTTCTGTGCTTTTGGTCCTAATCATAAGTGGCATCCCCCACAGTGACATGCAATCCCCGTGTCCCTGTCAAAGCATAGCCTGACATCCTGGCAAAGAAGGGGAGCTCCTCACATGTTCTGACCACCATACTCTTCAGACATGAAGTCACTCAGATCAGAACAGAAGACACTGGAAGGATGCCCCATGGCTTCTGAGGCCAGGCTCTGAGAGGGCTGGTAGCTTCCAGTTTGGGGTTCTCAGATTGCCTCGCTCCTCTCCAGCCACCATGTTGGAAGGAAGCCCAGGATGACACAGGGAGGCGGGCGGGGGTCTCCAGACACTACCTTACTGAGTTCCTCTCTCTGCCGCTCCCTGAGAGCCTTCATCTCCTCCCCGGAGTCGTCATCCTCTTCCTCCTCCTCCTCCTCGGCCCCCCTCCTCGACGCCTTCCGCTTCCTCCATTCTGTTTCTGGGGAGCAGAGGGAAACAGGCACATCAGTCAATCAACACGCACTCAACTTGCCGCTCCCTAGGGCTGCACCTTGAAGGGAACACTGCAAATCATTAAAAGCAATGTTTTCTAGTCTTGTAGTGAAGCTGGGTAGGTCACACATGCCCACGAGACTTAAAAGTCACTGGGGACCAAGACCTCGTCTCATTTCTCTTTCTCTTTCCAGAGCTCTCATCACAGAGCCTGGGACGCAGTAGAAATTCAACAAATATCTGTTAAGCAGTGAAAGAAATGAACGGAAAGTGAATTAATGACTAACAAGCAGGGTCATTTACACTGAGAGGGATGGGAATGCTGGAAATGGGGGAGCAGGGGCCTGGAGGGCTCATGCAGGGGATGGGAGTGGGTTCCTGGGGCTTCAGCCGGGCCTATGAGGCAGTGTCTGGGCCTCCCTCTCCCCTCTCCAGCAGTTTCACCTACCCACAACAGCCAGAGATGGGGGGCATGGCCAGTAGTCCGTTTCGATCTTGGCTGGCTGGTTGGGGTCGGGAGGCTGGGCTGCGGGGAACTTGGAGGACTCGATGATGAGGTCCTCAATGGGGTGCTTGCTCTGAGGGCTGCCTCCTGTGGACTCTGCTGGGGTGAGGGGGAGGTCAAGGTCAGCCCCGGGCATACCCCGCCCAGCAGGCCACCTCCCACCCCAGCTCCCCACTCGCTCACATCTCCCTTTTCACACCTGTAAGATCGTGGATACAACAGCAATACATGAGGAAGAGCACAGGGCATGTTATAAACATCTCCACTCCTATGGCCCTCCCACCCTCAGTGCAGCCTCCCAGCAGGTGGTGGGAAAGGGGGTGCTGGTCTGTCAGGGGAACCCTCACCTCTCTGCTTGTAGATGGGGGGCTTCTTGTAGATATTGGAATCTGGGCGAGTGGTCTCTGTGGAGAGGGAGCAACAGTGGATGAGAAGGAGGCAGTGATGATTGGGAGGGATGTTAGTGATGATGACGGGAAGGCTGGGTCAGAGGAGGGAATGGAGACATGGATTGGGAGGAGGTAGGAAGTTCTCAGGGGCCTGCCAAGAGCCAAGACAGAACTGGAGATCCTAGAACCGTCTCTCCCTCAGGGATTGGGACGTTTCACACTTTTCTGTCTGGGTGGGAGGGAAAATGCAACAGGTCCACCCTCTCTGGGAGCTCTGCCTGGGTTCCAGCATTAGCCAGTTCTGCTGGTGTGCATATACTCCAGAGAATAGGGGACTAAGAGTAAGGCAATTGGGTTCCTGAAGGAAAAAAAGAGGTCTTAGGGCAAGGATGTAGCCACGCTAATAGTAAAACCTACCAGGATGATGGAAATGGGGCAGGCTGGTCCGGGGGGTCCCAGCAGTTCTCGGGGCTGAAGCCTGAGAGATGGTTCCAGGAGACCGGCTCTCTGCCCACACCTGCAGAGCAGAAGTGTGGTTCACTGCAGCTCCCAGGCCCCCATCCCACCCCTTCCACTATCTTGGTGTTCCCACCCTAGCAGCCCACACACCCCCAACCCCAGGGCAGAGGAGGGCTGTCCAAGGACTTGATCTACTAATGGTGCCTGATCCAGAAGAAAGGATTAAGTGAGATCTTGGGTCAGACACAGATGAACCCAGAGCTGGCCAGTGACAGGACAAGGTCCACTGATTCCATCACCCCCTAGGTTCTGCCGAGCCCAGCCTGGATGTGTGTGGGGCAGGGGTTAGCCCCATCAGAGCAGGGCTGGACCAGTGTCAGGCGCGGGGCAGACTCACCTCTGGGGATGGTGGGGGGGATGTGGATTTGGGTGACAGCGAGCGCTGTGAATGGAGAGGAGGCTGGTCAGAGCCACAAGGGTGGGATTAAACCCTCGTCCCTAGGACCCCACATGGGCTACTTCTTCCCCCTCGCCCAATCCTGCAATTGCTCCGCTGATTTCTGGGCCACCTCTTCTCTCTCAGTCCTTGGCAGCTCTCAGGGCTGGCCCTCCACCCTCTTTCCTGAAGAGGGTCCTAAAACTTTCCCAAGGACCCATGAAGAAGCAGAAGAAGCTGAGGATTCTGGATCAGTGTCCGTGTGCTCCGAGGGCCAGCTGAAGGTGGCTCTGGCCCTGATCCCAGAGCTGAGCAACGACGGGAAGGGACAAGACCCACAGTATCCAGGATGGAGTCAGGGCCCCTCACCAGGCATTTAAGTCTCCCCATAGCCTGGCCTTCTCTCTCTGCTCAGCCATGACACAGTCCCCTTCTCCAATACAGTTTGCAAAGTACCTGTCCCGAGTTATCTCGTGCATTGACTACCTGGTGAGGTGGACCGGCAAAGGTATCACTTCTATTTTGGAGGAGGGGAAACTGAGACCTCATCATCACACAGGTCACATTCAGCTAAGACTTCCGGCCTCCAAGTTCAGGCTGCTAAACTCGGCCTCTGAGCTGCTGGCTTCTGCATGCTTTCCACAAATGTGCTCACTTTCTGCCCACTCGTGCCCCATTCCTACATGACCCCACTCCATGCTGCTACCACTCAAACATGGCCTTTCCTGCTCTCTACCTGGAACCGGCTGGAGGCCAGTCCATCTCTGCCTGCTTTGTAGTACAAACACTCAGTCACCAGCTGACTGGTGATTCCCGTGCACATGTTCTCTTTCTTGTTTTGGCATCTGGCCTCCAGGAAAGAAAGTGTGAGAGGGATTCTGTCCCCCACCCAGTGCGACTGGGGGAGTCCTTGCCCCGAGTCCCATCCAAGAGGACCCTCCCACCCTTTACCTCCCGGCTTCTGGGCAGCTCCACGTGTTCCAGCAGAGAATAGGTAAAGTGGGGCTCATAGATCATGAGGTCAGGCCTCTCGATGTCCAGGATGGCCTTGTCCTTGGGGATGGCAGCCAAGTCCTT
This sequence comes from Bos taurus, assembly GCF_002263795.3. Classification (NCBI taxonomy): domain Eukaryota; kingdom Metazoa; phylum Chordata; class Mammalia; order Artiodactyla; family Bovidae; genus Bos; species Bos taurus. The sequence continues at coordinate 69,382,413 of NC_037335.1, read as the reverse complement.
ATAGCCCAGCACTTGATTGTCCATCTTGGCCTGAAGGGAAATGGTACCCATGGAACAGAGGAGCCAAAAGCCTTATCTAGAATACTGACCTTATGAGCCCGATTTGCAATTTATTAGGAAGAAGATGGGCAGCCAAGATAGAGATCAGCTCCTATAAGTTAACATTTCTATTGTTTTCATTCTAAGGGTTTAAAGTGAAAGTGTTAGTCACTCAATCGTGTCCGACTCTTTTGACCCCATGTTTTGAAGCCCACCAGGCTCCTCTGTCCGTGGGATTCTCCAGGCAAGAATACTGGAGTGAGTTGCCATTCCCTTCTCCAGGGGATCTTCCTAACCCAGGAATCGAACCTGGGTCTCCTGCATTGCAGGCGAATTCTTTACCGACTGGGCCACCAGGGCAGCCCCTAAGGGGTTTTCAGTTCAGTCGCTCAGTCGTGTCCCACTCTTTGCGACTCCATGGACTGCAGCATGCCAGGCCTCCCTGTCCATCACCAACTCCCAGAGTTTACTCAAACTCATGTCCATTTAGTCGGTGATGCTAGAGTGATCTTAAAACAATGATAATCCTTCACCTAGCACTTTGGGTACAAGGAGACAGGACCAGACCAGCAGGAGGGGGTACGCGGAATCTTCTCTGGATCTGGGGCTTTCTCTGCTTGCCATCCTGGCAGGACCATCGTCGTCTGAGTGAAGCTGCCCAGCACACAGCCTGTCCCGGACTCCTCCCTCCTCCCAGCCTTAGGACGCTGGTGGCCAACGGGTACTCACCACGATGCTGGAGGGAGAGCCGGGAACACTGGAGTCTCGGGAGGAGCTGACGCTCCCAGGGGAGGTAAGTGGTTGCTGGGGAGAGCGAGAAGGCAGGCAGGTGGGAATGTGCGTGGGTGCCAGGGCCGGGCTGGAGCAAGCGGGCTGGGGAAGGGGAGGGTTTCCCTAGGCCTCGGGGCTCCGGGGTGCGGTGCCACGGGCAACCACCAGGTGGCACCCTTGACTCCCGGACCTGACCCTCTGCAGGGAGCCGGGCCCCCACCGCGTGCCCCTCTGTCTCCAGCATCCCACTGCCCCTGCGTGGGTGCAGCCCCGCGCACCTTCTGCAGTCGTTCCATGCAGCAAGGATGTGGACGGCCGGATCACTCTCGGGATCCTGCGCGCGAGGGGAGACGACGCAGGCGTCAGGCTCTGTCCGGTTCCTGGGCGCTGCGCGCTTGGGGCCGCGAGAGCAGAGAGGGCGCTCCCCCGGGCTGTGGCGCCCTCATCCCTCGGTGACTGTCCAGGCTGCTGGCCGAGTGCAGGGCCTGGAAGGGGAGGGAGAACGTGCCAGCCGGGTCTGTCGGACCCGTAATCTCCGAGGGCGGGGGCGAGGACAGCCCCCTCTGGCCCAGCGTATCTCCGGGGAGCAGGGCTTCGGCTTTCTCATTTGCTCAGCCCGCGGGGACATCCAGCCGCCCGTCGCCCTCGGCGGCGAGACGGGAAAGCGGACGGGCTGCACTTGTTTTTAAGCCATTGTTCTCTGGTTGGAAAGGAAATGACGGCAGGGGTCAGCCATTCCCAAGGCAGTCTCCACATCCCTTCTTCCTCACACCTGCCCTGCCCGGCCTATGGTCAGTTTCAGGCCCAGGGTCTCACTCCCTTGCCATGGCCTTTCCTTGGCTCTGTTCTTGGGCCGTTGCCCCTCTCCCTCTTAACCTACTGTCCAAGGTACCACACCCTCTCATAGCCCAGAAAGGTGTGGTGATTTTTTTGTTTTTATTTTTTTGCCCCACAGTATGGCATATAGTATCTTAGTTCTCCCACTAGGGGATGGAACCCATGCCCCGGGTGTTGGAAGCACAGAGGCTTAACTTTCCATGGACTGACAGGGAAGTCCCCTGCCACCCCAGAAAGCTTTAACACAGAAGGTCTTAGTAATACTATGAGGTGGCTACAGCAGGCAGGAAGGACAGAGCCAAGGCAACTTGATGGGAAGCAGTCAGGTCACTGACTGGGAACTGTCTCTCTGCCCTGGGTAGGATCCCTGACCAGTGGAGAAGGGAGGGGAGCCACAGCCCCCTGTGCCTGTCCCCGTACAGCGAAAATCTCACTTGCAGGCATTTGGTAAAGCAGCCTGGGGACCAAGGCCACATCCCAGTTGCCTACCATCTTGGAATGCCTGAGTTGAGGCTGCCCTCTGAGGTACTACTTTGCTGCAAGCCAGAGCCCCCTGGTTCAGCAGGAAGGCCTCTGGGCTGGATCCTGGGGAGCTGGGTCCTATCTGCTGCAAATATTAGGAGTTCCCCTGGGGGCACAGCCCAGATCTGCTTCCTCAGTAACTTTCTTAGCAATCTTCCCATCCTCCCTGCACATCCCTGGACCAAACACATAATAACCATTCATTTAATGCCTGGCTGAGTTTCCAATGTGATGGTGACAGTGAGACTGTCTTCCAGCTGCTGGCAGTAAGCCACAGAATGAAGAAAGCTGATGGCTACAAAAGGTACAGGGAAGAGGCAGCAATCACGTAGTGGTTAAGAGTGTGGGCTCTGGACTGGAATGACTGGGGAGAGGAGACTCGGCTACTCAGAAGCTGTGTGACCTTGAGCAAGTTACTTACCCTCTCTGTGACTCATATTGTCATCTGTAAACTGGAAGATAGTTACAATATCTGTGTTATAGGGTTGCTCTGATTATTAGGCAAGTTATAACATGTGAAGTGTTTGAAATATAAATTCTATGTAAAATGTTAACTATTATGATGTCTATTGGAGAAGGCAATGGCACCCGACTCCAGTACTCTTGCCTGGAAAATCCCATGGATGGAGGAGCCTGGAAGGCTGCAGTCCATGGGGTTGCTGAGGGTCGGACACAACTGAGTGACTTCACTTTCACTTTTCACTTTCATGCATTGGAGAAGGAAATGGCAACCCACTCCAGTGTTCTTGCCTGGAGAATCCCAGGGATGGGGTAGTCTGGTGGGCTGCTATCTATGGGGTCGCATAGAGTCGGACACGACTGAAGCAACTTAGCAGCAGCAGCATGATGTCCATCTCCCTGAAGACTGATGAATTTAGATGGCTTTTTCATAGCCATTCTGCCACAGAAGGTCATGAAAGACAGGTCATTAGTGCTCCCAGTCTTATCTGTGACTCTATATCAGGCCATTCTATTTCTCACTGTCTCTCCACTACCAAACTGCCTCCTGGAGCATAGGCAGCTCACTCCCACTCCGCTACTTTTGTGCATGCCCTTGAACTATTCTCTTCTCCCAGATCCCACCCATCCGTCAAGGGTCATCCTTAACACTTCTCCTCTAGGAGACCTTCCCAGTTATTCTAGTCCTCACTGATAAACTCTACTCTGAATTCCAGTGGAACTTAAAAAGAGACCATGTATCTCAATCCTTGATTATATGTTGCCTGACATGTATTTTTGCCAAATAGAATGACTGCTAATTTCTACAATAATAATAGCTATTATTTTTTTTGAATACTCAAGCTGGGTATTTTGACAAGCGCTTTACAAGGATTATTTTGTTTCATCCCCCTAACAACCCTATAAGGTTGACCTGTTTTACAGATAAGAAAGCAGAGGTTCAAAGAGGTTAAAAACTTGTCCAGCATCGTGGAGGTGAAAATGACTGTGTCTTCAGCACTGGCATGATTCATAGTGCCTTCCCAGTACTGTGTCAGGTTCACGGTGTGGACAGGCTAGCATTTGTCACATTTCTTAAGTCTTTTTGGAATTTTAGAGTCAAGGGTTTCTAAGACGAGACTCGACCATCAGGGTTACACTAGGTATTTGGTGCCCATGGAAAGACTCCATTCCAGAGCTTCATCTTTCTCTTGCTTTCTTAACATTTACTTTGTAATGCTTTTAACTAGGTGTCTGAGGACCAGAATAAACTCTAGTGTATATTCAAAGAGCTATTAGCTCCCTCTCACTCCTCTTTCATCTTTACCTTGTTAACAGACAGTATCAAAATAGCCATACACTTGACTTAGTCCTAGAGGCAAGCACTCACCCATCCACCCACCTACCCATCCATCCATCCACCCATCCACCTACCCATACATACATACATCCACTTACCCACTGGGTTGTGTATTGTTTTATCCATCCATTCACCAAACACTTTCTGAGCACCTATTCTTCAATGACCACAGACCATTGTGGTCTTATGGAGAATAGAATGATAAGTCAAAGAAGCTAAGCTGCCCCTCTAGAAATGAGACCATGTGTGTAGATAATACCCCTGCAAACAAACAGTTACATATGCCAGATAAGATAGTATAAGGGGTGATGCAGTGGTTAGAGCTCTGTACTCCCACTGCTGAGGGCCAGGGTTCAATCCCTAGTTGAGGGACTAGGATCCCACAAACTATGGAGTGCAGCCAAAACAAAAAAAGATGGTATAAGGGGCTGTGAGAGGTCACAGGAGAGACAAATCAGTATCAAGAGGGGGGAATAAAAAATTTTCTTAGACGTGTTGGTGGTTTTAGTTGCTAAGTCACATCTGACTCTTGGTACCCCATGGACTGTAGCCCACCAGGTTCCTCTGTCTATGGGATTTTCCAAGCAAGAAAACTGGAGTCAGTTGCCATTTCCTTCTCCAGGGGATCTTCCCTCCCTAGGGATCGAACCTGCATCTCATGCATTGCAGGCAGATTCTTTGCTGACTGAGCCACAAAGAAAATCCTTTCTTTGAAGAGGACGTATTTAAGGCAGGCCTTGAAAGGTGCCTAATTGGAGATCCTGGAAAAACCAAAAAGGGATCCTTGGAAGAGATAGCAGCATGATGGAAACCGGAGACACGGGGAAGCACTATGTCTGTCTGGGGACAGCAAACATGGCTGAACTGTGGAGCTCAAGAGGTTGAGACAGTTTTAGGGCAGGAGGCTGGGAACCAGACTGTAGATGCCTTGAGTTTAGACTAGAGGATTCCGAATATATTCTGTGGGCAACTGGGGCTATGGAATGCTTAGGAACTTTTTTCAAAATGAAGAAGTGATAGATCTAAGCAGTGCTTTGGGGAAATGAGTCTGGCTGCAGACTGGGAGATGGATTAGACAGGTCCACAGAGAGACCAGCCAGGAAGTTATGGCAGTAGTCCAGGCAGGGGATGGTGAGGCGCTAGACTTGGGCCTGGGGCCGAAGAGGCAGAATGTGCAAAACAGAACTGGATCTGGAAACCCCACCAGAAGGAGGGACAGGCAGTGACAGGAGAAGGGGAGGCAATGAGTTCACTTCTTGCCAGGTTGATATTGAGGTGGGGGCAGTAGCGGGAAACACAAATTTGGGAGCCATTTTAGCTAGAGGTGGTAGTCTGCACATGAGATTGCCAATGGAGAAAGAAGATCAAAAATAGCATTCTGGGAAGTACCTAGAGGACTAGAAGCAAAAAGGAGCTGGAGATGGCCTGAAAGGGAGGGCGAAGACGAGGGCTGGGGGTATACCTAGTGATTCTTTGTTTTCAGTAAAGGACCTAATAAACAGTGAAGGTACAAAAAATATGAGAGAAAGGGTGGTGTGTGCTGTGCTCAGTCGTGCCCGACTCTTTGCAACTCCATGGGCTGTAGCCCACCGGGCTCCTCTGTCCATGGAATTTTCCAGGCAAGAATACTGGAGTGGGTTGCCATTTCCTTTTCCAGGGGGTTTTCCCGACCCAGGGATGGAAGCCCTGACTCCCAAGTTGCCTGCATTGCAGGCTGATGCTTTACCACTGTGCCACCTGGAAAGAAAGGCATTTGGGGAGGGAAAGAGGGGTTGAGAAAGAATGTCATGAAGGAACTTCCCAAGTAGTCTGGTGGCTAAGACTCTACATTCCCAAAGCTGGGGTCCTGGTCAGGGAACATTCTACAGCTAAAGATCCTGCATGCTTCAACTAAAACCTAGTGCAGCCAAGTGTGTGTGTGTGTGTGTATATATATATATATATATATATATATTTTTTTTTTTTTTTTTTTTAAGAGAGAGAATGTTGAGAAGCCCAGAGTCCATTGCCCAGAGAAGGGAAGATGTGTGTACAGGAGATACAGCTCACCAGTTTGGCTGTCAAGGCCTGGCAGCCTCTGAGAGCATCCGCAAAGGAAGCGTGAAGCCTCCTTGTTAGTAATGGGGTGCAGGGTGGAGGGGTGCAGGTGGCCAGGAGGCATAGGCCAGGGAGGGGCAGTTCTGAGAAGTGTGATAGGCAGGCAGGAGGCAGGACAGTAACTATGGAGGAGGTGAGCCTGGTTGAAGGTTTTTCAGGAAAAGGTTTGTAAGCAGTGGGGAGTGAGGAGTAAAGGCTCTCAGTGGGGAGTGAAGAGTAGAGAGAAAGAAATTATGGCTCCTCTGAAAGGAGAAGAAAGGGAAGTTGGTAACTGCAACCTAGGGGCATTTAGAGGGAGCTGATCGGAGAAGGCAATGGCAACCCACTCCAGTACTCTTGCCTGGAAAATCCCATGGACAGAGGAGCCTGGTAGGCTGCAGTCCATGGGGTCGCTAAGAGTCGGACACGACTGAGCGACTTCCCTTTCACTTCTCACTTTCATGCATTGGAGAAGGAAATGGCAACCCACTCCAGTGTTCTTGCCTGGAGAATCCCAGGGACGGCGGAGCCTGGTGGGCTGCTGTCTATGGGGTCGCACAGAGTCGGACACGACTGAAGCAACTTAGCAGTAGCAGTAGACACGACTGAAGCAACTTAGCAGTAGCAGTAGCAGATCCCAATCAGGAGGCTTCTATTTTCCCAAGAAAATTGAGAGAAGGCCATATGTAGACCCAACACGAGGGTTGAAAGTGAAAGGGTTAGTCTCTCAGTTGTGTTAGTCTCTCAGTAGTGTCAGACTCTTTGTGACCCCATGGACCGTAGCCCGCCAGGCTTCTCTGTCCATGGGATTCTCCAGGCAAGAATACTGGAGTAGGTTGTCATTTCCTCCTCCAGGGGATCTTCCCCACCCAGGGATGCAACCCTGGTCTCCTGCACTGCAGGAGGATTCTTTACCATCTGAGCCACGAGGTAAGCCCAGGTGGGTTAGACAGAGGCTGAAGAGAGTAGAAAGGACTGTAAGGGTCATGGTGGGGCCTGTGGACAGCTGAGCATCTGGGAGAACAGACCTTCTACGTGTCCTGGAGCCTCAGGCTGAAGCTGGGGGTGGCCCAGGCAACCTTCCCTTGAACACCATTTGCGGGTGGCTACAGCATGGGGCAGTGACTGCCCATCAGAGTGGTTACTGCCCAGAGAGGGAGGGAAGAGGGCCACCGTGAACCAGGTCACAGGTTACAAGGTCTTGAACTGAGACGCCCCACTCTCCCCTGCACGAACACGGTCCTACAGGCGCAGCCACTCAAATGATTCAGAATAACGATGTCCCCGCTCTGGCCCCAGCCCCTTCTGCACAGCATCCGCCTCATCCCTTGGGCTGGGTCTCTTCGCTTTCTGCTCTGAGTCACCTTCTTTCTCCACAGCGCCTGGTGTGTTGGAAAGCACCCTGCGGCAATGGTTAATATCTTACCCTTTCGGGAACCTGGCATGTTAATTCGGGACTAACCTAAAGGAGTGAAGGTCTTACTAGTGAAATATTAAGCCAGCAGAGAAAATGTTTCGGGGTGGAGTAGGGGCGTGGGGGGAGGGAAGGGCGAGGGGGAAGGGAGGGACGGAGGGAGTGTTTTCGTAGCTTCTCTCAAATCACGTTTTATGACCGCGAACCGCTTACTCCACCCACGCGTAGCCCCTCCCAAAGCCAGTTTCCTCGCGCGTCCGCACCAGCTGCCCCTGCTCGATCGGCGCCTGCTCCCAACCGGTGCACACCCCTCGTCTATGCACGTGCACTCCCAGGTCCGGGCTGCCTCTGGTGTACAGACCAAGAGGGCAGGCTGCAGCAGGAAGGGAGGGCGCAATGAGAGGAAAGGGAAAGCGCCGAGGAGGAAGGCCAGCCCAGGTGGCGGAAGGGCCATCTCAGCTGGGCCGCGGCTCCCAGTCCTTCCATCTCCGCCCCACCCTCCCCAAGCTGTGCAGCTGCGCCTTATCTGAGCCCCCAGCCCGGCTCCACCTCACACCGCCCGCCCCGTCTCCATAGCAACTAGAGCCGCTTGGCCTGGGTGATAAGGCCCGCCCACCCATCCTCGCGGGGGCCGGTTCCAGGTAGGAGCTGAACCTGCCTCGGCTCCCTGGACTTTGAGAAACGGAGGCTCGACCCGAGGTTTGGATCCTCTAGTCAGCTTTCCCCCGCCCACATTCTAAACCAACCACCACTTGCTCTGGGCCAGGGACTTGCACCCATCCTCTCTAGCTTCACACACGCTTACGTCTCCCCATTAGGCGATGAGAATACGGCTGAGAGATTGACTTGCCAACTCCCCCCGCCCCTACCCCCGCACCTACCCATAAAAGTCAAGCTGGAATTCCTACCCAGGTCTATCTCGCGTCAAAGCCAATGAATGCTCTTTTCCGTGGGTCCCCAAAGATCCCACTTTAATATGGACTTGGGATTTGGGGTCCCGTGCGCTACCTTATACTGCGGAGCCACCAAAATCCGGCTCGCTGAACTGGCCTGTGGACAAGGAACAGAGAGGATGGGGGTTGGGGGAGGAGGTTGGCCTACGGGCTCTGTGCCCTGGGGCAGGGAGAAGCCAGGCTAGAGGCTGGCTGTGCAGACAGTAAAGGGCTAAACATGTTACGCAATGGGCAGGCTGTCCCCGTAGGTTGGGGGTCAGGTGGGCATGATTCTACTCCTCTCCTTTTTCACCAATTTCATTTACAGTGTCCCTGCCTGCTTCACCCCATTTCTGAGTCCCATCCCGCTCTTTCTGCTTTCCATCCCCTTTTTCTTTCCTTTCTTCATCTTTCTTCCCTTGGCTCTGTTTCCCTTTCACCCTCTCCCCCTCCCGGCCCCACCCCCGCAGTTACTGTGGCAACAACTCAATGCCAGAAATAAAGGCAGGATCCAGCTAGGTCACCAGTTTCCAAAACAGCATCCCAGGGTGGAGAGGGGAAGGGTGGGCCAGAGCAGCCTGGCCCTACAGGGGAGGCCCTGAGGCTGGGGTCTGTGTCTGTGTTTGGGTAGCGCGGGACACCCACAGTCGCCCCTCAAATCCCCCTACCCTGGGCTGGTGGTTCATGGAAACATCCTGGCCAAGCCTGCGCCTGCACCTTTTTAAGACTGTTGGAATCCCCACTCCCCTCCTCCCATTTTATCCTTCTTCCCCACCCTATTCTTAAGCCCTGCTCTATCTGCTAGGAGTAGGGTTGAGCTTCCTCTAATGCCAACCCCCAACAACACCCTCTCACACTCTGGTGAAGCATCATCACACGGGGGCAGGAGGGCCCAAAATCTGGGTCCCGTCTTGGGAACCCATCTGCTCAAGGTCCTGCTGCCCCTTACTTCTGATGACAGCAGGGCCCGGCCCTAGGCTCCCCCTTCCTCCTCCTCCCTTAAATATGCATCTCATCTTCCGGTTTCTTTTAGCTCTCTCTTGGGTTTCTGTATCCTCAATCTACACCCCCAGCTCTGAAGAGGCTCCTCTTTCTATGCTCCCCAGCCCCTCAGGTTTGCTTGGTCCTCAGCTTGTTCCTGCTCTGGCCTCTATTTATAGCTGGTCCTGTTGGCAGGTGGTGGTGTCACTTTAACCAGCTGGATGGATAGGGCTGGGGGAGATGCAAGGGAGATGGGCTCCCAAATTCAGTTTCCTGAATCCTGGGGGCATCCCTATTCTGGTTTTTACATACACGCATAAGCTCCGAAGGAGGAATTCCTCAGACCTGCACCCCCAGGTGGACAATTTGGCTCAGGTGTTGGACATGTGGCCATGGCAAGGCTGGCAGCACGGAGCGCAGACCCCCGCTTAGGGGCACAGGCACTTCACCTACACAGGCAGCCCCCGCTGAAACACAGTTGCAAAGCAAACACACGCTGCTTGCAAGATCACGCCCCCACTTTCCCAGCAAGGCCCCCCCACGCTGCCATGCGGTACCTCTGACACCCGCTCACATGCCCCACCTTGTCTGCTGTTCTCCATGCTCACAGTCACCCGCCCCATGGGTTGACACCCCCTCCCCAAGCATGTGCATGGCAAGGCACACAGAGCCCCCACTTACCCATCCCATGGGCACTCCCCGCGTCCCCTCCTTCCCAAAGCAAGACTGCCTGCTTTTTCCCATACCTGTCCTTGCTCCCCTGACTCTCGCATCCTGGCAACCCAGTCCCCTGGGAAGGAAACACTCTGCCCCTAAAGGGCAGGGAGCCTGGCCTGCCAGGCAGAGGGAGGGGCAGAGCTAGCAAGGGGGTACTTCTGATCCTCCTTGGGTGCCTTTGCATCTGCTCAGCTCCCCCGCACCCACCTCCTCTTCAAGCATTTCTACAGCCCGCACTGAGAGAGCACCACCGAGAGAGCACCATAGTCAGGCCTGTGGCCACGCCCTGCCACCTAGTCTGGCCAGCTAAGGGCTGGAAGGGGGCTCCCTGGGCCCCTCCCCCAAGGAGCAGGCCCTACACCAATGGCACTCAGGTCTCTGAGTGAACTACTCCCCTCTCAAGAGCATCTGCGGCAAGGTGGCAGGAGACTGGCAGACCGGCAACTCCCACTCCCCTCCCAACATTCAGCAAAGACAGAAAGCTCTCCAACCCAACCAGGCGACACCCCACCCCCTACAACCCACCATCATTGGGACTTCTGGCCAGCATAGCTAGGGGAAGGGGGCTACTCAGTGATACCGTGGCTCACCCCAGCCCCTCAAATCAGAAGGAGGTAGATCAGACCAAACCCGGCTAGCCTTGGGGTCCAGCCCATTCTCCCACTGAACAAGGGGCCACAGCTGATCCCTCCCCAGGGACTCCTACCCCCACTCAGAACCTCACTTCTAGGCAGGTGCTGTGGCCAAAATGCCCACAGAGGAGAAGAGAGGCGGGGAGGGGAATGCGGGGGAGATGTCGGGGGTCCTGCCACCTACCTCTTCCCAGACACTGAGGCCCAGATGCTCTGAGGCCCCAAGCCGGCAGGGGCAGACGCAGATCCGGGGCTGCAGCTTTTGCTCAGAGTCCAGGTAATAGGAGACTCTTCCAGGAACCCAGCGTGCTCTCCCGGAGTACAAATAACCAGATAAAAGCCGGCTTGGGGTGGGTGAGTGGGTGGGGAGCTGGTGAAGGAGGGGACCTACCCTCTGGGCCTCCACTCCTCACCCCCACCCTACTCCTCCGCTGATCCCGGATCTCGATCCCTGGCCAGGCAAGAGGGCGTGTGCACGGGTGGGCAGGCCAGGCAGACGGCGGCAGGGCGGGCCGCAGCTCCCCACTCCTGCACCCTCCCCACCTCCAGCTGATAGCGTGTGGCCGCTGGCCTGCGGGTGTGTGTTTGTGTGTCGGCTCTTCCACCTCGCTTGCTCGCTGCAGCTCAATCCATTTCAGACAAGAGGAGCATTAACCAGGCATCATGACGAAGCAGAATCGGAAGCAGACACGGCCAGCCGCTGGCCTTTTTCCCTTTCCCACACCCACCCCCTGCCCAGCAACACTCATGCTCACACACACAGCCCCTCGAGCCTCCTAAACAGCCAGTGTTTGTGTGGGGGACAGGGGAGGGGGCTCTACTGATCACAGAAGGGGTGACGACACTTGGTTTCTCCAAGCACCTGTCTCTCCCACTCATCACCCACCACCAGCCTGGCCTCTGGGGTCCCAGCCTCCCCCTCCCCGCCCCCACCCCCCAGGGTGTGAAAGCCCATAGATGGCGAAGGGGAGGGGTGTGTGGGCTGGATGCCAGAATTGGTTACCCGAGGATTAACCCTCTCCTGGGGAGGACAGAATGGGAGGATTCAGGAGACCAGGTCCTCAGGACAAGAGACCAGGTTGGCCCTTCCATAACCCAAATCTCTGGGGGATAGAGCACAGCGGTGGTTAGTGGGAAGTAAGCAATTCTCTCTCCAGGGCAGGGTCTTCAAAAGAGAAGTTCTTGCTAGGGCATGCCCAGGCCCCTGCGTAGAACTGTGGGAACAGAGACACTGGGAAAACCACCCCCCACTCTGGGACCCTGTCATTGGCCTTTTGGTTCCCTCTGGGCTCAGCGCAGAGTCTGGTTCACGTGTGACCCCCGGGAGCAGGTGAGGGAGACCTGCCAGCTGACCCTGGCCCTAGCCCTGCCCCCTCCCCACCTCTGTGCACTTGCCTACCTAGGCAGGCCTTACCGTTGCCCTGGTAACCACTGCCCACAGCCGTTCAGCTGATGCTATCAGCTGTCCTTGGGGAAATCTAGAATCTGGGGAGGGGGCTCTGGGGTAACAGAATGGAAAAATCACAGGGGGAGGGTCGTGAGGGGACAGGTGAGAGTGTGCTCTGGGACTTCTTTCTCAAAGAGAGTAGGGCAGGAGAGGACAGGTAGGGACAGGAAGGGAGAGATGTGTCTGGGTTAGTGGGAGACAGAGAAGAAAGAATCCTGAAGGATGGGCTCCAGAAAGAAAGAAATTAAGACGACAGGTCGCTGAGTGGCTGAGGAAGAGTGGAAAGAATCTGGGCTTAGCTGTTGGATGTACTGCGGAATGGGAAGACAGGGAGAAACACAGGATCCATGGAACCATGAGAAAAAGACCAGGAGATGCTGCAGGAAGAGGTGCACCTGTGATGTGGCAGGAGCAGGCCACACACCCAGCAGAGGGGAACAGGCCTTTCTAGACAGCCAGCCTGGCCTCTCAGCTTTCTGACCCTGCAGCCCCACCCTTACTGCCCTGGCCCCACCCTAGTCCTGCACAGCCTCCGTCTCCCACTCCAGGAGACCAAATGTCAGATAGCCCTTTAGAATTCTTCATTTTTTCCCACTACTTCGGCTCCTTCTCTGTTTTCATGTGCTACCCCCTCCCCCAGACCCCATTCCAGGAGATTCGCCTTCCGGTGCCAGGGTCCCCAGAGGTAGGACTGGAATGAGCTGTCGCCAGGAAAGACAGCTGGGGCCAGGGGCCTGGAATGAGGTGGCTCAGGAGGAATGGATAGGAGTGGAGCATTCCCCAGGGAAAAAAAGCACACTGGATAGAGAGTAGGGGGGCCGAGGGGAAAGGGCAGGGGGAGGGGGAGGGGATGGGGGGGTCTCTGGTACCTTCAAGGGCCTGGGGCCTGGGGCAGGAGCACAGCGGCTTCCTCGGTGACATACACCTCCATCCCTCGGCGCATCTCCTCTCCGCCTCCCGTTGCCAAGACAACCTGCCAGCTCAGCCGAGGAGGCAGCAGTGGCAGGGAGGGGGGAGGAGGCGGCTGTGACTCCTATTGCCTCCTCTTCGGTGATGGAGGGGGCCTCAGTACTGGGGTGGGGGTGGGAGAGCTTCAGGAGCCCCACCACTCTCCCCTTCCCTCTCCTTCCATAAGGCTCTGGGATTGGCTCCGGGGTGGCCTCAGGAGAACCTTAATTCAGGGCCAGATAACAGGCCCATCTTGGGGAGGGAGACGGCACTGGGCAACATCCCCCAGTGGAGAAAGCTCAGCTTGGAGCTGGGAAGAACAGTAGGAACAAGGGAGGGATGGCTTCTGTTGAAGGGTCAGAGGGCGGCTTCTGGCAGGAAGGAGAGGCCCTGGGTGTGGGTGGGGCTGGGCACGCAGGCCACGGGGCTCAGAAGCCTCCCAGTGCCACCCCTCCACTGTCTCTGAGCACCTCCTCCCAGCCATAGATCCTCTCATTCCCCCAACTGAGAGGAAGGTCGGAACTAGAAAGAGAGCTCTTTCATTCCCAAAGGGCCCATCCCCACTGTCCCTCAGTCCGTAGGAATGTCCATCCAGGGGCAGGCCAATACCATGGGTGAAACTCTCCCGAGGGCCAGCCCTGGAGCCGAGGGGACTGCGGAGTTAGGGCTCCCTCTGTCGACCCGAGGCTTGGTAGCTGTCAAGGTCATTCCTTGCTGAGGGATCCTGATGTGTGTATGTGTGTGTGTGTGTGTGTGTGTGTGTGTGTGTGTGTGTGTGTGTGTTGCGAGGGCACAGCCAGGCCAGAAGGCCCTTCCCTTGTCTGCCTCCCTTCATCTCTGGTCTTGCCCTACGGGGAGACTTGCTCTGCCTCTAGCCCTCTCCTCTTGGGGAGGCCCCAGACTCCTCAAGGCCAGCAGAATGGTCCAATCTTCCCCCTTGCTTGCTGGTCACCACATCAGGCTGGGAGGAGACTGGAGGCAAAAGCTTCAATCCCAAAGCAAGCACCCCTGAACACCAGGTTACCTGTGAGCTGGGCCCGGGCAGGATTCCTGGGCACCTCTGGGCTGCACCCAGGAGGCTGCTAACAGGAGGAGCAAGCTTACCTTTAGGCTCAGCAGTGCCTCAAGGCCTTGAGGATGGGTGCTGGAGTCCACAGAAGGGGATGGGGGCTCCTGCCCCTCTCAGGAGGGTGGTCCCAGGCCCAAGATACCTAGTTCTTGGTTCTTTCCCCAGCAAGGTCACTGGTGCCAGCTGTCCTGACTGGATCCTGGCCCTGCAGCCTGCCCCTTCCCTGGGGCCTATGCCCTCCTCTGGTCTCACTCCAGTACCCCTTGCCCCGCCCTCTGCATGACCTGCTGAGGAGGTCTAAACATTAACTCCTGGAGAGGCTAGCTGGGCCCCGAGGTGGCTAAGAAGGGCCAGTGCCAGAGAACTGGACCAGTGGAACAAAAAGAAAGACAAGGGCCTCCGAGTGAGCCTTTCTCATCAGTTTGGAAGATACATCCCCTATCTCCAAGCACTGGACTGACTGTCAGACCCCAGAACCTTAGTCCCAGCAGCTGCCCCAGACCAGCCCCTCTCCTCCAATCCCTTACCCCACAATTGCACCTGGTCACCTCCCTTCTCAAAGCCCCTCACCATCTCCTCCTGCCGCAGCAGAGACCTAATTTGTGGCTCAATCCTTTCCTGCTGCTTCCTGAATGCAAACTTTCAGTGCCAGCCAAACCCATTCACTGCTCACAGCTCCTCCTTGCCCTGTAACAAATCTCAACATTTCCCTGTCTTGAAGCCCTTCTTCCCCTGCTGTTTTCACTCTCAATATTTCCCCCTTGGGGGTCCTCTTTGCTAAGAGAGATCCTGTTCATTCTTCAAGATCATGCAAACCCCAGCCCTTCCCAGCACCGGCCCCCTGTATACATCCCTGGAGCCACTGTGCCTGGCCAAGGAGTGGAGGACATCGCACTATAGATGTCACAGACAGGAGAGAATCTGGACTGTCCTCCTCCCTGGCTGCGGGCGTCGGTGAGTTAACATCTCGGAATCTGAGCCCACCCACACATGACATGGGAATAATCTCACCCACTAAATGAGGGGTTCCATGTGAGCTGGCCTTGTGTGCTGCCTGGCACATCTCTGGAGTTCAGTACCCATCAATGTCTTTACTTCCTCCCCTTTCACTCTTTGGGGATGTACCACCTTTTTTTTTTTTTTTGGCACACTGGCATGTGAGATCTTAGTCCCCTGACCAGGGATCACACCCACGCCCCTGCAGTGGAAGCCCGAATCCTTAATCACTAAACCATTAGGGAATTCCCACGAATGTACCAAATGCCACTTTGCAATCTTTGGTACATCCATTAGGGGTAAGAGACAGATTCCCACAGTCCTTAAAGAACTGCCTTTTTATAGGTATAGCCTGTGTGCTAAGTTGTTTCAGTTGAGTCCAACTCTATGACCTTGTAGACTGTAGCCCACCAGGCTCCTCTGTCCACGGGACTTCTCAGGCAAGAATACTGGAGTGGGTTGCCATGACCTCCTCTAGGGGATCTTCCCAACCTGGGGATCGAACCTACATCTCTTACATCTCCTGCATTGGCAGGTGGGTTCTTTACCATTCCGGCCACCTGGGAAGCCCCATAGGTTTATTCACCACCGCCTCAATTAAATTTTCAGCATCTTGAGTTTGACAGAGGATGACACACTGTCCTGTCCATCTTTTTAGTAACTGAAGGACTAACACAGCGGTTGTATGTTGTAGGAAATACATAAATATTTGGATTAACTGCTTAGGGCCCCTCCTGCTCAAGTCCACCTAAGGATGGAGCTTAGAGGCAGGATTCTGACTTTTCATCCCACCTCCACCTTCAGGACCACAAGGTGCTGGACTTCTTTCTGGGTCTCCAGTTGGTTTATTTCTTCAATAAATACTCTGTGTGACATACTGTGCTGGGTATTATGGGGGAGCCAAAGACTGACTAAATCTACATCGGAGTCCCTTGTTGTCCCGCAGAACCATGACACGAGCATAGTAAGTACAGTTCTGGAAAAGCAGTGATATGTGCCCTAAAGCCAGGGCAAGTTTATGGCCAGAGGAACCAGGGACAGCAGAGATGGCCACTGTCCCTGGGGGAGTGAAGGGCATCTGTGGAGCTGAGGAGATGGCTGTGGTCTGGACATGCCAGCATGCTGGCGAAGGGTATCCTGGGCAATGGGAAACTCATGAGCAAAGATGGGTCCAGCGGGAATTCCTGGGCAATTCAGTGGTTGGGACTCTGCCCTTCTACTGCAGAGGGAAAGGGTTTGATCCCTGGTCAGAGAACTAAGATCCCACAAGCTGCGTGGCATGGCCAAAAAAAACCAAACAAGACAGGCTCAGTGTGCCTGTTGGATGGCAAGGGTTGTAGTTTTGCCAGCACTGTTGAAGGGGAGCTGGAAGGATAGGGCTGAAGGGGGAGCCTGGGCAGGACTGGGCAGGGGCTTGCAAGCCATGCTGAGTCTGCTAGAGATGGTGTGATAGAGGCAGAGCTGTGGTGTAAGAGAAAGCAAGGCGAGTTGAACAAACTATGTGATGTCCTGAGGAACGTGTGTGTAGGAGAGAGACCATGTGGAAAGCCATTGCAGTCATTGAGACAGAGCTCAGTGTCTCTGCACCTTGGGAAGTCCAGCCAAGGTGCAGAGTTTGGTGGAGAAAGCAGCTGGGTGCAAGGCTGACACACTGGTTTTCTCAGAAAGAGACAGGGGAATAAGAGAGTGGCGCAAATCTCAGGGCACGTTTCTATGAAGCAGGGCCAGGAAAGAAACAGTCTGAGAAGGAGAGAAGGAAGGAAGGAAGGAAGGTCTGGAGGGGCCGGGGAGGAAAGAGCTTCCAGGACAGGTGATCCTTCCAGGTGTCCAGGGTAGTGAGACTGGGGCTGGGTGACTGGGAAGTCACAGCCAGGGGAGTCAGAGAGACTGAATAGACAGACGTTAGTTAGAAACCAGCTTGGAGGGCTAAAGCGTGAGAGGATCTCTGCCCTGACTTCCTGCCTCAGCTGCCCTCTTGCCTCAGCTGGCTGTTTGGAGGACAGGACAGAAAAGGTGAGATCAATAGTTAGGCTATTCTTAGCCAGAGTTCTTGGGCATCCTAAACGGAGCACAGGATTTGAGGCCAGCTGCCACCAACCCCCTCCTGCCACACCCTCCCTGAAGCGGATGTGTTCAACTCACCCTAAGTGTCTTCCAACCCTCACACTGGCTTGGAATACTTAGCGCACCCAGAAGCAACCAGAGCTGCTGCAGCCATCGGAGGTCTGTGGGAATTCTCCTTCAAATTCCTGCCACAGTCACAGATACTTTCAATCCCACCTCTACAACCCCCCCCCACGCCCCCACACCAGGTCCCATTATTAGAGACCTATTCCTTTGCTTTCTTCCTTTTAGCATCTTGGAAATCACTGCCAAGTAGGAGGGAATGAGTTGAACATACTCTTTTTTCTCCGCACTCTCTGTATCTCTACAGAGCATGAAGAGGCCCCCCCCACCCCCCGCCAGTGCAGAGCCTGCACTCCGCAGAGGCACGAAAAGGTGTGGTGAGATGGCTCCAAGGGCCCAGCCAGCCGGGGACTCATAACCACAAGTGGGGGCGAGACCTGCCAGGCTTGGGGTGGGGGTGGGGCTAGGGCACTGTCTGAGGTGGTACAGGCCTCCCCAGCTGCCTTCCTCTCTCTCCCTTCCCCGTTCCCTGTCCCTCCCCGTCAGGTCTCACCACCTCAAAAAGCAAGAAAGGAAACAGTGAGGGCTTTCTGGAGCCGGCCCCCAGAGGCCTGTCTGAGCTGGGGAGGTCACAGAGAGGGAGGGAGGGGCCGGAGAAAGGCAGAGAAGAAAGGGGAGGCAAGACAAAGGGCCCCGTGCACCTTTGAAGCTCTCTCTAACCCCAGCCAGGGAGTGGTGGGGGTGGGCCTGAGAGCCCGGCTGGGGGGAAATGGTCCAGAGTTTTAAAGAATGTCTCAAATTCCTGCGGAAATCAGAGGGATTGTAAGAACTCCCCCTCCCCAGCACACCTCCTTCTCAGCCCCCTCCCTCAGGCCCCCAAATCCAGTCTTCCACACCTGGGGCCCCAACCCTTTGTCCTCAGGTAATTGCGGGGCGTTGCCCCTTCCCTGAAAATCCCATTGAACTCGCCTGTTAGTGCAGTAGTTCCAGACCACCCTCCCTACTCTCCCCCGCAGAAAACGACCCCTACACGTTTCCCGCAGTCCCCGCCAGGATTAAGACTCTTTGTGATTGGGGGGGAAGAGGAAAAAGCAACCTAGTGAAAAGCAATTATGACAAGCTGGAGGGAGAATGGCTTGGGGACCTCCCTCTTGGCTATGGCAGTCTAAATTCCCCAGGAGTTGGGGGTGTCAGCCTGGGCTCCAGTTCTCACCCAGGGAAAGGTGACTGATCCCCCCCACCCCCATCCACTTGGACCACACTCCACTCACCTCCCCTTTTGACTAAACCAGCTCCCATCCCCCACCCACTTTCCATTCTTTCCTTATTTTTAGGCCACTGTTGGGAGAAGAGGGGGAAAAAGGGATGTCTTTCATCCTTTCTTCTCTCCCCAAAATCCACACCCCCTCTCTTCTTAACATTTTCGCAGAAAGGGAAGGGAAATTGAGGCTGGCGGAGCGCGGGTGGGGGGGGGGGGTCCATCCGCAGAAGAGAAGGCTCATGGAAGTGTTCCGAGAGAAGAGCAGAGAAGGGGCCATAGCTAGGAAGGGCCTCCCCCCTTGACAAGATTAAAAGCCGTGGCAAAAGAGGAAAGGGGCGGGTTTTATGGCCTCTTAGTTCCACTCCCCAAATGCACACCTGGAGGCGTCTGGAAAGCCCACCAGAGGAGCTCGGGGCTGGGAGGAAGGCGGGGGAGGACTGCCCCTGCCGCCCGGCACACCCCGCCTTCTCTAGCCTCAGCCTCTAATCGCCTTTTCCCCCAGGTGTGGCCCCCGCCCTGCCCCCCGCGGGGACCTGGGCGCTCGGGACGCGGGCTCGCCTTCCCTCCCCTTTTGCCCCTCCGCGCTCCTCCCCCACCCGACCTCCTCACCGGAAAAAAGCAATCTGGCGCCCGGCGAGGAGGCTGCAGCGCCCGCGGCTGCCCGGCCAGCGGCCTCGGGCCCCGGTGGCTCCGGCCGGCCCCAGGATTGGGGTTTCTGCGCCCCAGCAGGTCGCACAGGACGCGCGGTGCCAGCCAGGAAACTCGAGCCCGCGGAGGAGGGGCGCGCCGTGGGCCGCCAGCCTCCCGCGGGGTGGAGGTGCGGGGCCTGCAGGCCATCCCTCCCTCTTGGCTGCCCCTGTCCGTGTCCCCTGCCCCTGCGGGGACGTGTGGGGCCCAGCCGGCCTCCACCTGTCGCACCACGCCCGGGCCTGTGCGCTCGCCTCCTCTCCTCTCGGAGAGAAGTTTGTCCCAGTTTGTCCCCAGTTCAGTTTTGCCGTTCCCCCGCGCCCCTTCAGATAACCTGTTTGCAAGAAAATGGTTTTATTCCGGGGCTGAGAGTTGAGGGATGGGGTGCAGGCCTGGGTAGTGGAATGTGAAGAATGGCCAGCCCTCTTTTTTTTTTTTTTCTCCCTCTTTTTTTTTCTTCCTACCGTCTGGCCAGGAGGAATTCGGAGGCTGGGGGCAGACTGAGGGAGACGCGGGGAGGAGAATTTGAGGAGCCTTGAATCCGCTGACTTTCCCATTCGGTTCAGGGAGCCTGACTTTTCTACCTTCCTTCCCGGGGGCCCGCCCCACCCTCAGGGGAGACTCCAGCGTGGGCCTCGGGGAGCCGCCCTAGTTAGTGGCAGTCCTGCCCCTTTCCAGCGGGGGTGGGGTGGGAGGGTGGCTGTGATGCTCGGTGGTCCTCAGCATCCCCCTTGGGGGCTCTGGCTCCCCGGCCCCCACCCCCAGCCCAGTCTTTGGATTAGGAAGGGAGGGGAATGGGAAAGCCCGAGAGTGAGGGGCGGTAGCCCCGGTCCCCACTACGTCAGGGGCTGTGGCCTCCGCGTGCGCTTGGTCCGGCGGGTAGGGGCCGAGCCCACGAACTCAAACTGCTTCTGCCTCTCGGCGTGGTTGGGGAAAGGCAGCTGGCCCTGGTAGAGGCGCTTGATGAAGTGAGCTTCTCGTTGGTTCTGGCGGCTGCGGGAGGCCTGACGGGGCCGACCCTGCCGTGTGAAGGCCATGAACCAGCCCTCGTGCCGGGCATTCTGGAAGGCCGTGTAATTGTTCTCCAGCACGATCTCGGTGAACACGCAGTCTTTGCTCTTCCCGCTGGGCTGCCGGGGGTAGGAAGGAGAGAAGGGGAGTTTGTCTGCCCACCCTGGCTGGCGTCTGCCTTATGGGCCTGTGTTATAGGACCAAGGAGAGAACCACAGAGACTGGGAGCCCAAGAATGTCTGCCTGGTGAGGTGGGCACCCTTGATGGAGAGGCAGAGGTGGAGGGAGGAACAAACTTTGCTGATGTCGGATCTGAACTTAAATACAACCTTGTCCTTTAAGTTGTACACCTTGAGCAAGGTATGTAGCCAGACTGAGCCTTGGTTTATCCAGCTGGGTGTAATGATCAAGGTAACTATGCAGTTCAGTGCATACTCAGTGGGCACTCCTAAAGCAGAACAGTCCTCGATCTGGGTGAATGGTGTTGGTGGGTGGAGGGAGGGTAGGCAACAGTGTGATGGAAAGAAGGGGTAAACGTGTGTAGAACACCATGTCAAGAACCAGGCATCCACCCATCTGGCTCTGTAGATAATCTTGACACTATGCCCATTTTACAGATGAGAAGACTGAGACTTGACAAAAATAAGCAAATATTTGAGAACAGCCAGAATCAGAATGCAGGATGGGCTGATGCAAAAGGAAATGGAATTTTCCCTGCACAACTCTGGACCCACCATTACAGAGAGAGTGACTAGCGGTTACACTAGTAGGTGGTTAGTATGAATTTTGCCACTTGGAGCCTGTGGACTGCACTTACCTTGGGCGAGGGTTAAGATGGGAACTTCTGGCCTTCTCAACACTGATCAGCCCTTAGCCCTCAACACGAGGGCTGGCACGTGATGTAGGTGCTAAAATTCTTCCTCACTATACTGAGAAATTACCTCATAAACCAGAGCCAAGGATCCTTATGGATCAGCCAGTGTTCTCAGAGGGCTTCTAGACCCACAGGGACTAAAGGGATCAGAGAGAGGCTGAATGGTGGGGTGAGAGCAGAAGTCACAGTCCTGGGTGGGGCCCAGCAGAGGGTGGTGGGATGCTGCGGGACCCGGCCTGCCCTCACCCCAGGAAGACGGACTCATCTGTTACTCCCTGTCCCCCAGGCCTCACCTTTCCGATGAGCTTGCCCCTCTTATTCATACAGATGTATTTCTCACTCTCAGCCCCCTTGATGCGCACCCGGCTTCCGAACGTGTCTGTCTCCACTATGAGCTTGGCTGTGGGGAGGGGGAGAAACCTCCGTCCATTGGGGCTGCCAGCCCAGGGGTGCAGCAGGGGGCCTGACTTCTGAATTTGGGTGGGGGTGAGGGGCATGGGGAGGCCCTTGGAGCAGGCGAGGCTAGACAGGGGTGTGGGTGGCCTCCCAGGAGGGCTGGGTCTCACCGAACTTGTTGCCGTCCTCGGCGGTGGCGGAGATGCGACGCCCGGTAACCTGCACATGCTTGCCGCTGGTCCGGCTGTAGAGCTGGTACTCACGGATCTGCCGCCGGCTCAGCTGGTCAGTCATGGCGCCCTGGTCCCTCACGTACTGGTTAAAATTAGGAGACGGGTGATTCTCCCCCTTTGCGGTTACCAAGGGAAAAATAGTGTCAATTTGCTTTGGGTGACACCACCGCAGGTCCATCCGGGGGAGGGGTGCGGAGGTGAGTGTGGTGGGGGCAGGTCATCTGCCCTGTGAAGTAGGGGGGGTGGGGGAAGGGGGCACTTGGCCGTGACCTTCCCAGGCCAGTGTGTAAGCCAGTCATCATGACCTCTTGGGTCCTCATCTGCCCTGAAGCAGAGGACTGGTAGCTGCCCAGGCTCAAGGGACACTTGGGGACACAGTTCAGGTCTGGAATGGTGACCCTGGGAGCTGGAAGGAAGCTTCAAGCTGGTGCTATATGATCTCCATGATCTAGGGAGGAGGTGCATGGGGCCACATAGCTGGTTAGTGACAGATCCCTGCCCTGCCTCTAGGATGGGAGCTTGTCCCTTTTCCAAAATGTCAGGGGCTTGGTTCTGTTAGCCAGGGTGACCAGATTTCTCCCCAGTCCTCTGCACAGCCCATGCCTAGCACATGCACACACATAGATGTGTGCACGCTCCCACACATGTATGTGCACACACAGCAGCTGGTCTATGGACCATTGTGGGGACACTAAGACTCTTCTCTGTAGCTCCTGCTGGGCCCCTGGAAGCATTTCTTTTACACCTCTTTACACTGCTAACCAAGAACTCCTGAGCTCACACCCATCTCCCCTGGCACTCCCCCTGGGTGCTCAGGGCCCTTGGAGAAGCCATTGCCCCATCCAGCATTCCTCCCTGCTCTAGGGTTGAGAGGCCTCCTTCGTGGAAGAAGGCAGAGAGGTACTATCAGTGGGGGCCCAGGGGATGTTCTGGGAGGCCGCCTGCCAGGCGGGGGTGATACTGCCTCCTACTGCTTCCCCAGCGGGGAAAGGGGCTGTTGCCACCATGCATTGTGCTCCATACAAAGCCAGGACAAGTGCCTTCTCCAGCCTGGTCTCTCCTTATCCATCTGCAGCGCTGAATGGGAGAGAAGCAGACCACTTCCTGCCTGCTCACTCTCCGGCAAGGTGCACACCTGGATGACATTTCCCAGCTGACAGCTCCGGCTCTAGCTCTAAAATGTTTCTCCACATGGATCCTGCTGGCCTGTGCTGGGACAGCCTTTCCATGCCCGATTCCTGAGTCCACCTTGATCCCAGCTCAATCGCAACCATCTGGACAGAGCTAGACCCCCCAGCCCCCGCATCTGTAAGGGGCCTGTATCTCCTGGAGGAAGGGGTGGGAAGTATCAGCTTGGAGGAAGCGGGAGGTGAGGGAGCAGCTCCAGGCTGACAGCGGAACCTTCGGGAACCTGCGCAGGGTTAACCCTTCATGTGTGTGTGTCACTGCCCAGGGCAGACCCCAGCTCCCCACAGCCCGGGAGTGTTGCCACGACCCCAGCCCGTGAGAGCAGGGTCTGCCCATCCCACTTCTCCACGGCCCTGAGAAAACCCGAGGCCAGCATTTGGGGTGGGGGACCTGCCTTCCGTGCCAGGGGGAGGGGGTCCGGCCCGTCCCCAGCCCCAGCCTCCTGGCCCAGGTTCAGACCCTCCGCCCCTCTTGGCGGGCAGCCTCCTTCTGTCTGTCTGTTCCAGGTCAGGAGCAGAGAGGGGGCCCCCTCCCCAAAACCCCCTCCTCTCCCCATCCCCCTTCTAGCCCTGCACAAAAGCAGCCCCACGCCCCCCCAACAGCCCACAGCCCACAAGTCGCTCTCCCCGTGGGACCTGGCCTGTCCCTTTCATGTTCCCGCTGCAGGGTGGGGGTGTGGGGGACCTCCCCTTCCCCTGCCGCAGACAGCTGCTTGTCAGACGGCTCCTCAAGCATGGCTGTGGTCCGGCCTGCTGGCCCCCCACCAAGGGGGGCGAGGGGGCACTTCAAGGGGGAAAGGACAGCTTTGCCACCTTCCTGGAGTCCTGAATGGGGCCTCAGCCAGGCCATAAACGCCTTGGCCAGCCGCACCATTGTGCTAATTCCCCCTCCTGAACAGGTTGGGCCCACCCCCAGCCCCCTCCTGGCTGGGCTGGGGGCTTTCTTCTTGCTCTCCCTGGATGTGTGAAGCAAAAGGCCTGGAACGGGGGCTAGAGCAAAAGGGGGAAGGAAAAGGGGGGGTGTCTCTCTCTCTCCCACCCCCCCACCGCTTCAAAGGCAGCCCCTTTCCCTCGCTCAGAGAAAAGGCATTTACCTTCAAAAAAAGTCCCCACTGGCTATGAAGGGAAGCCGGCCTCTGGCCTGGGAAAGCCAAGAGATGTCTCCCCAGAGCGGTTCTGGACCAGTGCATTTTAATAGCTGCACTTTTATGGAGGATCACAAAAAGGGACCGAGCCTTGCACGGGGGCTGAGGCTGGGGGGAGGCTGACTTGGGGTTGGGGGGTGTGGAGAAGCAAACCCTTGAATCTTGTGCCATACAAACCTCTGGGCTTGACCTCATTGCCCTATAGGTAAGGAGTCGCCTGCCCTGGCTGGGCATTCTGAGTGCCCACGAGATGCCCCCCAGGACTATGACTGGCAGGACATCTGTGTTGGTGGGAGTGGGGTGGGGTGCGTGGTGCACACAGGTGGTTTTGCATGGAAACCTGTCCTTTCTGGGGAACTTGCAAGTATTGATACAAGCCTCACCTGAGCCATCACCTCCGCCCTCTTCCGACCACTCCCAGGCTCCATCCCTCAGGTTTGGCTGCCCCTGTGCATTTAGCCTTAGGGGGAACCCAGTGTGGAGGGATGGAGGGATGGAGGGAGCGGAAGAGACCCCAGGGGAACTGGGCTGAAATGAAAACGTCTGTCAATCCCCAAATCTCCTACCCCATGCCATTCCAGCCCCCCAAACCTCAGAGACTCCTGCACCGGGAAGAGGCTAGGATATGCCTCTGTCCACCGAAAGGAGACTGCACCCCCACCCCCGCATTGGTAGGGTGAGAGAGATGGGAAAAAGCTAGGTGGGGGTAGTGGGGGGATGCCCACCTACCTGAGTTTGACAGCAGAGAATCAGCAGCTGCAGGCACCTGTGTGGGAGACAAGGTGGACCTGGTTGTGGGTGCCAAAACAGCCAGCCCAAGGGTACACCAGGTGCCCACCCCGCAGTCCTCGTGGCAGTCCCGGGACCATTAAGTCTGCCCCCAAGGCTGGAAATGGCAACAAGACAGCGGGGTCGAGAGCAGTGCACTTACAGTGTGAGGTTGGGCAGCAAGCGGGCGGCTCCCATTGCCGGAGAGATTTCTTGGGGCCGTTTGCCCTCCTGCCCCCAAAGTCAGGAGCAGATGTGGGCAGTCCCCAGGGGCAGAGTCCCAGAGAAGCCAAGGTCTCTTCTAGCCACAGGTTTTCAGTGGAGAAGAGGAGAGGGAGGGGAGGAGGAGAGAGGGGCGGAGAGGGGAGGGGGAGGAGGGTATAATTGGGAGACTGAGGTGTGAGGAGTCCACCTTCCCTGCAAAGCAGCCACTGGCGGGGCGCTGCCAGCCTCTGGGGGGGCTACCCAAGCGCAGAGGATGGAGCTGATGGGGGCTCCTGGATCAGGCAGACAGGCTCCTGCGTTGTTCCAGACCCTCAAGGACCTCAACGGCAGGGCCCCTCCTCCTCTCTCCTCCTCCTGGCCCACCTCCCCAAGGGTGAGCCACAGGTATCAATCAGTCCAGGCCTGGGGTCGCTGATTCTGGCTCTCTGGGTGGAAATTACCAGGAGCAGCCTTAAAAGGAGGAACCTCCCTCCAGGGGGCAGGAGGTGGGCTTGGCTAGGCACTTCCACTGCCTCTGTCACCCCTTGCTCCCCCTATCTGCTGTCTGGTCACGGGGAAGGAGGGGTTAAGGCTCTCCAGACTAGCAGCAAATAGGGGGTGCTCCAACTTGGGAGCCAGGGGCAGGGAGACCGCACAGCTGGGGCTCTGGGTGGATCCCCTGGAGGAGAGCAGGCATCAGCCACTTGCCTCTGGGTCTCCGCAGTTTCCTCTGAGAGATGGGCACAGTGATGCCTCGGGATGTTAGAGGACCCAGTGAGATGGTCACGCTTAAGCAGAAGCCAGAGATATATTTTCTGGGCCCCAGTTGGCATTCCCCCCAGGCCAGAAGCCATCTCTAGTGCCTCTGGGAGCTGAGAGGAGCCTGTTGCCTCCTCCTCTCATCCCCCAGCAGCTGTCTGGGATAAAGTGCCCAGCAACCTCCCAGTGGTCCCACACTGCCCAGTACCATGCCAAGTATCACCCCATTCTGCAGGTGAGAAAACTGAGGCACAGGGATAGGTCATTTGTTCAGGATCACCCAGCTAGTCCCTGGTGGCTCAGATGGTGAAGAATCTGCCTGCACTGCAGGATACCCATGTTCAATCCCTGGGTTGGGAAGATCCCCTGAAGAAGGAAATGGCAACTCACTCCAGTATTCTTTCTTGGGAAATCCCATGGATAGAGAAGCTCAGTGGGCTACAGTTCATGGGGTCTCAGAGTCAGACATGACTGAGCGACTAACATGCATCCACATACCCATCTAGCAAATGATGTGGTCAGGTTTCCAAAGTCCCTGCTCTTTCTCTTCCACATGCATTCTTTCTACTGTGTCCACGCCCTCCCGGCCCAGCACAGCACCCATTCAAGATGACCCAATATCCCCGGTCCTGGAAGCTGATGAGCAGGGACTCTACACCAGGGTTCCTTCCCTGCAGAAGTTGGCTGATGGTGGCTGTGGGAGGGGGCTAGTGCTTAGGGGGCATCTCTGGGGGAAGCTCACACTTCAGCTCTAGGCTCCCTGGAAGTCACAGTGCCCCCAGGTTGGGAAGAGAAGGGGAAGTGCTGGCTGGGGATTTATTTACCTAAAGAGATGAGGCAGAGGGAGAAACTCTCACCTTCAGGCCTCCTTCTCACCTTCCTGAGCTGGAACAATCCACAAAGTTGTCTGCCACCCCTCCCCACTCACCAACAAGCAGGGACACCTCGGGTCCAACTCCATGCTCACTCCCAGCTCCACCCCAGGCACCCCGCTGGGGGCTCAAGGGTGAGTTGAGCCTGAGCTGGCCTGGGTGGTGCAGTGTTGTCCCCCGGCTCTGATGTCTCTAACTATGTGCCCCGGGTTGGACGCAGTCAGCATGCGTGCTTGCGTGCTCAGTCACCTCAGTCGTGTCCAACTCTTTGTGACCATATGGACTGTAGCCCACCCAACACCTCGGTCCATAAAATTCTCCAGGCTGGAGAGGGTTACTGGAGAGGTTGCCATTTCCTCCTCCAGGGGATCTTCCCCCCGACCCAGGGATGGAACCCATGTCTCTTATGTCTCCTGTGTTGAGAGGTGGGCTGTTTACCACTTGTGCCACCTGGGAAGCCCTGGAAGCAATCAGAAAGAATGTCAAAACTGGAAGGGATCTTAAGAGATTCTTCATCTGGTCCCACCTCCTCATTCACCCGCGAGGTCCAGAGAGGGTCTCCCAGCTAATTAGCAGCGCAGTACCTTAGACAAGGTGCCAATAGTCCCCCTGGTTATTTCCATTTTCCACATTGGCACCATCACTGGGGGCCCCATTTAAACTCTGTCTCTCCCATGGCAACATCCCAATTCTAACTCTCCACTGTGATTGGTGCCGGCTCCCTCTATGGAAGCCATGCCCTCATCCTCACCTGCTCTTACTCCCTGGAAGAGTATTAAGAGCTACTTTCTTCTGACCTCAATCCCTAGGACTCACAGGTAAGAGCGGAGAGGCTTAAACTTGGGGTCTGAGGTGGTGGGGTAAGCTCGGGGAATGGAAGGCAGTGAGGAGAGCCGGGTGTGAGGAGTTCCATCCAGGTCCAAGGTCTCTGAGCCAGAGAGCCTGGTTCCTGTCAGTGGGGGAAGGGCCTGCTCTAACTGGCCAGCCCCCAGCCCAGCCTGGGTCTCCATGGTAACAGATGCCCGCTGTCAAGCTTGGCCTTGGGGCTCAGCCAGGGGGCTGGTGCCAGGGACTCTGGGGCACTGCTGGGTAGCCTGTTTGTGCTCTTCGTCCCTTCCTATTCTGCACCTGCAGGCCTGGTTTCTGACTCTGTTTGCTTCTTTACCCCATGGGAACCCTAGTGATGGGCCCCAAGTGAGGAATCTTTCAGGCCTAGCCTCTGAATTTTGTCCCTCTTCCCTGGCCCAGGTCGTTCCAGGCTGTGTGACCTGTGGCAAGTTCCTTCACCTCTCTGGTCTCAGCTTCCTAATTTTTCAAAAGGAAATGGCCACAAGCGATGATGTCAAAACTACCATCCATCACATCAGCTAAGAGGAAGGACACTTCCTGCAAAGGGTCAAGAGCTACAGGAATGAGGGAGAGAGAGGCAGAGACCCTCTTATGTAGTCCAGCCTGAGTCTACCTAAACTTTGACTTTCTCCCCTGATGCGAGGGAGCTGGGAGGGGCCAGAAGGGTAGAGTTCATTAACATTTATGGGGGGTGGCAGGAGGTGCTAAGGGGAGTGAGAAGTAGCCTGGGCCCTGGTGGTTAATCCCATCCCCTAGTGCCAAGTTCAACACCCCCCAGCGGGGGGACGTCTCACGCCTGCCACTAGCAGCCCAGCTTGTGCAGACAGGCGGCCACCTGCAGGCCTGCCCCTCGTCACCACCTGCTCGACCTCAGCCCACCCCTTTCCTGTTGACAAACAGAAGAGCTTGGGCTGAGGAAGGGTGAAGGGCAAAGGCCTCTGCAGCAATGCGGATCCCCCCATCTTTGCTATTTGATCCCCACCACCAGCCAGCACGTGGAAATCAAATATCAGCAGTCTAGCTGTTGACTGCCTGTGGCTGAATCAGAGGAAAGGAGAACAGGGGCACTTGCCTGAGGCTGGAGCAGGGGAGAAGGCCCTGAGGGGAACATGGGCTTTGCTATAACTGAGCTCTGAAGCTGCCCGTCCTGGGCTCCAGTTACGCACGGACTCAACTCTAACCCCTGTTCTCAGTTTGAGACTTCCTAATGCCCTCCAAGTTTCATGTCTCCCTCTCACCCACAGGGTGGTTAAAAACAGGGCCAGACTATCTGAGCCTGAATCCTGGCTGTGTGACTTTGGGGCAAGTTAACCTCTCTGTACCTCACTTTCCACATCTGAGAAATGGGGCTAATAATACCCTCCTCTGGGCAGAGTAGTGAGGATTAAAGGCATGAATCCACTGAAGGCACTCAGAGCAGTGCCCAGCTAACAGTGTCATCACTGCAATCACATCAGCCTTCTTTCTGCCCATATCTCTGTGCTTGTTCTGCCTCTGGCCCTTTGCACCCTCTGCTCCTGGGAATGTCCTTCTGCCAGCTCCACATGTACCCATCATCCCTTTCCTGTCCATGGTCTCCTTTGAGGCACCTTCTCAGATCTAACTAAACAGCCTACCCCCACCATAGAAATTAGCCTGTTCTACTTCCTCCACAGTGCTTGTTGGTCATTGAAATTACATTGTTGGCTCTTCATTTCCACTAGACTCTAGGCCACTTGAAGGAAGTTGTCTTGCCCACCCCATATCTTGGTGGCATGAGGCCACAGTCAGTGCCAGCTGCCTACCTGAAGCCAGACCTGATGTCCCCTGTCACTCTGGGTGACTGAGGTCAGTGCCCTGTTCTCCCTTGTTAGAAGGCAGGACAAAATTCGCATCTGCCTCATGGGGTGTAGAAAGCAGAAGCAAGAATGCCAGCCCTGGACTTCCCTGGTGGTATAGTGAAGAAGAATCTGCCCGCCAATGCAGGGGACATGGGTTTGATTCCTGGTCCGGAAAGATCCCACATGCTGCAGAGCAACTAAGCCCATGTGTCTCAACTGCTGAGCCTGTGCTCTAGGGCCTGTGACCAGCAACTACTGAAGCATACATGCCTTAGAGCCCACGCTCTGCAACAAGAGAAACCACTGCAGGGAGAAGCCCGAGCAGGGCAACGAGAGGAGCCTCCACTGGCTGCAACCAGAGAAAAGTCCGTACAGCACTGAACACCCACCCAGCACAGCCAAAAAAAACAACGCCAGCCCTGCCCACCTCTACCTCTTTCTGGCATCAAGAGAAGCTGAATAGGGAGATTGAAGCCTGTCCTTCTGATGCAGGTGTTCAGAGACCTCTAGCCTCCTGGGACCCATACTTGGGGGGTCCTAGGGAGGGAGGGCAGAGCCAGTTTCCCATTGGTCCACTTCAGCCTGGCCAGTGGGGTGCCGATTTGAGGCAGGGAGCAGCTCAGAGAGGTTGTGCAAGTAGGCCCCAACGGGACAGCCACCTGCGTGTCACCATGGTTGAACCTGGCTCCAAAGTGGCTCTGCAGGCTGCTGGGAGCAGCCCAGAGCCAGGCAATGAGTCATTCACCCCCCTTCCAATCCTCTGTTGGCCTCAAGCCAGCAATTTACTGAGCCCTGTTCTTGTGGCTCTGGCTGCTGCCCTCAGGGAATGCTAGCCTGGGAGCTGAAAGTGTTCAATGCCCACCTTCTGGAAGAGACTTTCTATAGGCTTCAGGAAGCCTGCCTGTCTCCCTACTTGGGAGGTTCCCTTGAAGGTACAGACTGACACAGACCTTCACCCTGTGAGCAGCTCCCCTCAAACAGGACGCAGACCTGGGAGAGCAGGTCTAGGCCGGGCCCTTGAGATGCAGGCTGGCCCCTTCCTGGTGGGGGGTGGTGGGCAGCTATCACCCCTCAGTTGTGTATCTTGGACAGCCAGGCCCTGCCAGAAGGGACTATGGACGCAGAAAGACCCACCCCAGCTCTAGCTCCTTCTCCCAAAGCTAGGGAAGGGACTGAGGCACTTGGTTCTTCCCCCCAAAGGTGGGGATGGGGGTGATGCCAAGGAGAGACAGGAAGGTAAAGAGCAGAGCACAGCTGGCTGGTGTGGGCATGCCCGGGTGTGCTGGCACAAGGCCTCCCTCTGCTGGACATGTGGGCTCATTGCAGCCGGCTAGGACAGGGAGGGCTTCCCTAGTGGCTCAGACGGTAAAGCATCTGCCTGCAACGCGGGAGACCCAGGTTCGATTCCTGGGTCGGGAAGATCCCCTGGAGAAGGAAATGGCAATCCGCTCCAGCCCTCTTGCCTGGAAAATCTCATGGACGGAGGAACCTGATAGGCTACAGTCCATGGGGGCGCAAAGAGTCTGACACGACTGAGCGACTTCACTTTCAGGACAGGGAGACACTGCAGAAACAAGGTCCTAGCAAAGCAAACTTTATTGTGACTGTGAGTCAGGGCTCTTCCTGCAGCAGCCGAGAGTTGGGGTGAGAGGCTCTTGAGTTGCCCCCCCCCATTGTGTCCATCACATTCAGACTCAGCACGGTGGTCTCACGGGCCCTCCCTTGGTCACTGCAGTCAGGCGCTCCTGGCTCCTCATCTCTTTTTAACGTCCTGGCTTTTTAGGTCTGGGTGTGGATTTGGCATAGGAGAGAAGGGGGGCTCCAGTGTCCCACCCCCTCCCGATCCTAGCGCCTTCCCAGAGACCATCCCCACTTCCCCAGGAGGACAGCCTCTTAGCAATACTCACTTTCCAGCAGGGCTCCCTTTAAGATGGTGTCTGGAATGGAGTGGGGTTGGAAACGGAGTGGGAATATGGATCAGAGAGAGACTCAGCTCCATGCCAATAGCCTCAGGCCCTTGTACTAGAGCCCAGGCTGCAGAGTTGAGCCCTGGACACTTACAGGAAGCAGGGACTGTGATTTAGAGGTTCACTTCTCCACCTGTCACCTGCCAGGGACCAACTCTCTATTTTTTTTTTTTTTTTTATTTTTCGGCTGTGCCACAAAGCATGCAGGATCTTAGTTCCCCAACCAGGGATCAAACCCGTGCTCCCTGCAGTGGAAGAATGGAGTCTTAACCACTGGACCACCAGTAGAAGTTCCTGACTCTTTTCAAACAAGATGTTTTTTTTTTCTTCTTAAACTTCTATCTACTTTATTTGTGTATAAGACACAAATATTTCTTTATCATAAAAGATGTTAACCACCTTGCACAAAATATAGCAAATAGAGATGAAAATAAACTACCTATAATTTTCTTTACCTCCTACGAATATTAATTTTGTTTCCCTTCAGAACTTTTTTGTTCTGAAAACATGTGAAATAAAATGAAAATAATATCCTGTTCTCTGAATTCCATAAACACTTTTCAGGTTGCTATATTCTTCGTGGGCATTATGTTGCATTCCATTGAGAAGACGTGACAGTTTAAGCAATTGTTACATAGACGGATGTTAGAATGCTTCCATTTTATACTATTATTAGGATAATGAAGTGATAAGTTTCTTAGTGCATATGTTGTTTAGCTGCTAGGTTGTGTTGGACTCTTTGTGACCCCATAGACTGTAGACTTCCAGACTCCTCTGTCCATGGGATTTCCCAGGCAAGAATACTGGTGTGGGTTGCTATTTCCTTCTCCAGGGGATCTTCCGGACCCAAGGAGGGAACTCAAATCTCCTGCACTGGCAGGCAGAGCCACCTGGGAATAATTTCCCCCATATTTCAGATGGGGTTCTTTGGAAGGAACTGCCATAAGTGGAATGAAATCAGAAGAGAACTGCTAATCCTTTCAAAAAGGCTCTGCCAACCGACAGTAGCAGCCCACCGTGCCCCCGCGTACCACACACCTGCACACACGTGTAGCATTCTCTTTCAAGCACTGTGTATCTCAGTTAAAAGAGATACTAATTGTGGCTAATTTAATAGATGGAAAGAGTTACCTTACTGCCTCTTCTTTTTTTTCCACCTTTTTTTCCTGGAAACCAACACGAGCATTAGGGGGAGTCTGGGCGAGGCCAGGGCCAGAGAAGACTCGGGCTGAGCACTTGGCAGGGGTTGCCTGGAGCCTCTGCCCAGGTTTCTGGGGAGCCCTGGGGCACCCCTCCCTCACCTTGGCAGCACTTGTCTGCTTCTGGGGCGCCAGCCTCTTCACTTGTTTGACGGGCGTCTCCTCCAGGAACATATCAATATCTTCATCGTCGTCGTCATCATCTTCCTCCTCCTCCAGGTCGTCATCCTCCTCTTCCACTTCCTCCCAGAATCGATCTGAAATGTCAGTGATGGCATGGGAGATGGGGCAGGGCCTCGGGGCCCTGGGATCTCTGCCCAGCTCCCATTCCCAGATCTCCCAGTTTGGGAGTGGGAAGCATTTGCCTACCCGCCTCCCGCAGACACTCTCTGGCCTCCCTGACAAAGCGCAGCTCAAGTGGGTGAGGCTGAGGCCGTGGCAGGAGGGTGGGGGAACGGGGTGAGGTACAGCTCTGGTGGCAGGAAGGGGATGCATGCCAGGAAGGAGCATGTGAGAGGAGGAGGGGGAGGGTGGGGACACAGCAGCCAAGGAGCTCAGGTCTGATCCTGAGGGAGGTGGAACCTGCCTGGGGTTTGGAGCAGGAGAGAACCCTGATGAAAGAGGCACCACTGGACAGAGAAGAAGGCAGTTAAAGGGACGTGACAAACAAAGCCATCTGTTGGGGACCATGGTACTGCTACAGCTCCACATTGGGTTGGCCAAAAGTTCATTTGGGTTTTTCCATAACAGCATACAGGAAACCTGAAGGAACTTTTGACCAGCTCAATACTTCCCAGGTGGCTCAGTGGTAAAAAAATCTGCCTGCCAATGCAGGAGAGGTGAGTTTGCTCCCTGGGTTGGGAAGATCCCCTGGAGAAGGAAATGGCAACCCACTCCAGTATTCTTGCCTGGAGAATCTCATGGACAGAGGAGCCTGGTGGGCTTTGTCCATGGGGTCACCAAGAGTCAGATACAACTCAGGGACTAAACAACAATACTTCATTGCAGGTAATGTTTAAATGTGTGCTGCTACCAGGAATTATGTTGAGTGCTTTTCCTGAATACGGCATGTATTCCTTACAACTAGTCTTGGAAGATGAAACCAAGTATACCCCCACCCTCCCTGGTGTTACAGCTGAGGGGTCCGTGGTCCACAGAGGATGTGGTGGAGAGGTAAAGGAGAACCAGGGCTAAGACCTGTGCCCACGCCTTCGGTCGAGGCTGCTGGTGATCCTGTTGCCTTGGCAATCTTTTCTAACCATTCAAGAATCTATCAAGTGTTTGAGGACCTCTTACATCTGTCCTTGTCCCTGTGTTGGGCACTGTACTCGAAGACCTTTCTAGGGTCCAAGCTTGGACTTACTGTAATGTTCCTGGCCACAGAGGAACACAGGTCCAGAGCCAGCCCGGAGCTGGAACGTGACTGGAGGGGAAAACTCCAACCCCAGAACGACCTGCAGGGGGAGATGGAGGGGCATGGGAGGGAAGGAGAGGCAGAGAAGGGGGAGGAAGAGGGGCAGGGCGAGGGGAGGAGGGGGAGACAGGACAAGGTACTGAGACCTGGCACCTGAGATGGGGGGTGGGGGAGCTTGCCTCAGGCAGAAATACTCGATTTATTCCCTCCCCTCCCCAACACACTTCAGGGGTTCCCTGAACCCTTCTGCACTCTCAAACCCCCTGGCCTTCCCTGTTGAGGTGGACTCTGTCAGAGAAGAACATGGATCTGATCATTTCATTCCTGCCAAGATCATAGGTGGGCTTCCAAGCTAGGGGGCAGCTGTTAAACAGAGAAATCTTATAGCCATGGACTGTACTGCATCCCCTCAAATTCTCCCACTGAAGCCCCCTAACCCTCAGTGTGATGGTAACTGAGGATGAAGCCTTTGAGACATAATCAGGGTTGGATGAGGTCATAAGGGCAAGGCCCTCATCATGAGATTAGTGCCCTTAGAAGGCTAGACCAGAGAGCTTGCTTTCTCCCTGGATTGTGTGAGGACACAGAAAGAAGGTGGCCATCTACAAGCCAGGAGGAGGTCCCTGATCAAAAAGCAACCATGTGGGTACCCCAATCTCAGACTTCTAGTCTCCAGAGATGTGAGAAAGAAATGTCTGCTGTTTAAACCACTTACTCTGGTATTTTGTGATGGTAGCCAAGCTGACTAAAGCACTGATCGAATGAGAAAAGCAGATGCAAAGTTATGTTATAGTTTACTATTGTCTTAAAGGGCTTCCCTGATGACTCATACAGTAAAGAATCCACCTGCAGGAGACCAGGGTTTGATCCCTGGGCTGGGAAAAGCCTCTGGAGAAGGGAATGGCTACCCACCAGAATTCTTGTTTGGAGAATTCCATGGACAGAGGAGCCTGGCAGGTTATAGTCCATGGGATCACAGAGTTGGACACGACTGAGTGACTAAGCACAGTACAATACTGTATTGATTTTCTTTCTACTTTTCCAAAGTTTGCAAGTTTTCTAGAGTAACAATAATGATACTTAAATTCCTTGAGTTCTTACTATGAGCCAGGCCCCATGCTAAGCATTTTACCTCATTTATCTTATTTAAATCTTCACAAGGAGCCCACAAAGGAGGTGCTATTACTTTACAGAGAAGGAAGTTGAGGCTTAGAGAAATTAGAGTTCCTATTTCAGATAGGGAGCAGATAAGTGAAAACAAACTCTGCAGCCACAAACACCTAGAAATGGTGGACAAAATGTAATTTGATGTTTTTGCTGCTTGCCTGAACAGTAAGACAGAAAAGAGGCTCCCCATGGTCAGAAAGAAGAGCAGCCCTTGTAGGGGCTGATGCCGCAGCAGAAGGGAAGATGTCTTCCTTGGTGGTCAAGTGGTCAAGAATCCACCTTGCAATGCATCCTGGTTCCATCCCTGGTCCAGGAAGATCCCACATGCCACAGAACAACTAAGCCCATGCTGAGCCTGTGCTCTAGAGCCAAGTGGCAACAAGAGAGGCCACTGCAATGAGAAGCCCGCACACCATGGCCAAGAGTAGCCACCTCCATTCACAACTAGAGAAAGATGACCCAGCACAGGCTCCCAAAAGAGGAAAACGTCCTTGGGCTGTAACACTCGTGTGGACAGGAGACAAAGGGGTTGGGCTCAAGAGGGGAGCTGTAATGGAGCCCCCTCATGCAGGCTGGCATCCTCAAATGGCTACATCTCAGTAAAGGATTGAGGAGAGTGGACTGAAGGACCCCAAGCCATCCAACAAGGAACGACCCACCATCAAAGGAGGGAAGCAAGAACTCCTATGTGAGATAACAGTCTCTTGTGAGAAGCTAGGAGCTGCGGTTGTACCTCTCACTTACACCAAGTCTGAATTTACTTGGTGGTGACTGCCAAGTTAAAAGAGCTGTATAAAAATCCTAGGCTTGTGATATATCTGGGGCAAATGGCAGATGCAAATGAAACCCGTCTCTTGGGAGACTGAGTTCTTTTCATGCAGAATTCTTTCAGAAAACAGAACCAAACCCAACCGGAAGATGAGTTCACCATCTAAAATTACAAAACACACGAGGAACAATGCTGCTGGAGGTACCAGACGGAAACAAAATGACGGCCTAGTACAATCATGAATCTGAGAAAGAATAACGACCTAAGCAACATGAGATAAGTTTGATGAAAACCAATATAAATATAAAGTAGGAATATATTTATATAAATGTAAAATAGGAATCAGAACCATAAGAACAAGATATTAACAAAAACAAAAAGAACCAAAAGCAGCTTCTAGACATCGTAAGCACTGAAATACTGCAGGGCAGCGGTGGAGACGCAGAGAGAACAGACTGCGGACACAGTGGGGGAAGCAGAGGGTGGGGCGAAATGAGAGCCCAGCATTGACACTTACATTACTATTGCAAAACAGATAGCTGGTGGGAATTTGCTGTATGGCACAAGGAGCTCAAATCTGGTGCTCTGTGACAACCTAGAGGGGCAGAATGCAAGGAGGGTGGGAGGGAAGTTCAAGAGGGAGCGGACATAAGTATACCTATGGCTGATTCATGTTACTGTATGGCAGAAACCAACACAATAAAGTAATTATCCTCCAATTAAAAATAAATTTAAATAAAAAAACATATGCATTGAAATCAAGTGAACAAATGGTTAAAAAGCAGAGTAAACCAGCTGAAAGAAGAATTGATAAGCTGGAGAAGTGCTGGATAGAAAGCCCAGTATGCAGCAGAGAGAGAGAGAGAGAGAGAGACGAATAAAATATGAAGAACCGAACATGGCAGACAGATGACAGGGTCCACTGTACATCCAATCAGAGTTAGGGACTGGAGAGGATGGAGTCAGTGTTCCAAGAAATAACAACCAAGAGTTCTCCAGAAACAATCAAAGACAGATCCTCAGCCATGAACAGGTAAATAAAAATGAACCCACACCTGAACATATCATGGTGAAATGACACATAAGAACAGAGAGATGATCTTAACATCAACTAGAGAGGACACATCTTCAAAAAAGAAACAATAATCAGACAGACTGAGGATTTCAACAGCAAGATCAGAAATCAGAAGAATGGAATGACATTGTCAATGTTTTAATGGTACCCGGGAAGCAAAATAATTATCAGACAATACAGACTTTGTGGTGTTGGAGGAGACTCTTGAGAGTCCCTCGCACAGCATGGAGATTAAACCAGTCAATCCTAAAGGAAACCAACCCTGAATATTGATTGGAACGACTGATACTGAAGCTCCAATACTTTGACCACCTGATGCAAAGAGCTGACTCTTTGTTTTGTTTTGTTTTTTACATCTTATGGAAAAAAAACAAACTAAATTTTTGGTCAACCCAATACCATAGGCTGGGTGGGGCTTAGACAACAGAAATTTTTTTTCTCACAGTCTTAAAGGGGAAGGTCAAGGTGCTGACCACTTCAGTTTCTGGTGAGGGTTCTCTTCCTGGTAGAGCTGACTCTTTGGAAAAGACCTTAATGCTGGGAAAGATTCAGGACAAGAGGAGAAGGGGCGGCAGAGGATGAGATGATTAGATAACATCACTGACTCAATGGACATGAGTTTGAGCAAAGTTGGGAAGATAGTGAAGGATAGGGAAGCCTGACATGGTGCAATCCATGGAGTGGCAGAATTGGACATGATTTAGCAACGGAACAACAACAACAATACAGGCTTTAATTCCATAAGCATTTTAGGGATAAAGAAGATCACCACATAAAGAAAAGAATTAGATGAGGAAAATATTTTCAATTATACAAGGAAGGTAACAATTTTACAAGAAAGATAAACCTGTAAATTATATGCATCAACATAGTCTGGACATACATAAAACTACAGTAATCAAGACAGTGTGATATTAGAGGGATAGACACAGACACCAAGAGAACATAAGACCTAGAAATAGGTCCACACAAATACTTGCAACCTTTTTGACAGAAGTGCGAAATCAATGAAAGGGAGGAAGCTTTTCTGACAAATGGAGCTGGAGCAATTGAACGTCCACAGGCAAAGAAATGCACCTTCACCGAAACCTCATGGCAGATGTGACAGTAATCACGGACTTAGTGTAAAACGTACAACTGTAAGACTTTTGGACAAAAAGCATGGAAAACCTTCATGATCTCAAACTAGGTAAAGCATTCTTAGACTTAACATCAAAAATCATAAAAGGGAAAATTAATACAATGGGCCCTATCAAAATTAAAAACTTTTATTCTGTAAAAGTTTGCATGAAGAGGATGAAAAGACAAGTTGTAACCTGGGGAGAAAATATTTGCAAGCCATGTATTTGACAAATGATTAGGGTCTACAGTATGTAAAGAATTAGCAAAACTCAACAGTAACGATACAATTAGAAAATGAACAAAAGACATGAACATTTAACTGAACATACAGATGGCAAAAACTGCATGAAAAGACCATCAACGTCATTAGCCATCAGGAAATGCGATCAAAGTACAATGAGACATAACTACACACATATTGCATGCTAAATCGCTTCAGTTGTATCTGACTCTGTGCACACTTATGGACTGTAGCCCACCAAGCTCCTCCATCCACGAGATTCTCCAGGCAAGAATACTGAAGTGGATTGCCACGCCCTCCTCCTGGGGATCTTTCCAACCCAGGGATCTGAACCCATGTCTCTTGTGTCTCCTGCATTGGCAGGCAGGTTCTTTGCCACCTGGGAAGCCCACATATTGGAATGGTTAAAATAAGAGATAGTGACAACATGAATGTCAGTAAGGATGCAGAGAAACTCAGTCACTCATGCGTTGCTGGTAGAAATGCAAAATGGTACAGTCACTTTATAAAACAGTTGGGCAGTTTTAAGAAATTACATGTGCAACCACCCCATATGACCCAGCAATTGCACTCCTGGACTTTTATCCCAGGAAAAAATGGAAACAGGCTTATATAAGAACCTATATACAAATGTTCATAGAAGCTTTATTTTTAAGAGCCCCAAACTGGAATTAGACTAGTTTTTCCACAGATGACTGGTTGAGCTGTGGTACTTCTGTACCATGGAATACCAGTCAGCAATAAAAAATACCACACAACTTGGATGAATCTCCAGGAAATATGCTGAGGAGGGGGGAAAAGCCAACCCAGTTCTTAAGAAGTTACATATGTCTGATTATGTTTCAATGGCCATATTTTAGAAATCCTGGTGGTTGCCAGGATTGAGGGTGGGTGAGGAAACAGGAGACAGGTGAGTGTGGTTATAAAGGGAAAACATGAGGGATCTCTGGGCTGTTGAAACTTGGCTATGATATCTGTATCTTGGCTACGATAGTGGATATAAAACTTAGGTGAGGGCTTCCTGGTGACTTAGTGGTGAAGAGTCCTTCCTGACAATGCAGGAGACACAGGTTTGATCCCTGGTCCAGGAAGATCCCACATGCTGCAGAGCAACTAAGCCTGTGGGCCACAACTATTGAGCCTGTGCTTTACGGCCCAAGAGCTGAACTACCTAGGGTAAAGCCTGTGCACCCCAGGCTTCTCTGCAACAAGAGAAGCCATGGCAATGAGAAGCCTGTGCACCATTACTAGAGAGTAACCCCACTCACTGCAACTGGAGAAAAGCCCACGCAGCAACAAAGACCCAGTGCAGCCAAAACAGACAGATAAAATTAAAAAAAAGAAACTCAGGTGATAAAGTAGTATAGAACAATACCCATGCATTGTATCAACGTCAATATCTTGGCTCTGACATTATATTACAGTTTTGTAAAATGTTACCACTGGAGAAAACTGGGCAAAACATACAGGGATCTCTCAGTATCTTTTCTTATAAATGCATGTGAATCTGTAATTATCTAAAAATTTTTTCAATTGAAGAATAAGCATATACAAAGTAAACAAAATTATGAGAAGAATCTACTGAAACTTCACAATCACAGTAGGAAGTTTTAACACGTTTCTTTTGGTAATCAACAGATCAGGGAGAAAAAAAATATATAGGTTTGACTATATAAGCTTGATTTAATGGACATACATATAATCCTATAATACTACCTTGTAGTAAGACCACAAATCAAGTTTCAAATACCACAGAATTTATATATATACATATATATATGTATATATATATATCTTTGGGAATTAAAAATTCTAAGTAACTCATGCATCAAATAAGAAATTGTAACGGGGGGAATTCCCTGGCAGTCCAGTGGTTAAGACTCCATGCTTCCACTGCAGGGGGTGTGGGTTTGATCTCTGGTCAGGGAACTAAGATTCCGAAAGTTTTGAGGCATGGGCAAAACAAACAAAAAACCCCAACAAAACAAAAAAGAATCATAATGGAAATCAGAAAACATTTAAAATAAAATAGTGAAAATATCACAAAACACAAATTAAACAATGCAGTTAAAAAATCTTCAGAGGGAAATTTATAGTATTCAAAATAAATAAACAAAATGTACTTGGAAAAAATAAGCTAGAACATGAATGGACTAAATAGCTAACTCAGGAAGTAAGAAAAAGGAACAAAGCAAGCCAAAAATCAGATAACCAGAGAAATTAATGAAATAGAAAATAAGGAAACAATGGAAAACAATCAACAAAATCAAAAGCTTATTCTTCGAAAAGGAAAAAAAGGATAATACCCAGTGATTGAAACGAAGGGAAAATAGGAAAGATGATAAGCACTACTAACAATTTTAAAAAGAGGAATATAATAACAGATAGTTAAGATCAAACACTTGAAAATATTTTCCCATTGTCCTCTAGCTTGCATTATTTGGAGAAATCTACTCACATCCTTGTCTTCGTTCCCCTGCGTGAGATGCCTTTTTAACTCTGGCTGCTTTTAAGATTTTTCTCCTTATCACTGGTTTTGAACAATTTGATTATAAGACACACTGTGGTTCATAGAATTTCTTAGATCTGTGGATTTATCATCTAATTAGATGAAAATACACTAATGAGATTAACGGCAAATTAGGTACTGTGTAAGAAAAGAAAAATGACATTGAATAAAGACTATCCAAAATGAAATAAAGACTACCCAAAACTCATGGGAAAAGACTCTGATGCTGGGAGGGATTGGGGGCAGGAGGAGAAGGGGGCGACAGAGAATGAGATGGCTGGATGGCATCACTGACTAGATGGACGTGAGTCTGAGTGAACTCCGGGAGTTGGTGATGGACAGGGAGGCCTGGCGTGCTGCGATTCATGGGGTCGCAAAGAGTCTGACACAACTGAGCGACTGGACTGAACTGATCCAAAATGAAATACACAGGAAAAATACTTTAAGAACACAGAGTGAAATGAAGTGTGGGGCAGGTATTGATAATTGGATTCCTCAGTAGAGATGAGGGAGGAGATGGAACAGAAAAAAAATATTTGAAGAAATAATGCTCAAAAGTTTGCAAATGCTCTAAAAGTCAGATGATCAAAGTATAAAAAAAACAAAAGGTAAAACTCAATTATCTGTTATAGAAAAGAAATCCAATTTATACATACAGATACAGAGGTTTCAGTAAAATAACAAAATAAAAGAATAGGAAAAATACACAAACACTAATATAGAGAGCTAGACTGACTATATTAATCAGACTAAGTAGACTTCAAAATATTTGTCAGGGAAAAAGGGAACATTTCATAATGATAAATGGATCAATTAACCAAAAGGATTTAATAATCTTAGAAACACAGAATGTATTAGGATGTACCTAACAAAAGAGTTTCAAAATACATGGAACAAAACTGATAATCAAAAAGAGAAATAGAAAAAAGACACAATTGTTGTTGAAGTCTTCAATATTCCTCTTTCAGGAACTAAGAGATCAAGTGGACAGAAAATGAGTAAGGATATAGAAGGCTCACACAAAATCATCAACCAACATGATGATTATAATCAACATTTACATCGCAATATACCCAACCACAGGAGAACACATGTCCTTCAAGTATAAATAAATATTCACCAAGACAGAATATATTAGGGGCCATAAAATAAGTCACAACCCTATTTAGATGGAAATCGAATAACGTATATTTTCATACCACAATCAAATTAAAATAGAAATCAATTAAAGAATGAATAATGGAAAATCTCTAATTATTTGGCAATTAAAAAGCAAACATACTTCTAAGTACCCCAGGGAGTGAAGAATAAAACTAGAAAATAATTTGAACTAAATTAAAATGAATATTCTTAGCAAAATTGGTAGGATGAAGCCAGAAAGATGCTCAGAAGGAAATCACAGCATGAAATGCTTATATCCAAAAAAGGTCTAAAAAATAATATAAGATTCATAATGAATAATATAAGATTATGCTGTAAGAAACCAGAAAAAGATCAAATTAAAACAGAAGAAAGAAATTAACAACAGATAGATTAAATACAAAAATGGATAAACAATAGAGAAAGACGGATGAAGCCAAGATCTGGGTCTTGAAAAAGACTAATACAACTGTTAAACCTAACACAGGGTATCTACAAAAATCTTTTATCTGTCCGAATGGTAAAAGACTGAATACTTGCCCTCTGGAAAAAGGCAAGGAAAGTCCTGCTCTTACCACTTTTATTCATCACTGTACTTGCTGTCCTAGTCAGTGAAGTAAGACAAGAAAAAGAAATGCCAGGTATAGAGATAGAAAATGAAGATGTTAAACTGCTTTTATTCACAGATGGCATGAATAAGCACAAAGCAAATTCGGTGGCATCATAAAAAGCTGTTAGGAC
This sequence comes from Bos taurus, assembly GCF_002263795.3. NCBI lineage: Eukaryota > Metazoa > Chordata > Mammalia > Artiodactyla > Bovidae > Bos > Bos taurus. The sequence goes on along the minus strand of NC_037335.1, from coordinate 69,339,697 downwards.
TAATATGCAAATTTAGCAAGGTCAGTTAGTACAAAAGCCACTTATATAACTATACGCTAGTACTGAACAATAAAATAAAAATTTAAAATACCATTTCTGAACCTACAGCTAACATCATACTCAATGGTGAAAAGCTGGAAGCATTTCCTCTAAGATCGGGAACAAGACAAGGATGTCCACTCTCACCACTTTTATTCAATATAGTTTTCTGAAGTCCTAGCTATGGCTACTCTAAATAGCTATTTACTGGGAGGATATCAGATTTGGGGATGGGGGAAGAGGTCATACATAAAAATTAAGAATTTGGATTTAATAGGTTAAGTTTGTGATATCTATTGAAGTGTTAGTTGCTCAGTTGTGCCCAACTCTTTGCGACCTCATGGACTATAGCCCACTAGGCTCCTCTATCCATAAATTTTCCCAGGCAAGAACACTGGTGTGGGTAGCTATTTCCTTCTCTAGGGGATCTTCCTGACTCAGGAATCGAACCCGGGTCTCCTGCATTGCAGGCAGATTCTTTACTGGCTGACCCACCAGGGATAACTATCAGATAACTGTTAACGTATTGAGCTGGACAGAGTATCTGGAGCACGAGAGAGGCTGGGTTTACAGGATAAATTTCCAAGTTTCATTTGTATAGGTGGTCTGTAAAACTATGGGAATGGATAGATCTAGGGAGATCTTGATAGAGAAAAAAATAGGTTTAAGGGCAGTTTTACACATCAACCTCCCAGATCTTTAAGGGCAGATAACCCTGGTCTTCAAATCACTGTTGTCCACAGAGAAGAAGGGAACACTTCATGCCTCTGTTCATAAGGCTAACATGCTTTGACATTCAAAGAATATAATTTATTATACGCCAAGCTCACTTATGAGTATGTGTAAGTTTTAAAAAAGTGTCTTATTAACACAGCAAATCTAGAAGTTTATAATACAATCAGTAATGTTTATCTCAGGAATGCAAAGTTGGTTTAATATTATTCTATTACTATAATTTACTACATTAACAGATTAAAGGAGAGAGTGCCCTAATCATATGAATAGAAACACTTTCGATAACCAATCATGATTAAAAAGAAGAAAAGTCAATTTTTCAAAATAGAGTAGGATTAGACAGAGACTTCCTTAACCTGACAAAGGGTATCTAGCACATACTTGATACTGAATGGAGAAATGTGAGAAGCATTCCTTTTTAAAGGAATGAAACAAGGATATCTACCATTATCATTTTATCCATTATTATACTGGAGGTCCTAGCCCGTGTACCAGATTAAAAAAAACAAATACAAAAACTGCCATTATTCACAAAGATCTACACAGAAAACTCAAATGACCAGAAGTGAGGATTTCTGGATACATAAACAGTGTGTAAATTACCAACAGTATACGATCACCAGCAGTAAACAGTTGAAAAATGGGATTTGAAGAAAAGTTATTTAACTTGCCCAAAGTCACACAACTAGTGAAGAGTGGACTAGAATTCCCTGGCTGTCAAGTGGTTAGGACTCAATGCGCACAGCACCCCTCTCCCCCCCTAAAAGGGAGTGGACTAGGATGGAAACCTGGCTCCCTGCTCCTGAGTCCAGGCTTTTAGTGCTGGGCTATATGCCTCTCTAGGGCCTTCCAGGTGGCTCATGGGTATAGAATTCACCTGCCAATGCAGGAGACACAGGTTTGATCCCTGGGTTGGGAAGATGCCCTGGAGAAGGAAATGGCAACCCACTCCAGTATTCTTGCCTGGGAATTCCAGTGGACAGAGTAGCCTGGTGGGCTACATACAGTCCATGGGGTCACATAAATGGGACACGATTTAGCGACTAAACAACAAAAAGTATTTCTCTCCGGCACCGACCGTAGGTCTGCAGGAGCCTGTACCCCACCTTTGTGTACGTCTGCACACAAGGGGTGAGGCCTGAGCAGGGCCTCCGCGGGCTGGAGCCAGGGTTTCCTAGGCCCTCCGGGAAGCTCACCATGGGGAGCACCGAGGCCCGAAGCGAGGCCAGGGTGAGGGGCCTCCTCTTCTTGTCGTCCGGGCTTGCCGAGGGCAGGATCTCCACGACGTTCACCTCCTCTTTGGCTTTCTCCCCCAGGGAAATCTGAGCGGGGTGGGAAAAGGGGCAGGGCGCCTCCTCACCCCCAGGGCGAGGGCGGAGGAGGGAAGCCTGGCTCCAGCTGTGGGGACCAGGCAATGCCACCTGCTCCTGCGTGTCTGGCTCCTCCCTGTCCCACCCTTTCTCCCCTCCTCGGAAGAGCGGTACCCACCGTACTGAGCAACAGCACACAGTCCTGCTTCCCCACCTTTTGGGGTTTGAAGGTCCAAGTCGGCCGCTCCTGGTTTAGTTCACAGCCTGCGAAGGGAGACGGAGACAGATGGCGGAGGGCGGGCTCCAGAGAGGCGTCCTCTCTCTCCCTCCAGCCCTCTCTCTTACCCCCAAGACATTCCCCCGCCACCAGGACGCCCGCTGCTCCGAGGACACCCTGGGGCCTCACTCACCCCAGAGCAGGCTTACTGTCTCCTTTTCGGAGGTGCTACTAATGGGACTGCGATTCATGATGCGGGCGGGGGCCGAGCAGCTGCCGAGGAAAGGCCCATTACAATCCCCTGGCTGGAGACCCCCGCGCGGAGCGCCCCGTGCGAAAGCGTTGCCCCGCCGGCCCTCCCAGCACCCCGAGGTGGAGGGCCCGGCACCTGCGGGGAAGGCGGCTCGGTGCTCGGCCTCAGGTCCACCCTACCGCGGGACCGAGCCCTCTCGCAACCTCTCCTCCAGCTCACCGTCCCTAACTCCAGTCACTTCATCGCCTCCTCCTCAGATCGCTTCCCTCTCTGGCTTCCTTACTCCGGCCTTATCGCGGCCTCACCTGAGGGCCCGGCCCACAGCGGGTCGTTATGAAGCCTGGGAAGGGGCCACGGGAGGGGTATAATCAGCCCCCATCCCGTTCTTCCACTCTTTCCTCCCCTTGGAGCCTGAGAAGCACCTGGAGAGCTTGTTAAAATAACAAGCGCTAGGCCCCACCTCCACCGTTTCCTACGGAGGAATCCAGAAAATTAGCATTTCTAAACAGGTGCCCAGGTGAGGTGGATGTTGCGGGTCTAGGACCGTACCGTGAGAACCGCGGTCCTGACTAATGGGGACTGACTGCGGCCTGCTGCGGGAGCCCGCCCGCGCCCTCCATGGAGACGCTTTGCCACCCGGTAGGAAGCATAGCCTTGTCCGCCCTTCCTTTGCCTTGTTTGTTTGCTTGTTTCCTTTCCCTCCATGCCAAGTGTGGCCCTCTCCCCAGGCCCAGAGTGCCGGACCCCCAGGGCTGTGGTCCCCAAAGATGAAGAGCCCAGTTTCCAAAAGGCTTACTTCTCCCAAGGCCAGGAAGGAGTGGGGATGAGGAAGGGGACAGCAGACGCAGCTGGTGAGCAATACACCATGGGGCACATGACTACGAGGGCCACTCATTTAACAAACATCAGTTCACATGGCACAGTGAAGCACTGAAATGTTTGGGTGGGGGTAGTGAACAGGAGGCAGGTTTTTGGTTGACACCCCCTCCTCCAAGTGATACCTCTGGGAGTCAGAATTACTTACAGGAACCTCTCTCATTGTGTTCTTTTACATCACTTCTATCCTGGAAACTTCTCACCTACATATAAGCTTCAATGATTTTCAACAAAGGCATCAAGGAAAAAGCATAGTCTTTTCCACGAATGGTGCTGGAGGAATCCCTCTGGAACCTGGATTAGAGTGGAGCTTCTACTGTGCAGGAAAGAGCTTATTTTTTAAAAATACTGACTTTATTGAGAAATAACTCATATACAAAAATGTACTCATTTAAAGCATATAATTTGAATTTTCACAGATGTATACACCAGGCTCAGTGGTAAAGAATCCACCTGCCAATGCAGGAGACGAGGGTTCCATCCCTGGGTCAGGAAGATCTCCTGGAGGAGGAAATGGAAACCCACTCCAGTATTCTTGACTGGAGAATCCCATAAACAGAAGAGCCTGATGGGCCAGAGTCCACGGGGTCACAAAAGAGTTGGTCACGACTGAGTGCCTAAACAACAACACTACCACCAACACACCAGGTAGCCATCACCTCAGCCAAGTTACAATTTCTGCTGCTGCTGCTAAGTCGCTTCAGTCGTGTCCGACTCTGTGCGACCTCATAGATGGCAGCCCACCAGGCTCCACCGTCCCTGGGATTCTCCAGGCAAGAACACTGGAGTGGGTTGCCATTTCCTTCTCCAATGCATGAAAGTGGAAAAGTGAAAGTGAAGTCGCTCAGTTGTGTCCGACTCTTCGAGACCCCATGGACTGCAGCCTACCAGGCTCCTCCGTCCATGGGATTTTCCAGGCAAGAGTACTGGAGTGGGGTGCCATTGCCTTCTCCAATTTCTGGTACTCCACCAAATTTCCTTGTTTCCCTTTGCAGTCAATATCCTCCCCTTACTAATTGGCATTAGACATTTCTCTGCTTTCTGACATTGTAGATTTGTACTGACTGTTCTAGAATTTCATATAAGCAGATTCATACAGGGTATTTTTGCCCTCTTTTGCTGAGCAAAATGTGTTTGAGATTTATTTATTCATATTGTTGCTGTATCAGTAGTTTGTTTCTGTTTATTGTTGAGTAATACTCCATAATTTGTATATGCAGACACCTGCTGGTCAGTTTTAGGTGTCAGTTTGGCTAGGTTATTGCAACCAGTTATTTGATCAAAATGAGGGTGTGGCTGACACCTTCTATGTGGCAGTTTCTACTGAGGGTATTTTATAGATGTGATTTACATCCACAATCAATTACCTTTAGGTCAAGATTAGCCTCAATACCATGGGTAGGCCTGGTACAATCAGTTCAAAGTCCTTAAGAGCAGAACTGAAGTCTCTCTGAAGATGTTTTGCCTGGACTGCAGCTTCAGCTCCTGCTAGAGCTTCCAGACTGCTCTTCCTGACAACCTGTCCTACCAATTTCAGACTTGCCTAGCCAATGCTCAAGATTGCATTAGCCAATTCCCTGTGCTACATCCCTGACTGATAAACCTGTTGATGAATATTTGGGTAGTTTCTAGTTGTAGATTATTATGAATAAAAATGCTGTACCATTTGAGAGCAAGTCTTTGCATGGAAATATGTTTTAGTTTTTCTAGGATAAATACATAGGAGTGTAATTGCTGGGTTATTTGGTATGCATATATTAAATTTTATATGAAACTGTTAAACTATTTCCAAATTTCCTGTACCACTTTGCATTTCTACCAGAAATGTATGAAAATTCCAGTTGCTCCACATCTTTGTCAACACTTGGCATTGTCAGTCATTTAATTTTAGTCATTCTAGTAGATGTCTATAGTGACATCTCTTCTGGTTTTTATTTATATTTCTTCAATAGCAAAAAATGTTGAATATTTTTTCAATTGTTTATGGGTCATCTGTGTATCTTCTTTTGAAATAAAATCTGTTCAAATATTTTATTTTAAAATTCAGTTATTCTTATTGCAGTTCTTTATACTCGGATGACTGTGTTAGGCATACATTATTTTTCACTCCTGTCTATGGTTTGCCTTTTCATTTAAAAAACAAATGGTATCTTTTGAAGAGCAGAAATTTTAAAACTTGATGAAGTCAAATAGTTTTCTTTCATTTGTGGATCATGCTTTTGATATTTTAAGAAATCTTTGCTTAACTCAAGGTTGTGAAAAATTTCTCCTAAGTTTCCTTCTGGAAGCCTTGTAGTCTTAGCTTGTACTTTTACATCTGTGATCCATTTGAAGTTAATTTTTGTGCATGGTGTTAGGTAAGGGTCGAGGTTCATTCCCCTCCCCCCTCAAGTGGATATTTAATTCTTCTAGCACCAGTTCTGGAAAAGACAGTTCTTTCTCTATTGAATTACACTGGCACTTTTGTCAAAAGTCAGCTAGCCATATCTGTTTGTCTGTTTGTGGATTTTATTCTGTTCCGCTGGTCTGTCTGTCCTAGTGCCAATACAACACTGTCTTGACTACTGTAGCGTGATAGTAAACCTTGAAATCAGGCAGTTGAATCCTCCAATGCTGATCTTTCTCACAGATATTTTGGCTCTTCCAGGTTCTTTGCATTTTCATAAAAATTTTAGAATCAGCTTGCCAGTTTCTTAAAAAAAGAAAAAAGCCTTCTCGGATTTTTATTTGGATCCTGTAGAATGTAGTTCAGTTTGGGGAGAATTGCCATCCCAGTTTTGAGTCAACAGTCCATGAACATGTTTTAATCTAATTTATTTAGATCTTTAATTTCCTCAGTGATGTTTTAGAGATCTTAGTGTTCCAATCCAGCACATATCTTGTTAAATTTATACTGATGTATTTTATACTTCTGGATGCGATAGCAAATAGTAATATATTTCAAAATTAGTATATAGTTGATTTTCATATTTTATGAAATATTTCATATTTCTACATACTAAAAATGTTTTAAATTCTAGTTCGTGAGAATTTTTGTCATACGCTTTTTCTTCATTGGACGGTTCACCTTCTTCACCTTTGTTTATATGGTCAATTACATTTACTGATTTTTTGAATGTTTTAAACCAACCTTGCATTTCTAGGACCAATCCTATTTGGTCATGATGTATTATGCTTTTTGACATATTCCTGGATTTGATTGTTTATATCTTATGATTGAGTACTGTTCCCTCCTCTTCTATTTTCTAATTTCTTGTTGAATTCCAAGTGCTCTGCTTGCAAAAGCAGGGAAGTCTCCTTAGATCAGAGTTCCATTCAGGCTCACCAAGCACTCTTTCCCATAATGTCCCACGGTTCCTCCGCCTTGACTCAATTGCTGTCCTACTCCAGATCCTGGGGGGAAATCATACTACAATCTACTTTTCTCTACCCTCCCAAAGCCCTGTTGAGTCCACCCCTCACCTCCAATATTTCCTACCTTCTCGAACTCCTTATCTCATTTGTTGTTCAGTCACTAAGTCATGTCCAACTCTTTGTGACTCCATGGACTGCAGCATGCCAGGCTCCTCACTAGTGTGAATTAAAGGCTTTTACTCACCAGTGGTGAGTTAAAGATTGGTCACTAGGCTGCTTTCAAACTTAATGGTTTTTAAGATCAAATCCCAACCTCTTGTGCTCCACCCTTCATCCAGACTTGTTTAGGGTTGCACTCTCCCTCCAGTCATGCTGTTTGTTTTTTTTTTTTTTTTCCCAGTCATGCTGTTTTTGCAGCCCCCACAAAGGTACAAGGCATTTCGTGC